>NW_006160231.1:1976085-2021109 GCF_000334495.1 Tupaia belangeri chinensis | reverse complement strand
GACAGAGAGAGGGTGAGAGAGAAAGAAAGGGAGAAAGCCAGCCGCCAGGTCTGGTACTCGAACCGTGGCCAGCCATGTGGGAGTCCCGTTCCCTTAACCACCACGCCACCTGCCGACCCTAGCACTTGTTCTTATGTTTATGTGTCTCTTGTATGCTAGACCTGTTCTTTTTATAAAGGCCCACACGAGAGCTGAATCCTTGCGCTAGTTTTGGATTCCCAGCATTATGTTCTGTATTGAACCAGAGTTGGTTTTAGGAGCAGTAGCAGCTTCCAAGAGCGGATGAGCGAATTATCTCAAGGTGGAGGACATGGAAGTATTTCAAGTGCTGTCAGTGTTCTACCACCGAGCCGTACCCTCCAAAGCAGTTTGCACTGTGGAAAGCACCAAGTGCCTGTGACCTAAGGGTGGCTAGAGACGAATATTTTACTTAAAAGCGATTTTTGGGGGCTGGCATGGTGGTTGAGGGGCCGACTGCAGTTCGAGTCCTGGACCTGGCGGCTTTCTCTCTCACCTCTCTCTCTCTCTCTCTCTCTCTGTTTCTCTGTGGTCAAACTTAAATAAATAAATAAATAAATAAATAAATAAATTTAATTAAATAAATAATTCCTTGAAAACATTGTTTTGGACATGGAGAATCAGGACATAAGATAGTCTTATATGTAGTCATCTTGACATTGTCTCGTTGGAGACGCAGGCACCACGGCAGCCATCGCAACAGCTTCCTTCCTGACCACCTCTCGCAGCTCCTGTGCATGCCTCGTTTCAGGTCGTCTTCGAGGCAGACCCTGTGCAATATCCTTGTACAGAGAAGGAAACTGGGGCTGAGCCACGTCGTCCGTCCAGCTCGTGGTAAACCTAGGATGCGAACCCAGAGTTCCGTGGTTCCAAAGGCCATGCGTTTCCTCATACTTTTCCTTGTGTTCCTCTTGGTGTTTGGTAGCTGTGCTGAATTGAGGCACACTTTTGACAGATCGTTCACGCACCTCCTAGGTTTATATGGATGAAATGGTTACGAGTCTGTAAGGAATCTCAAAGGCATGAATTGAGCGGGACTCCGATCAGACCCATGGCTCGTTGCCTGGCTCCTCAGAGGCAAGCAGCACCCTCCCCTCCCCTGCTGCCATTCAGAAGTGTACCTTCGCGGTTGTGATGGGGGCTCCCCAAACGCTCTCAGTGTGTGAGGCACGCCGCTCAGATGCTCTGTGGGAGAGACAGTCGCCGTTCTTGCTCAGAGGCCAGCTAGCCTGGCTGGGTTTGGAGCACAGCACTAACGGTAACGTCTTCAGGTAGGAGCCGGTTCGCGTGCGTGTGTGGCCGCTGTCACAGGCAAGTCGCTGTGTGTGAGTGTAGGTTGCAGTTACCAATCAAAAACGGATTTGTGATTCTGGAGTTACCAGTCAGAGATCGATCAGGAAACCGTTACTGGCATCTGTCACATGCTGGA
Source organism: Tupaia belangeri chinensis (assembly GCF_000334495.1). Taxonomy (NCBI): domain Eukaryota; kingdom Metazoa; phylum Chordata; class Mammalia; order Scandentia; family Tupaiidae; genus Tupaia; species Tupaia belangeri. The sequence continues at coordinate 2,019,662 of NW_006160231.1, read as the reverse complement.
CACTAGGCTAGACGCTCTGAAGGACTGAAAAACAGTGTGAGCGGCCCACCAGCCCCTCAGAGATCGACAGCTAATTTGTGCAATATGCCTTATGGAGCAAGGAAAATACGAAAACAGGAACCATGTCTGGGTGTGTGTGTGTGTGCACGTGTGTGTGTGTTTGGAAAGTTTTTGTTTTTTGTTTTTTGCTATACGCATGTGCACTCGCCAGAAAGACAGAGAGAGCCAGAGAGATAGAAAGTGAGAAATCACACACACACACACCCCGGGGGGGTGGCCACGCTGCAATCCCTTCTCCTACATTCTCCTCTTGGGATCTTGAGCATGCATACACACTTGCCCATGTGTCTGTGTGTGTGTGTGTTTCATCACTTTATATTTAGCCACCAGCTTCATGTCTGATACAGCATAGAAACTCAGTATGCATTTTTTTATTGAATGAGAATGCAGAGGCAAGGGGTAAATAGTACTTCTGATGGCTTTGTAGAAGCTGGGATTGGATTGGTCATTCACACATAAACAGTAGAATTCAAGGGAGAAAAGAAGGCCGAGAAAGTGGGCAGGGCGTTCTGAATGCAGGAAAAGGTGTTAAGATTGGTTTGGAATCATACAAGTGTGTCCCAGGAGTAGAATAGACCAGTTTGCAAGGCCAGAGAAGTGGCTGGAGCCGTGGAGGGCCGTGAGTGCCGGATGAAGACACCGAGATTTTCTTCGGTAGCTGCCTCAGTTTGCGATCAGCAGAGCGAAGTTGGCGAAGCGGGTGGCCATTGATGGGATGGACCAGTGGAAAGGGGAGGCCAGCTAAGAGGCCTTAGGCTCAGGTGTTGGGTAGCCAGGGTCTGAACTAGGATATTGGTTGAGGAAATTGAAAGCAAAACCAAAACCAAAAACAGGGCAGATAGGAGAGATGATGAAGAGAGAAGAATCAGATAGGACTTGGTTGAATTAGTGAGTGGATAGCAAGTCCAGAAGGGCAAGGAAAATCATCAAAGATGGCCCAGTGGAGCCAAGCCCGTAGCCTAGTAGTTAAGGGAGTCACATTCTATATGGCTGCCCATGGTTCAAATCCTGGTCCCAGCAACTTGAAAAACAGCTCGAGGAGCAGGTGAGCGTGCAGAATCCTGAAAGGATGGGGAAATGAAGGAGGAAAGGTTGCAGTGTGTCTTCACCCCATTGAGGGTGCCTCCCTCCTCTCTCTCTGCCTCTCTCCAGCAAATGCATGTGCTCTTTCACAATTAAAAATAAAAAAGGCTCAGTGATAATGAAATGGGGGTCTTAGGAAAAAGGATTTGGGGGAAATGGCAGTGTGCGGTGGTTTGGTCTCTTAGGTGCAGGGTAGAAATCAGGAAGGGGAAGTCTGAAGAGATCGTATTTTAAATTGGAGGCCCTGGGACATCCCGGGGAAGTGTCTGCTCAGTAGCAGGAGGTGGTGGCCGTGCCCTGGGTTGAGCAGTTGCCTTACCTTCATGTGACGCAGTAGCAGACCGGTCCCCTTTCACCAGTGTCACTGTTATAGGAGGGGATAATTTAATTTTTCGTGAGGGACACATGAGTTGATTTTAAAATTTTCCCTAAATAATACACATCAGTGGGACCAGCAGGTGGCGTAATGGTTACATCACTGGACTCCTATGTAGTTGACTTGTTCAAGTTCGAGACCCAGTGGCTTAAAACTTACGCCAGGCGCATGTGTGTGCATGCCCTAGATCCCGAGAGGAGAATGGAGGAGAAGGGATTGCAGCATGGCCAGTCCCCTGGGGGGGGTTTTTCGCTTTCTCTCTTTCTGGCGAGCGCATGTGCCCTAGAGCAAAAATCTCTCTCTCAAAAAAAAAGAATAGCTTTTCCAGCCTTGGCCCCGGACCCTGCAGCTGCCGCGATGCTGATGCCGTTTACGAGCTCCTTTCTTAAGGAGGGAGTGATGGTGGCCAGAAAGGATGTCCATATGCCCAAGCACTGGAGCTGGCTGACGGATGTGCCCACCTTCACGTCATGAAGGCCGTGCGGTCTCTGAAGTCTCGCGGCTGCGTGAAGGAGCAGTTTGCCAGGAGACATTTCTGCTGGTACCTCACCAACGAGGGTGTCCAGTACCTGCGGGATCACCTCCACCTGCCCCCGAGATTGTGCCTGCCACCCTGTGCCCAGCCATCCTGAGACAGGCAGGCCCCGACCCAAAGGTCTGGAGGGCCAGCGACCTGCGAGACTCACAGAGGAGGAGCTGACAGACACCCACAGATGCAGTGCTGTGCCCTCTGTGCGGGGCGGGGGCGGGGGCAGCCACCCAGTTCCAGTTTAGAGGCGGATTTGGCCGTGGACGTGGCCAGCCACCTCAGTAAAGTTGGAGGAGATTATTTTGTGTTGAATAAACTTGTAGCCAGAAAAAATAAAACATCTTTTTTAAAAGACTTTTTAAAATTTCATTTTATTTATTATTATCATTTTTTAAAATGTGACCAGAGAGATACAGAGAGAGGAAAAGTGAGAAAGCAAGCTGCCAGGGCTGGGACTCAGACCGTGGTTGGCCATGTGGGAGTCCAACACCTCAACCACAATGCCACCTGCCTGCCCCTATGTATTACCTTTTGTGCGTTTTTCCCAGTAAAGTTGATTCTCCCAGAGGAGGAGGACGACGATCACATGCTTTGAGACAGTTCTTGAGAAAGAAGCAGCAGGAGACACAGACTTGGAGGGGCTGGCAGAGAGGAGCAGAAAGGTCTGTCTTGGGCAGAGGGCACTCCTGCAGGGGTGGCTCACATCAGTCCTTGCAGCACCGAGAAAGCAGGGCCAGGCATGGAGGCCAGGACTGCATGTGCAGAGGCGAATGTTGGTGTTGGAGAGAGGGTTTCTGCACTCTCAGTTGTCAAGTTTTGCAAGAGCTCTTTGAGAGGCACTGTGTAAACAGAGTTGGACTTCATCTTGTACAAGGTCTGTGATTCCTTGACATGAACTCATGCATGTGCAGTGTAAGACAGACCTGTCTCCCCCAGCCCCGGCCCCCGCATGCTGCAGGTAGTGAATGAAGAGTGAAACAGGAGAGAGTTCGTGTAAGCCAAATTGTCCTTCTTGCCTTTTTTCTTTTGAAGAATTATTTATTTAACTTTTTATTTATTCATTCATTTATTTTAACTTGAACAGAGAGAGGCAGAGGGAGAGAAAGTGAGAAAGTAAGTTACCAGGTCTGGGACTCGAACTACAGTTGGCCATGTGGGAGTGTCCAGTGCCTTAATCACCATGCCACTTGCTGGTCCCAGCCTTCTTGTTTATTTTTAAAAACTTTAAAATTATGCAGGGACCAGCAGTTAGCATAATGGCTATGTCGCTGGACTCCCACGTAGTCGACTGCAGTTCAGGTCCCAGACCCAGTGGCTTAAACTCACGCTGGGTATGTGTGCGTGCGTGCCCAAGATCCAGAGAGGAGAATGGAGGAGAAGGGATTGCGGCGTGGCCATTCCCCCTGGGGGATGATTTCTCGCTTTCTGTCTCTCTGTCTCTCTCTATCTGGCTAGCACATGCATCCTATAGCAAAAACCTCTTCAAAAAAAAAACTTTAAAATTATGCTTTTACTGGGAACCAGCAGTTAGCGTAATGGCTGTGTCGCTGGACTCCCACGTAGTCGACCGTGGTTCGCGTCCCGGACCCGGTGGCTTAAAACTCACGCCGGGCACGTGTGCGTACGTGCCCAGGGTCCCGAGGGGAGAATGGAGGAGAAGGGATTGCGGCGTGACCATCCCCCCTGGGGGGTGATCTCTCGCTTTCTGTCTCTATGTCTCTCTCTGTCTGTCTGGCGAGCGCACGCGCCCTATAGAGAAAAAACCTCTCCAAAAAAAAAAAAAAAAAGGAAAAAAAAAATTATGCTTTTACTGTCATTAGGCCATTGAAAATATTCTGATTCCATGGACAAAATTAAATCTCTAATTAATACAAAAGTATGGGGGAACATTTTAGCTGCTTCGGAGTACTAAAGGGAAAGGATTTACGGACTGCCTACTCTCGTGTGAGGCTGTACGGAGGATGAATAGAGCTGTTTTGTACGTTAGTGTAAATGGGTTTTTCTCGACTTGGGAAAGTCATTGTGCATGTTTGTTAGGTAATAACAATTCCTCTAGTTTCATCGTTCATCTGTCCCCGGACACAGCTAGTGATGGAGGCGTGTGAGTGTGCGTGCTCATTCTGCGGCATCTGAGGCACACGCGCTGTGCGCCACAGGGATGGTTCCATGGGTCTAAGTAAGTTACCGCCCAGCTACACCACGACACCCTGATAGCCACTAATACTAATGAGGTAGAAGGATATGTAAAGCCTGTGCCTTTAAAAAAACCACAGTGAGAAAATTGCAGGACAGTAATAAATAGTATGATCCCATTTTTTTTGCAAATACATAACTGTGATATTCATCAAATTACTGGGGCCAGCTGGTGGTACGAAGGTTGGGGCACTGTAGTCCACATGGTCCTTGTGCATGGTTCGAGTCCCAGTGAGTGTGCATGTGTGCCCAAAATCCCAAGAAGAGAATGGAGAAGGGATTGGGGCATGGCCACCCCCTCTGGGGGTGATTTCTCTCTTTCCCCCTCTCCCTGTCTCTCTCCTGAGAGTACATGTACCCCACAGCAAACTTAAGAAGAAAAATAACTGGTAGTGAGGGAGCCCCATGGCCTGGTGGTTAAGGGAGCTTATTAACAGTGGTTATCTTTGGGTGAAGGGATCACTCGTGGTCTTAAGGTCTTAATTTTCTAATTTATTTATTTTCTAATAAAGATGTTACACAAATGAAGCAAAATGTTAAAAAGATGAAGATGTTTCAGAAGAAACACGTGTTCAGGCGATGGCTGTTTGCTCATCTCTGACTGGCTTAATTAATGATGGCCCACACCTTCCTGACGCAGAAAGATTGTTTCTGACTAGTGATTGAAGAGTTGAGGGTGAAAATGAAAAGCTATGTGCTCATGACAGGGTACATAGTAACGTCTTTGTCTTGACTGGTATTTGTGGTGGGAAAAGGAATAGTGTACTCTGTGGATATATGTGATTAAAGGTAAATTAAAATTAAAAATTAGAAAAAAAAGTGGAGGATGCCTGAGAGACTTTAGGTGAAAGCGCTCTTGGTAGAAGGGGAGTGACTTAGGTGAGGTGGTTCTGGGTTGCAGCACAGACAGGTTTGGCAGGAGGACCAAGAAATCCAAGAGGCTGTGAATGGTCTTCTCCCAGGGGCTTCATTCTCCTTGTCTCTCTCTCTCTCTCTTTGATATCTTGACATTGAAAAATTGGGTAAGTGGTAGTTCGTGGAGGAGGAGGGCCTGGATTACAAGTGATCTGAGTCGAGACTTCTCAAGTCCTCAGCGGGGGCCAGGAATGATAGCGTTGATGGTAGCTGAGTTTCCTGTGAGTCAGGCTTTGGGCTCAGAGCTTCAGTCTGGTTTTATTTCACTGACTCCTCACAACCATGTGTGCGGCCTGGACGGACGCATTGTCCTCATCCCCATTTCCCAGGCGAGAAAACAGCGACCGTCTAGTTTAATAATTAAAGTTTAGGGACAGCAGTTAGCATCATGTCTATGTCGCTGGACTCACATGTAGTTGACCACGGTTTGAGTCCCAGACCTGGTGGCTTAAACTCATGCCAGGTGCGTGTGCGTGTGTGCCCAGTATCCCAAGAGGAGAATGGAGGAGAAGGGATTGCGATGTGGCCGTCCCCCTGGGGGTGATTTCTCGCTTTCTGTCTCTCTCTGTCTTTCTGATGAGCGCACACGCCCTATAGGAAAAAAACCTCTAAAAAAAATAGTAATAATTAAAGTTTAATCGTTGAGAGAGCCGAGATTTGAACTGAGGCACGTTCTATTCTGGGGGATAGGATGAACGTTATTCCAAGTGAAATGGTTCCTAGGCCAGGGGACTCTCTCTCCCTTGTTTTGGGAGGTCTCAAAGTCCAGGAGGTTTATAATCTATAAAGGTCAACCTAATAAATTTGTAACATCAAGCCAAAGGGTCTGAAGGATCCTTCCACAGTGCAGCTTGCCAGTGCCATTGAGGGGGTGTTCCCACAAAAAGAAAGCATCCCCTCCCTGCCCAGCCTGAGTAGCCATCCGCCGAGACAGTAATCCCTATAGTGCGGTCTCCTTACCACCAAGCAGGAACTTGTTCCAGATGCAAATTCTTGGACCCTCACCCCAGGTCCACACCAGGAACTGGAAGTGGGTCCTGCACCATGCACGTTAGTTAGCAAGTCTTGCAGAAGATTCTATGTGCTAAAGTTTGAAACACCGGAGCTAGGAGATAGTAGTGCTAACTTTGAGAAGTTTCTAGTCACATACTAAAACAGCAAGGGGATAATAATCAAAATGCCATTGTGGTTTTGGTGGTGGTTTGTTTGTTTGTTTGTTTTGGTTTTGTTTTTGGTAAGAATTATTTATTTAATTCTCTTGGTTATTATTTTTTTAACTTGACCAGAGAGAGAGAAAGAGAAAGCAAGCTGCCAGGTCCGGGACTCAAACTGTGGTCAGCCATGTGGGAATCCAGCACCTTTACCCACCATGCCACCTGCCGGCCCGGTCTTGGTGTATTGTTAAAGATGTGTACTTGCCTGATTTATCTCAGGATCAGGCTCCTTTCCTTCTGAGCCATGCTAATTCGAGTTCTTGGCCCTGTTTGGGGGGCCTTTTTAACACTGCAACTTTGTACATTGTTAGTGTCTTTGCCTTTCAATAAGCAAATCTCAGCTAATTCCAAGTCCAGTTGTAAGGCCTGTTTTGTTTTTCACACTAGGTAATAAAACAAGTATTTTCTCAAACTTAACTGGAAAGAGTAACTGAGGGCCATGAGAGAGGAGCCCACCTTAGTGGCCTGCACCTGGGAGGAGGTGGCACGGAGTCACCACAGAGACTCTGGGATAGACAGTCAGTGTGAGGAGGAGGCCAGGCTCCACTCAGAAGAGCAATTGGCTTGTCCATGAGTTGTTTACCCTCTTGGTGTCAACGCTAATTGCTTGTTTGAACTATGGACTCCCGCATTCACTGTGATCCTTAGTATCTAATCAGCAATTGATTATGTGCTTTACTTTTCTAAGCAAGATGAATCTTCAAGTGAGAAGCCTAACTTAATTTTCCCACACCCGACATTTATTGTTAAAGCCTGATACTGTTAAGTCTGATAAATGAATGAATAGGTAATTATCCTTTTCAGTGCACAACCTTGGCAAATACACGTGTGAATTACTATTCTCAATAAAAATCAAGCCAGAACAGGGTGAAGGGGTTTTTTTTTGTTGTTGTTGTTTGTTTTAAGAATTATTTTATTTAACTTTATGTATTTATAACTTGACTGGGGTGGGGGGTGTGTGAGAAAGCAAGCTGCCAAAAAAAAAAAAAAAAAAAAGCAAGCTGCCAGGTCTGGGACTCAGACTAGGGTCAGCCATGTGGGAACCCAGCGCCCTTAACCACCACACCAGGTATCCGCCCCAAGGGGTGAAGTTTTTAGCCTATCTACTTTAAAATAATTGTAATGGCTGTTAAGAGGACTTTGTAGAATTTTCAAGGTTATCAGTGACATTGGAGTTCTTTGTGCCAACAACTTGGGAAACAGGCTTTGTAAAATAAGACTTACCGGGCTAACTTTTGGATTAAATAGGGATAGACAGACTTTCTTCTTCTTCTACAGACCTTCTTCTTCTTCTCCTCCTCCTCCTCCTCCTCTTCTTCCTCCTCCTCTTCTTCTTCCTCCTCCTTTTCTTCTTCCTCTTCTTCCTTTGCTTCTTCCTCTTCTTCTTCCTCTTCCTCTTCTTCCTCTTATTCCTCTTCCTCCTCCTCCTCTTTTTCAAGAGAGAGAGTATTTTTGCTATAGGCATGTGTGCTCACTAGAAAGCCAAAACGTGAGAAATCACTCCCCTAGAGGGAATGGCCACGCTGCATTCCCTTCTCCTCCATTGTCCTCTCCAGATTTGGGGCACACATGCACATGTGCCCAGTGTGAGTTTAAGCTGCTGTGTCTGGGACTCGAACCGCAGTTGACTGCGTGGGAGTCTAGCAATGTAACCATTACGCCGTTTGCTGGTCACAGACCTCCTATTGATAGAACAGGATTACTTCAGTTCAGGCTGTATGGGGAAGGTTACATGGCATGTGGTATACTCTAAGCCATGAGTTGGGAAGTCGACCTTTCATTTTTATTTTTAGATTTTTTCCATAGAGTACGTGTGTTAGAGACTAAGAGACAGAGGGAAAGTGAGAACTCATCTCCCAGGGGGGACAGCCACACCGCAATCCCTTCTCTTCCATTTTTCTCTTGGGATTTTGGGCGTGCATACCCATGCGCCCAGTCAGTTTCAAGCCCCGGGGTCTGGGACTCGAACGCACAGCCCTGTGGGATCCAGTACTTTAACCACTGCGCCACCTCCTGGCCCCAGTGAGTACACATAATGTCTCATTGCTTCCTACTGTTGATCTGCGATTTGCTGGTCGGGAATTTTGAGAAATAAAACGAATTCTATGATTTGGAAAAGAGCTTCTATATAACTTGCAATTGGAAGTAAAGAAAATAGATGATTGAAAAAGCTGCTGCTTGACCTCCAGTAGAGGCTTCGAGGCATGTTGTTCTGTTTGCTGGTTGCGCCCCCTGGTGTTGAGGACGAGTAGTGCTTGTTCACAGAGCGCTGAGCAGTCCTGTGCCTCCTGGCATGCCCATTATCCAGCGCCTTGTTTCTTCCTCTGCCTTTTCCGCTGCTGCCCAGAGCTGTCTGAATAGGATGCCTTAGAGCGGTGATAGGAAGGAAGCTATCTCCACGTTTGGGATACTTTCAGTCTTCTAAAGAAACTACAGTAGCCACTATCTGTAAATTTGTAAAAAATAATTATTTAACTTTATTATTTTTAATTTGCTGCAGGACACATGCACTCACCAGAGAGAGAGAGAAAGCGAGAAAGCAAGCTGCCGTTCTGGAACTTGAACTGTGGTTGACCATGTGGAAGTCCAGTGCCTAAACCACCCTGCCTCCTATTGGCCACTGTCCACATTTTTTTTTTTTTTTTGGAGAGGTTTTTTTCAATATAGGGCACGTGAGCTCCCCAGAAATCCAGAGAGAGACAGAGAGACAGAAAGCGAGAAATCACCCCCTCCCCGGGGGGGGATGGTCACGCTGCAATCCCTTCTCCTCCATTCTCCTCTCAGGATCTTGGGCACGCACGCATACGCGCCCAGCATGAGTTTTAAGCCACCGGGTCCGGGACGCAAACTGCGGTCGACTACGTGGGAGTCCAGCGACATAGCCATTACGCTAACTGCTGGTTCCCCACATTTTTTAAATGAACCTGTAAAGCACAACATCGAGACCCTAATTACTGAAGACATACAAGCCCAGGACTGGCGACACTAACAGGACATAAGGGCAATGAGAACTGGTGGATTAGAGGTTTGCCAAGTCTCAGGACCCTTAAAAACGGTCACCTTAAACATCTGAATTTCTTCAAAGCAGTAAAAAGATACCTTCTTACAAATTATAAGTTAGAAGCTGCAAGTGGATAATTAATTTTGGAAAAATGAAGATTGTAGAAGTTCAAAACACAGTAATTCCTGGCTGGCCCCGTGGCCTGGAGTGTTAGGGCAGAGGATCCCACATGACTAACCTCATTTGAGGTCTCTAAAATGAGCCCGCTGCCAAGACCATGTTGAAAAGGGTAATTACCTATTCTTTATCTTTTTTTTTATTCAAGAGGCTTTTGCTATAGGGCGTGTGTGCTCACCAGACAGAGACAGAGAGACAGAAAGCGAGAAATCACTACCCAGGGGGGATGGCCACGCCGCAATCTTCTCCATTCTCCTCTCAGCATCTTGGGCACGCACGCACACACGCCCGGCGTGAGTTTCAAGCCACTGGGTCTGGGACGCGAACCGTGGTCAACTACATGGGAGTCCAGAGACATAGCCATTACACTAACTGCTGGTCCCCTATTCTTTATCATCCCCGCTTTGAGTCCCAGACTTGACAGCTTGAGAAACGCCATAGGTGTGTGCATGCCCAAGTCCCGGCAGGGGGGGGGCGCAGTGGAGGAGAGGGCATACATCCTCCAGCAAAAGGGAAAAAAGATACACATGTAAATAGTAAATATCATACGTGTATATATACATACCTATCAAAAATAGTTCCATCGATACGTAACTAAGTAACTGTTCTCAGCTCTTCGTCATTTGAAAATTGTCCGTTTGACCGTTTTCCAGGTACCTTACATTTTCTGTTGTTTGCTTTTGGTTTTGCTTTTTGTCCAAGCACACTACTCAGACAAGGCACACTGGGAACGAAAAAGAGCCCACGCTCAAATTTCCTGCGATTGCATTTGGATACTTGTGTCTTTATAGGTCTATTTCAATAGCTTTACTTAAAGCAGCCAGGAGATCCTTTTGTGGTCCTGCTTCTAAACCTATGAGAATTTTCTCTTCTATATATACTTTAGATAATGTTTTTAAAGAGATTTTTGCTTTAGGGTACGTGTGCTCATCAGAGATAGAGAAAATGAGAAATCACTCCCCAGAGACAGAGCAAGTGAGGGCCACATCACAATCCCTTCTCTTGGAATTTTTGGGCACACATGCACACGTGCCCGGCATGAGTTTCAAGCTACCGGGCCTGAGACTCAAACCATGGTTGGCCATGTGAGAGGTCAGCACCTTAACCATTATGCCACCTGCTAGCCCCTAGATTAGGTAATTTCTAAAGAAACCCTAGTTCAGGAGTCTCTCATTTAAGTGGAATTTTAAATAAGTTATAAATAGGTGTCTTGCTTCCATAATATATGTGTCCTGTTGGCTTTCTCCCCACTTCTGCTCCACCCCCATATACAGTCTTCCTCATAAAGGCCCACGGGGTTTATAAATGAAACTGCGTTGTAGACCTACGTTAGTGAAAGCCGGCTCTTTGATTCCATTAGAATGAGTGTCCCAGTGCCAGAAAGGCTCGTCCTGAATTAAAATTCCGTGGCTGGCCTCCCCAGTGCTGCCCAGGAAGATCACCATCATTTAGTCAATCAACCCCTGCTTTTACTGGAGGACGTGGACATGCCCCGCCATTGGGAAGGAGCTTGGCCCGGACACTGCCAGTGTTTGGAACCAGCTGGCTTGAGACCCGCAGTTCTGTGAACAGTCAGGTGGAGTCTTGGCTTCGGTAGCTCTGGAAGAAGGCTTTCTGTCTCAGATGGCCTCACGCTCCTACTCAGGGCGCCACAAGTGGGATTTTAAATTGTATGAGAAACGGGTTTATCTTATAGATTCGGGGATTAGAATAGAATTTGTGTCTGTGTATCAGGGAGACTTCTCAGTAAAGAGGAGCTAAGTATGTTGGTGTTCTGCAGTAGGTTTTGGAATTACTGCCTGTGGGTCCTTATGAGATAGATTCTGAGTCTGGAGTGGTTTCATTGTGGTTCTGCCTGAAGGAGGGCTGTCTTCCCAAACCTAGGTTCTTGGCTACTTCGGTTAGCAGAAAAAAAAAAAAAAAAAAAAAAAAAAGGGACATGGCCTTGCAAAAGAGAGAACTTTCAGACCACCCACCAAACCCAGGGAAGGTTAGGGCTCATACCTCCCCACCGTGTACGACTCCCCACAGCTGTGGTTTTGATTGCCAGCCAGCGGCATTCTCAGTACCGAATGGCGCTGCTGGTATTTCAACCTGTTGGGAAGCAGCTGCGCCCCTCGGTGACCAGAGCTGTTTGTCCACCTCCTGCAGGCTTTCCTTTGTGTTTGTGAATGTCTTCGCCTCTCTGGTCTCCTGCTTCAGGAGACAGGACAGGCGGACGATTGGACTCATTTCCTGAACCATCTCGCATTCTTGCGCTCTTGGTTCCGTCTCGGCTGGGGGGGGGCGCCCACTGATGTGTCAGGCCGCCTTTCCCAGCCTCCTCCAGGGGCAGGACGGAAAACCACACCTTGCTCTGTGTCAGCCCGCTAACAGGCAGGGTTTTGTTCGGTAAATATTTATAGAGCCTCCCTCCTAACCTCGAACCCTGCAACCTTGTACCTCTGAAAAGTTTATTCTCCTTCTCTGGCCTTCCAAATGGCTGTGTGGGCCTGGCAGGACTCTTGGGATGGTTAGCAATGGCATCTCCCGTCTGGGGGCCAGGTACCGTAGGACTCGTCCCTCCCCAGTTTAGCCCAGCGCTTGATCGGCCATGCCCCCTTTAGGGTGCGAATGAGTTCATGGGAAGGTCAGGGCAGATTGTCTTTCACCTGCTTTTCCCTTTAACTCGTCACGTTAAACCCTGTGATCAGAGGAAGTGCAGAGCAGCGTGGAGGGACTAAGCCTCCAAACCCAGTGAGCCATGGCTTCCTGGCTCTGCAGCGCCCCAGCAGCTGGGGCGGGGCCTCCGCCAGCCAGAGAGAAGTACCCTCTGGTAACTTTGGAAATGAATTAGCAACAAATCCGATACGCAGCGATAAGGGATTGAGGAAATAGAGTTTATCTTTATTAAAAAGATGTCACATTTGTAATGACTGCGTGAAAACCTATGTTGAGTTTAAGGAAAAGATACACCCTAGAAAATGTGATTGCATTTTTTTTAGAAAGAATGAATTTTATTATTGTGTCTGTTACTATGGCCAAGGCCAGCTACATCGTTTGTGAGCCAGTCGCAGAGAGAGCATAGGGTCTATTGTTCAAAACCTGGGAAGAAGCGTTGTCAGAGGTGGAAATTTCAGACCTCTCCTCTCTTCTGTGGTCTCTCATCTGACTTGTCATGGTGTGTTTTGTCTGCTGTTAATGCCATTCTGCATAAATAACGTTTAACTATTAGAATGGATTTTATTGCTTACGTTTGTCCTGTGTATTGTATGAGAACGTTTAGCTTATGTGTGGAATCACCAGAGTTATATGATTTGTATTTTGTAGCTCGTGCATTATTTTAACAAACCAGTGGGAATCCTGCACCGAACCAGCTCAGCTGTTATTTCACTTCTTTTTTTTAATTTTATAATTATTTAATTTTATTTATTCATTCATTTATTTTTTTCATTTGACCATAGATACACACACACACACACACACACACACACACAGAGAGAGAGAGAGAGAGAGAGAAAGTGAGAAAGCAAGCCTCCAGGTCTGGGACTCGAACAGTGGTCAGCCATGTGGGAGTGTCCAGCACCTCAACCATCATGCCACCTACTGGAGCTCACTTATTAATATGTGCCCGTCTCACCAACACACTGCCTTCGGCTTACTGCTGAGTACGACTTCTGGGAAAGGAGCCGTGGCCTGCCCTGTCTTGTCCTTCCCTTGTACATCACACGTCACTTCCAATGTAAGTAAGAAGGTAACATGCGTGAAGAAGGACATTCCAGGGTTCCTTGGGCATTCGTGTTGTCCAGGGTGCCCTGGCCTTCCTGTGTTCAGAGCAGGTTCTGGCTCCAGAGGAAGCCTAACTTCTTAGAGCTGCACCCTCGCTTACTCACAGACGTGACGACTACCTTGTGTACGACCTGAGTCAGTGAACTCCCACGCAGGTGGAGCCGCCAGAATCCTGCCTGCTTTAGTGTCGTGTGCAGCCGAGGTGACAGCACACATTTGTGTAGGTCCTCTGCTCACACACGTACCCGTCGTTCTGTTAGATTTTACTTCTAATGCAGTTAAAGATGAAGTACTGAGAATTTCTTGGGCCATCTAGTGGTATGGTGGTGAAAGCAGCTGGATCCCACATGGCCAGCTGTGTGGTTTGAGTCTCGGACCTGGTGACTCAAAATCACACTGGGTGTGTATGTGTGTTCCCGGAATCTCAGGAGAATGGAGGACAAGGGATTACAGCTTGGCCAGCCCTCTGGGGATTTCTCACTTTCTTTGTCTCTCACTGTCTCTCTCCAAGAAGTACACATACCATATAGCAAAACTGAAAATGTAGTAATTAAAAAAATCATTTCTGTGTGGTGGGCTGGCCCTGTAGCCTTCTGGTTAAGGAAGACAGATCCCACATAACCATTCACAGTTCAAATCCTGGCCCCCGTGGCTTGAAAAACACACTGGATGTCTGTGCATGGGTGCCTAAAATCCTGACAGGGTGGAGAAATGGAGAAAGGATTGCGGTGTGACCACACCCCCCCGGGGATTGGAGGGTCCTTTCTCCTTTCTTTTTGTGTGTGTCTCTTTGGTACTCTCTAACAATTTCTTAAAAAGGGGGAAAGGAATTTCTATATAAGGAGAGCAGAGTATTAAACCAGGTAGGGGCTCATCTGAGTGCAGGCCTCTGCCACCATACGGGTCCCACACCGGAGAAGTTGGCTCCATTGTTTTTTCTGTAATTCCAGTGACGAGTTTCTGTTGTTGTCACCCTTCCCGTGGCTTTCTGATCTAGGTTATGAGTTTTTCTTATCTGTGGGCCCAAAACTCTTCTCCATTTAGGGTGACTTACAGGGATTTTTGCAATGGCAAATCGTTATTTGTGGGACAAGGTGCCACTCACTGCTGATACCAGTTTATTCTTTCATCATGTGTTTTTCAGTCAGGCAGATTAGTCCCTGGATCCTGAATAGGAAAGAAACAAAACTAAATCTGAAAGTCAGGCTCAAGATTTAGGAAGTTGAATAAAAATCTTCGAGGGACTAGCAGTTAGCGTAATGGCTATGTCACTGGACTCCCACGAGGTTGACTGCAGTTCGAGTCCCGGACCCGGTGGCTTGAACTCACACCGGGCGCGTGTGCGTGTGTGCCCAGGATCCCGAGAGGAGAAGGGATTACGGCGTGGCCATCCTCCCTGGGGGGTGATTTCTCGCTTTCTGTCTCTCTGTCTCTGTCTGTCTGGCGAGCGCACGCACCCTATTGCAAAAAAAAACCTCTCCAAAAAAAAGAAAAAAGAAAAAAAATCTTCGCACCAGCTCCGTGACCTCACGGTTATGGCAACAGCATCCCGTGTGGGCGACTGCGCATTTCCAGTCTTGAACCCAGTCGCTTGACAAGCATGCCAGGCACATGTGCGTGTGTGCCCAACGTCCCAACAGGAGAGAGAGGAGACTGCACCATGAGCGTTCCCCATAGGGAAGGAGGCATGCTTTCTCCTCTCCTTCTCTCTTTCTCTGACAAGTGCACACACCCTTCAGTTAAAAAAAAAAAAAAGAAACAAAAAAAAAACAAAACTAAGTTTACATTGGCCCAGCCTGCCAGTACAGTTGATGGCAAACTAATTGCATTTTTTTTAGAAAGAATGAATTTTATTATTGTGTCTGTTACTATGGCCAAGGCCAGCTACATCGTTTGTGAGCCAGTCGCAGAGAGAGCATAGGGTCTATTGTTCAAAACCTGGGAAGAAGCGTTGTCAGAGGTGGAAATTTCAGACCTCTCCTCTCTTCTGTGGTCTCTCATCTGACTTGTCATGGTGTGTTTTGTCTGCTGTTAATGCCATTCTGCATAAATAACGTTTAACTATTAGAATGGATTTTATTGCTTACGTTTGTCCTGTGTATTGTATGAGAACGTTTAGCTTATGTGTGGAATCACCAGAGTTATATGATTTGTATTTTGTAGCTCGTGCATTATTTTAACAAACCAGTGGGAATCCTGCACCGAACCAGCTCAGCTGTTATTTCACTTCTTTTTTTTAATTTTATAATTATTTAATTTTATTTATTCATTCATTTATTTTTTTCATTTGACCAGAGATACACACACACACACACACACACACACACACAGAGAGAGAGAGAGAGAGAGAGAGAGAGAAAGTGAGAAAGCAAGCCTCCAGGTCTGGGACTCGAACAGTGGTCAGCCATGTGGGAGTGTCCAGCACCTCAACCATCATGCCACCTACTGGAGCTCACTTATTAATATGTGCCCGTCTCACCAACACACTGCCTTCGGCTTACTGCTGAGTACGACTTCTGGGAAAGGAGCCGTGGCCTGCCCTGTCTTGTCCTTCCCTTGTACATCACACGTCACTTCCAATGTAAGTAAGAAGGTAACATGCGTGAAGAAGGACATTCCAGGGTTCCTTGGGCATTCGTGTTGTCCAGGGTGCCCTGGCCTTCCTGTGTTCAGAGCAGGTTCTGGCTCCAGAGGAAGCCTAACTTCTTAGAGCTGCACCCTCGCTTACTCACAGACGTGACGACTACCTTGTGTACGACCTGAGTCAGTGAACTCCCACGCAGGTGGAGCCGCCAGAATCCTGCCTGCTTTAGTGTCGTGTGCAGCCGAGGTGACAGCACACATTTGTGTAGGTCCTCTGCTCACACACGTACCCGTCGTTCTGTTAGATTTTACTTCTAATGCAGTTAAAGATGAAGTACTGAGAATTTCTTGGGCCATCTAGTGGTATGGTGGTGAAAGCAGCTGGATCCCACATGGCCAGCTGTGTGGTTTGAGTCTCGGACCTGGTGACTCAAAATCACACTGGGTGTGTATGTGTGTTCCCGGAATCTCAGGAGAATGGAGGACAAGGGATTACAGCTTGGCCAGCCCTCTGGGGATTTCTCACTTTCTTTGTCTCTCACTGTCTCTCTCCAAGAAGTACACATACCATATAGCAAAACTGAAAATGTAGTAATTAAAAAAATCATTTCTGTGTGGTGGGCTGGCCCTGTAGCCTTCTGGTTAAGGAAGACAGATCCCACATAACCATTCACAGTTCAAATCCTGGCCCCCGTGGCTTGAAAAACACACTGGATGTCTGTGCATGGGTGCCTAAAATCCTGACAGGGTGGAGAAATGGAGAAAGGATTGCGGTGTGACCACACCCCCCCGGGGATTGGAGGGTCCTTTCTCCTTTCTTTTTGTGTGTGTCTCTTTGGTACTCTCTAACAATTTCTTAAAAAGGGGGAAAGGAATTTCTATATAAGGAGAGCAGAGTATTAAACCAGGTAGGGGCTCATCTGAGTGCAGGCCTCTGCCACCATACGGGTCCCACACCGGAGAAGTTGGCTCCATTGTTTTTTCTGTAATTCCAGTGACGAGTTTCTGTTGTTGTCACCCTTCCCGTGGCTTTCTGATCTAGGTTATGAGTTTTTCTTATCTGTGGGCCCAAAACTCTTCTCCATTTAGGGTGACTTACAGGGATTTTTGCAATGGCAAATCGTTATTTGTGGGACAAGGTGCCACTCACTGCTGATACCAGTTTATTCTTTCATCATGTGTTTTTCAGTCAGGCAGGTTAGTCCCTGGATCCTGAATAGGAAAGAAACAAAACTAAATCTGAAAGTCAGGCTCAAGATTTAGGAAGTTGAATAAAAATCTTCGAGGGACTAGCAGTTAGCGTAATGGCTATGTCACTGGACTCCCACGAGGGTGACTGGAGTTCGAGTCCCGGACCCGGTGGCTTGAACTCACACCGGGCGCGTGTGCGTGTGTGCCCAGGATCCCGAGAGGAGAAGGGATTACGGCGTGGCCATCCTCCCTGGGGGGTGATTTCTCGCTTTCTGTCTCTCTGTCTCTGTCTGTCTGGCGAGCGCACGCACCCTATTGCAAAAAAAAACCTCTCCAAAAAAAAGAAAAAAGAAAAAAAATCTTCGCACCAGCTCCGTGACCTCACGGTTATGGCAACAGCATCCCGTGTGGGCGACTGCGCATTTCCAGTCTTGAACCCAGTCGCTTGACAAGCATGCCAGGCACATGTGCGTGTGTGCCCAACGTCCCAACAGGAGAGAGAGGAGACTGCACCATGAGCGTTCCCCATAGGGAAGGAGGCATGCTTTCTCCTCTCCTTCTCTCTTTCTCTGACAAGTGCACACACCCTTCAGTAAAAAAAAACAAAACTAAGTTTAAATTGGCCCAGCCTGCCAGTACAGTTGATGGCAAACTGAACCTCAGTGCTGGAAACCACATGGCCAGCTATGGGTATGGATCCCGGGTCAACCCAGAAATACTCCAGGAGGGTGCACAGGTGTCTGGGGTCCAAGGGGCAGGAGAGTTGGGGAAGGGGGACCACCGCATTACCAGCCTCTAGAGGCTGCTTCTCTCTCTTTCTCACATGCACACATACACTTTATCATGAATGAAATAAAGTAGAAAGATTTTAAAATCCAAGTTTACAACTATAGCTTTAAAATGGTACTTCTGCTGGCAGCGAGGTATTTTCCATATGGTACTGTTGGGTTTATAAAATCATCAGTGGGCTGATAAAATGTTTGCAAACCGATCACTTGCTAAATTTATCCCTGAGAGGATGTTTTACAGCATTGGAGTATCTGTCCCTATGCCTTTGATAGAGCGATTCCTCAAGTAGGAAATATCCCAACATACTCTCCATTTTCAACAAATCTCAGACAGTCTCCTGAGTGAGTGGAAGCCACAAAGCTTGGTGATCAAAGTCATAAATCCAGCAGGTGGCATTGAGGTTAAGGTGCTGGGTTCCCACACGGCTGACTACAGTTCGAGCCCCCGGGGCCCACCTGTGTGCATGCCCAAAATCCCAGGAGGAGAATGGAGAAGATATTGTAACATGGCCACTTCCTCCCCCCGGGGGTGAGGTCTCTCTCTTTTTTTTTTTTTCTCTCTCTCTCTCTGGTGGGCTCATGTGCCTTATGGCAGAAACATTCATAATAAAAGTAATAAATAAATACATAAAAATAAAAAGCTTAGGTCTTGGTTGAGGAGACCCTAGTTTACATCCTGGCTCTAAACTCTTGTAGGTGTGTGACTTCGGGCAGTTCATCCGTGGTTCTGAGCTTGGTTTTCTCACAGTGATTAAAGTAGCTAGCCTCTGCTAATCCAGTAACACGCTGGTTAAAGCCCTGTTGTGCACGGGAGCTGGGTCCCCCTTGGCTACCACTGTTCAAGTCCCAGCTGAGGCAGTGTGGAAAAACACTGGGCACGTGTACGTGCATGCCCCAAATCCTGATGGGGCGGGGGGGGTGGAGGAAACAGGACTGTGGCACGCCACGCCTCATTGAGGGCTGCTCACGTGCCCGCTCACTCTCTCTCTCTCTCTCTCTCTCTCTCTCTCGTGTGCAAGCCCACACACCCTCTGGCAATAAAACCCAAAAAAGTAGCTTGCTCAAAGGATTATGCCTGATCATACAGGTACATGAAAGAAAACGGATAAATGGGGTGTTTATGATACAGAGAGTATTCAGTTTAACTATTATGATTATTGTAAAATTAAAAAAGATTTCAAATGACTGCTTGCTTTCTTTTAAGAACAGTTTATTTCATTCTATTTATTATTATTATTTTAAAATTTGTTGTAGGGCACATGTGCTCACCAGAGAGAGAGAGAGAGGAGGGAACGTGAGAAAGTCAGCCGCGAGGTGTGGCAGCAAACTCTGGCCTGCCACACGGGAGTCCAGCGCCTTGGCGACCATACCCCTTGCTTGCCCCTAAATTACTATGCTTTTAAAGTTGGAAAGTGCATAAATCTGAGTCTAGTCTAGTTATGTTGCAAAACCACGGGTAGAAATGAAGTGTAAAGGAGAAAACACTAGGGCCAGCAGGTGGCGTGGTGGTGAAGGTACTAAACTCCCATGTGGCCGACTATGGTTCCAGATCTGGAAGCTTGAAATTTCACACCAGGCACATGTGCATGTGTGCCCAAATGGAGGAGAAAGGATTCCTGCATGGTCATCCCCCCCTCCTCCTCACTGTAGCTCTCTGTGTCTCTCTCTGGGAAGCAACCGTGCCCTATGGCAAAAATCTTAAAAAGGGGGGGAGGGGAGAAAACAATATTGGTCTATGCATTTTTTATTTCCGTATCCTCACTCCAACACAGTGCTTAGCTGCATAGCAGGTACTTTGACTAAGTGATAACTGAATGAGTGGGTAAATATCTTATTCTTTACCTGTCTGTGACTTGTATCTTTCTAAATTTGCAAACAAAGAGATTTGTTTTTCAAGCTGGTGAAAATTGAGTGGGCATATGTGGGTTTAGGTTTGTAAGGATTTCCTTTGTTTTTGACAGCTGGGGAGAAAAAGAAAAAAAAACAGACAGTATCTCATCTCTATTTTTAATAAAGTTGGAGACAAATGGCAACATTCTGTATCTGAACACAGGCTGTCCTGTGAGTCCTGGGCCTAGTGGCAGATGGCTGAGCCTCAGCTGGGATCTGGGCTCTTTGTGGGAGTGGACTGACCCTGAAGCTCGGTGTGCGTGCTTACCTGGGGCCTCAGGCATGGCCTTCCCTCATGGCTCCCTGGCCCAGAACCTGTCCCTTCCGTGGCACAGCATCAGAGACCATGCCTGGTCCTGGCCGAGCTCAGTTGCACCTGGCAGGTGCTGGTGTTTCCCAGGGAGCCAGGAGAGAGCCAGGCTGTCATTGAGATTCAGGGGGAGATTTTTTGCCTCTTGATAACAAAGGGTTTAGGAAGATATTTGAGCCTTAGGGCACAATAGGAAGGATTTAAATTTAAAAGAAATAATTGACAAAGTAGTTGAAAAGCCATCTTTTAACAATTTATAAATGATAAGAGGCCCTTCTGTATGTGACATTCTGCTAACTCTGCTTAAACGGCCTACAACTTAAGTGACCCTTAAGGGTTAGTGACCCAGAGAGGCATTTGGGCTTTAAAATCGGCTAGAGCTTTCTAACCTAGTACAGTTAGAATCGGAGTTGCCCGTTTTTATTAAATGTGCTGCTGAAATCCATATCTTATGTGAGTGTATTCTCCAGTACGTGGCTGGGTCCCGGGTGTGGTCATCTACCTGTGCCACTGGTGATGTGTGAAAACATTTTTTTTTTTTTGGAGAGACTTTCACTGTAGGGCGCGTGCGCTCGCCATACAGAGAGAGACATAGAGACAGAAAGCGAGAAATCACCCCGCAGGGGGGATGGTCACGCCGCAATCCCTTCCCCTCCATTCTCCTCTCGGGATCTTGGGCACGCACGCACACGCGCCCGGCGTGAGTTTTAAGCCACCGGGTCCGGGACACGAACCGCGGTCGACTATGTGGGAGTCCAGCGACATAGCCATTACGCTAACTGCTGGTTCCCAAAACATTTTTTTTTTAAAGGCAGCTTTTAGAGATTTTTTATTATCTGAAAATGATTTGATCCCACTTGTAACTTCTCATGCTGTTTTTTTAAGACTGGATCTTGTGTCGTTTTTGTGTTGATCCAGTAGATTTCTTTTGGTACGAGTGGGAAAAAAAATGATCTCATGTGCTCCGAGAACTTGAGAAAGTATTTAAAGAATCTGTAAGAATTAAAGATATCTTTAACACTTGATAGTCTCCAGTCTCATTTTTAAAGTTTTGTTCAGCAAAGTTGTTTTCCGCCCTTTTCTGTAAAACAGCATCCCCTAGGGAGGAAGCAGGGGCACATGTGCACCCTCCCTCAGATGAAGCACAGGGAGATCAGCTGATCGCCTGGTCCAGGGACAGAAGAGCGACGGTGAATGATAGAACCGGAAACAGTGAGGCTCTCCATGAGTTCTAGCCCTGAATGGCTAACCTTGAAACAACAAGCATTTTCTGAGAGGGGGCAGTGGCTGCAAGGACCTAGCTAGTTCCTTAACATGGAAGGTTCTGCTGGACACTTAACCAGCAAGGCGACACCAACATAGGTATCTACCTCTTTTGTCCCAAATGGGGACATTTGATACTGGTAGGAATTTGTTTAAGTTTTCTGAAAGCAGTTATTAGATGGGAAAAATGCCAATGCCCAGTGCTGGCAGGTGTGGTAAGAGCCGTTCATAGGGTGGGTGTAGTCGGCATACCTTTCTGGGGAACTGGAAGTTTGAGGCCCAAATACAGTCACACTCTTTACCCTGTAATTTTAATTTCCTAGGATCTATTCTGAAGAAGTCATAGAAATCCCCCAGTTTTATAACATAAAGCACAGCCGGATAGCAGCAATAGCTCCAGATACTATGTGAAGGACAAAGCAGTGTGTCCTCGCAGCCCTGAGACGGTGATTGTAACTTCTCTTTTTTCCACTGGGGCGCTGGATGTGCGTGGCAAGCACGTTTCAGCCTGACCAGGCCAGAGAGTCCAGCCTAGGGTCCCCGAGTGGAGTCTGGCTTCTCTCGAGCACTGAGTACCTCTGTGCCGTGGAGCGGGAGCCTGCGTGGTCACCATACCTTCTCAAGGTCCCGGTTCCACGTTCTCCCCCCACCTGACCTGTCTTCCATACTGTAGAGATTAAGTAAATACTTCTCAGTGAATGGGTAAGTGAATAATTCCTTAATGTTGAAACAAAAAGTACTAAATATATAGAAAAACGAAACCATTACTCCTAATGCCACCACCAAATTTAACAGCTGTTATTATTTGTCATACTTATATCCAGTCTTATTTTTGGTTTATATTTTTTAATTTATGCAAGTAATATAGGTGCACATTTAAAAAAAAAAAAACATTTCTGCTGGAAACAGCAGGTGGTGTTATGGTTCCGTCACAGGACTCCCACATAGTCAGCTGCGATTCGAGTCCCAGACTTGGTGGCTTAATCACACTGGGCGTATGTGTGTGTGCCCAAAATCCCAAGAGAAGGGATTTTGGCATAGTCGTCCCCCCTGGGGTGATTTGTTGTCTTCTATCTCTGTGTTTCTCTCTTTCTCTCAGGTGAGCACATGTGCCCCATATATACATACACACATGCTATTGGGCATTTGCATTTGACACAGAGAGAGAGAGAGAAAAATTGAGAAATCAGCCTCTTGGGAGAATAACCACACTGTAGTCCCCCTTCTGCTCATTCTCTTGGGATTTGGAGCACACACGCACACACACATGCACACACATACACACACACGTATGTGCCCAGTGTGATTTTCAAGTCTCTGGTCTGGGGCCGGAACCACACAGGTGGGCTGTGTAGAATCCAGCCACCTTAACCTCCATGCCACCTGCTGGCCCTGCATATTCTTCACGTGTAATACTTTTTAAGTCTACAAAGCGATTTTATATTTTGTGTTCTTTTGATTAATTCAGAAAAGATATTATAAGTGCTCACATTTTACAGAACAGACAAGTGAGGTTTTGAGCAGGTCTAGGACTAGAACTACGGCTCTGGCTTCTGGTCCAGTATTGCTTACACCATAGGAGTCTTTGCGGAACTCTTAGGAAACAAGGAGTACCTAGCGTGTGTATTAAGGGAGGGTGTGCATCGGTTCCAGAAAGATGTTGACAGATTGGAAGGAGTGTAGAGAGAAGCCAGCACTGCTGGGAGGAAGGACATGGGAGAGATGAAAGGAGCTAAATATGTATAGCTCGGCCAGAGGATGATTAAAGGGGTATGATCACAGTCCCTAGGAATGCGAAGGATGTAAACATCATGGAGAGAGAGTGGATTTAGAACCGATCAAAGTTCTATATAAAAGAAATAAAAATTCATTTTAAACATCAAGGAAAGCTGGCCTGATGGTGAGACTTGCTACCTTGTGCATTGGAGCCCCAAGGGAGGTGCCAGAACCCCTGTACGGTGGACCTTTAGGACTGAGTTATCTTGCTGAGATTTGGGGAGGGCTTTTGCAGTTCTAATTTTGATGGCTGAGATCATGACCCTTCCTAGCACAGATTTGCCACCCAGTTCTGATTGCAGTTTTGCATATCAGGGTCAAAAGGAAGAGTCTTATTACAATCTCGTAGGAGCCAAACTCTGGCATGGCCCCAGCCAAGTACAGTCCTCTTGCAGAGGCTCTCCATGAAGCCTAAGGTGAAACCCTAAGAGATTCGCTGAGAACTCTATCAGGCGATTGATTCTCCCTCCGTAGTGCCCTTTGCCGGGAGTTTCCCATTCTGAGCAAGATGCAGAGGTATCTCCTTACTGTGTCTTTTTTTTTCTTTTTCTTTTTGGAGAGGTTTTTGCTATAGTGTGTGTGTGCTCGCCAGAAAGACAGAGAGAGACAGAGAGAGACAGAA
The DNA here is from genome assembly GCF_000334495.1 of Tupaia belangeri chinensis. Taxonomy (NCBI): domain Eukaryota; kingdom Metazoa; phylum Chordata; class Mammalia; order Scandentia; family Tupaiidae; genus Tupaia; species Tupaia belangeri. The sequence continues at coordinate 1,995,923 of NW_006160231.1, read as the reverse complement.
AGTGAGAAATCACCCCCCAGCGGGGGATGGCCACGTAGCAGTCCCTTCTCTTCCATTCTCCTCTCGGGATCATGCACCCACTGTGAGTTTAAGCCACCAGGTCCAGGACTCGAACTGTGATCGACTACAAGGGAGTCCAGTGACATAGCCATTACGCCAACTGCTGGTCCCTCCTTACTGTGTTATTAATGGCCCCTTTCGATAAGAAGAGGGGCTTGTTTCTGAGGAAGGAAATGTAGCCTGCAGCCCAGAATGCAGGAATATTGTCTTCTGTGGGTAGGTTGGTGCATATTGTTTGCTTAGCATGGCCATGTGCCCAGAAGGGGTATTCACCTTTCATTGAGATGTAGCCACAGAATTCTCTCTGCCTCACAGGAGTTAGGCAGAAGAGGTGTTCTTCAGACTAAACAGGAATTTGGAAGGCAGACTTTTTTTCAGTTTGCTTGCTTGAGAAATCACCCCCAGAGAGTATGGCCATACCGCAGTCCCCTCTATTCCACTCTCTTGGCATTTTGTGCACGTGTGCACATGAGCCCAGCATGTTTTTCAAGCTGCTGGATCTGGGACTCGAACTTAGCTGTCAGCCATGTGGGATCCACCTGCCCCAGTCTCTGTGCCGTGGGCTGGCCCAGAGAGACATCTTAAAAGTAGGAGGAGTATGGGGACCAGCAGTTAGTGTAATAGCTTTGTCGCTGGACTCCCATGTAGTTGACCACAGTTCGAGTCCCGGACCCGGTGGCTTAAACTCACACCAGGCGCATGTGCCCAAGATCCTGAGAGGAGAATGGAGGAGAAGGGATTTTGGTGTGGCCATCCCCCCTGGGGGGTGATTTCTCGCTTACTGTCTCTCTGTCTCTGTCTGTCTGGTGAGCACACGTGCCCTATAGCAAAAACCTCTCAAAATAAAAAAAAAAAGACTCTATCAGGCGATTGATTCTCCCTCCGTAGTGCCCTTTGCCGGGAGTTTCCCATTCTGAGCAAGATGCAGAGGTATCTCCTTACTGTGTCTTTTTTTTTCTTTTTCTTTTTGGAGAGGTTTTTGCTATAGTGTGTGTGTGCTCGCCAGAAAGACAGAGAGAGACAGAGAGAGACAGAAAGTGAGAAATCACCCCCCAGCGGGGGATGGCCACGTAGCAGTCCCTTCTCTTCCATTCTCCTCTCGGGATCATGCACCCACTGTGAGTTTAAGCCACCAGGTCCAGGACTCGAACTGTGATCGACTACAAGGGAGTCCAGTGACATAGCCATTACGCCAACTGCTGGTCCCTCCTTACTGTGTTATTAATGGCCCCTTTCGATAAGAAGAGGGGCTTGTTTCTGAGGAAGGAAATGTAGCCTGCAGCCCAGAATGCAGGAATATTGTCTTCTGTGGGTAGGTTGGTGCATATTGTTTGCTTAGCATGGCCATGTGCCCAGAAGGGGTATTCACCTTTCATTGAGATGTAGCCACAGAATTCTCTCTGCCTCACAGGAGTTAGGCAGAAGAGGTGTTCTTCAGACTAAACAGGAATTTGGAAGGCAGACTTTTTTTCAGTTTGCTTGCTTGAGAAATCACCCCCAGAGAGTATGGCCATACCGCAGTCCCCTCTATTCCACTCTCTTGGCATTTTGTGCACGTGTGCACATGAGCCCAGCATGTTTTTCAAGCTGCTGGATCTGGGACTCGAACTTAGCTGTCAGCCATGTGGGATCCACCTGCCCCAGTCTCTGTGCCGTGGGCTGGCCCAGAGAGACATCTTAAAAGTAGGAGGAGTATGGGGACCAGCAGTTAGTGTAATAGCTTTGTCGCTGGACTCCCATGTAGTTGACCACAGTTCGAGTCCCGGACCCGGTGGCTTAAACTCACACCAGGCGCATGTGCCCAAGATCCTGAGAGGAGAATGGAGGAGAAGGGATTTTGGTGTGGCCATCCCCCCTGGGGGGTGATTTCTCGCTTACTGTCTCTCTGTCTCTGTCTGTCTGGTGAGCACACGTGCCCTATAGCAAAAACCTCTCAAAATAAAAAAAAAAAGTAGGAGTAGTATGATATTTGGAATGGAAAGGGAGCAGAGGTTTGTTGGGGCCTTGGAAGGCTCTAGAAAGCACTCACACTCTGCAAACCAGTGGGCCACCCTCTCCCTGAGCCTGTATGACCTCTAATCATGTGCCTAGAGGTCAGGACCAGTGCCTTCGTGGACTGAGAGGTGCCAGAGAGCTTCAGGCAGGTGCAGGAACAGCCGCCTTAGTGCACTAAGTGGCGAACTGTAAGGACTGACATGGCGACACTACCACTAAGAAAAGGTCTGAGAGGGCCGAAAGATGCTTTCAGATCAGCCTGCTAGAGCGGCCCGGCACTCCACAAAGTTGGAGTTGAGCTAGGCTTGAGCTACCAAAGTGGCCTGGTGATTAAGGGAGCCGGATCTCCCATGGCTGGTCATGTGGTTCATATCCCAACCCAGTGGCTTGAAAAACATGCCAGCTGCAGGTGCACTAATGACCCAAATCATGCAAGATGGAGAAATGGACAAAAAGGGATTGTGGCATGACCATGTCCCATTGTGGGGCGGCGGGAGTATATTTTCTCCCTCTCCCTCTCTCTGTGTCTCTCTGGAGAGAGCGTACATCCTCTGACAAATTAAAAAAGAAAACACAGTGTATGCGTATAGCTTGTGAACGGATCTTTCCCTGCCTTCGTGGTCTCGTCCTTGGTGCCACTGTCCCTACCCTCGTTTATTCATTCTTCCTGAAACCCACTGAGCTCCACTTGAGTGGCCTGTGAGGCGTCCATGGTGACAAGGGTGTGAATGAAGGCTATAGTGGTAGGAATGGAGATGAAAAGCCAGGTTTGGAGATTTAGGAGCTGTGGATGCAGGATTGGGTGACCCTGTGTAGTGGCAGAGCTGTCACCGTAGCCCGAGTCTCCGGGGCTCTGGAGCAGGAGCATTCCCCTCTGCTGTGAAAGGCTCCTTATCTTCTAGAAGAACTTGAGATTTAGCTTTTTATTTTCCCTCGACCAAGGAAAATGAACCATACATACGGCAAACAGTGTTACAGAAGCAAACCTGGGCCAGTCAGGAGTGTAGCAGTAACGTGGTGTACTGTGATCTGGACTCACAGGGAAGGTCCCAGATTTGGGTGCTGAGCCTCCTTGTAAAAGCTGTCCGTGAGCACGCCCGTCCGTGTGCACCTGCGATTCGGGCCAGCGGACGCTAAGGGTGGATCACGGCATGAAGACCCTGCTGGAGGCGCTGGTCTCTCTCATGGAGAACTAAGGAGCTCTTCAAAAAGTTAATTGAAAGTGCATATTATAAAAAAAACTATGCATGGATTTCAAAAAAAAATTTTGTACCAAAATAAACTTTAATTCAATTTTGATACTTTTTCAAGTCCCTTGTAAAAGGTAATTTTTTTAAAAGTAAAGCTATATTTGGTCTCATAACCTGGGCTTCCCAGCCAGATCTCACATGGCAGCCCTGGATCCCAGCCCTGGCAGCTTGAAAAACATGCTAGGTGCTTGTGCATTTGTGCCCCAAGTCCCCAAGTGGCAGAAAAATAGAAGAGAAGGGATTGCAGCACACCCAAACTCCACTGGGAGTGCCCCCCCCATATGAGCACATGTGCCCTCTAGCAACTAAGGAGGAAAAAAAAGTGGCACCGTGAGTTACTACTCCTTAACAGTTTGTGTTTATGCTCTAAATCCTTTAAGATAGATACGGTTTGCTGTGCATATAGATTACTAAGGGTTTTAAATGTAATGTCAAGTGTACATACATACCATAAAAGGTAGTCCTGGGGGCCAGCAGGTGGCACGGTAGTTAAGGGCACTGGACTCCCATGTGGCTGACCACAGTTTGAGTCCTGGACCTGGCAGCTTGCTTTCTCCCTTTCTCTCTCTCTCTCTCTCTCTCTCTCTCTCTCTCTCTCTGGTCAAATTAAAAATAAATAAATAAGCAAGTAAAGTTAAATAAAATAATTCTTTAAAAAAAAAAAAGTGGTTCTGGGGACCAGCAGGTGGCGTGATGGTTAAGGTGCTGGACACACCCACATGGCCGCCACAATTCGAATCCTGGACCTCATGGCTTCTCGCGCTCTCTTTCTGTGTGTGTGTGTGTGTGTGTGTGTGTGTGTGTGTGTGTGTGTCTGGTCAAATCAAATAAATGAATGAATAAATAAAATTAAACAATTTTTTTTTAAAAGGTGGTTCTGTGACATAAAGCACATAAAATGTTCATAATCACTAGCATTAGTAACTTTGTCTAATGACGTTGCCACTTAGCACAAGGACCGCCTTCTGCAGCTCTGTGTGCACTTCGTGGGCTCTCATGTAACTGTCCTCACTGTTGCACTGTAAGGGTGCTGTTCTCCACTCGCTGGAGGGGATACTGAGGCGTATTGGCATCGAGTAATTGACCAGGGTCAACATGCAGAGTGGCCAAACCTGATTTGAACCCTGGCAGTCTGGCTGTCAAGTCCAAATCCTTGACCACTGTGCTCTGCTGAGAAAGCCTTTGGCTTTAGGTTTTAGCTCATATATCATAAGGTCTGTCCAAAGAAATTGGAGCTTACGGTTACTTTCCCTGTTGGAAGTAACACTTAAAATTATTCTAGTCCCTGTTACCGCGGCCTTAGAACACTGTGGACAAACATCCAAGTGTCCACACACTTCTTACTTCGGTGGAAACCCGTAAAAATAACTGCCAGGTGTTAACACACACCTTTTTAAAAACAGCTCTCTCATTGCAAAGCCGGTCTTGGCTCTTCCCGGCATGATTCTGTGCTCAGAAAAAGTGGAATGGGTAGAGGCACGGCGTGGTGGTTGTACGTATCTCGATTACGCTCTTAGAGGTGAGTAAGGGGACGGGGTATAGGATGGGAGTCAGAAGGCGTTAGCTTGCCTTTGGGCTCTGAGTCACGGTCTCTGATCTGGGGCGAGCCGCTTAGCCTCAGAGCGTGTGCCTTCGTTTTTCAAATAGGAGTGAGACTTTGTCCTGTTCACCCTCAGGGAGCTGCTGTTAAAATGAAATGGTGTATCAATCAAGTATGACCGTGTCTGAGCTGCACAGCGCGAGCTCATGCTCAGACAGCCGTCCGGAGACCGCTGGGGAGAGGTGCCCCAGCAGAGGTGAGCAGAGCGACTCCCTTCCTGTTCATCAGGAAAGCTGCACCCTCTTGTGGTGAAGTAAGGGGGTTAGGGCATGTTCTGAAAAATACTTAGATGTTGCTGTTGCAGGATTGGGGTCACCAGAAAACCTTTCCCAGCCGTAAGTGTACATGCTGTTTCAAAAAAAAATTCTAAATTGCAGTTATGAAACGAATTGTTTAGCACATAGTTTAGTTAGGTTTTTATTTTTCTTCATTTATTTCCTCTTCTACTTACAGAAAATCTTCCTAGGCTTTTTATTTTCCTAGACTACTGTAATTATTTTGGGTTTTGCATTTACTTCGTATTTGCTACCTTTTGGTCAGTTTTGTTAATCTTCTATTTATTTATTTTTATTTACTTTTTTGAGAGACTTTTGCTCTAGGGTGTGTGTGCTTGCTGGAGAGAAAAAGAAAAAGAGAGAAAGTGAGAATCACCCCCCAGGAGGATGACCATGTCGTAATCCCTTGTCTTCCATTCTCCTCTTGGGCTTTTGGGCGTGCATGCACACGCACCCAGCGTGAGTTTCAAGCCACCATGTCCTGGACTTGAACCATGGTCTGCCATGTGGGACTGCAGCACCTTAATCACTACACTACCTGCTAGCCCCAAGTCTTTACCCTTTGAATACATAGGGCAAGCACAGGGCCTCCGGCATTCAGTATATAGAAGATGGGTGACGAGGGGCCAGCAGTTAGCGTAATGGCTATGTTGCTGGAATCCCATGTAGTTGACCACAGTTCGAGTCCCAGACGCATGTGCGTCCTCCATTCTTCCGAGAGGAGAATGGAGGAGAAGGGATGGTGGAATGGCCATCCCCCTTGGGGGTGATTTCTTGCTTTCTGTCTCTCTGGAGAGCACATGCCCCTTATAGCAAAAATCTCTCTCAAAAAGAAGGAGCAGCAGCAGCAGGTTGGTGGATGGTGCTGAGTGGACACTGACGGTCATCTTTTTTTGGGGGGAGGGGGAGAGGTTTTCGCTATAGGGCACATGCGCTCGCCAGACAAACAGAGAGAGACAGAGAGATAGAAAGCGAGAAATCACCCCCCAGGGGGGATGGTCACACCGCAATCCTTTCTCCTCCATTCTCCTCTCGGGATCTTGGGTACGCACGCACATGCGCCCGGCGTGAGTTTTAAGCCACCAGGTCTAGGACGCGAACCGCAGTCAACTATGTGGGAGTCCAGCGACATAGCCATTATGCTAACTGCTGGTTCCCACTGACAGTCATCTTGACCATTGCTCAGTTCCTGTCAGCTTTGGCCTTTGGAGACCCCCTTTCCTCTGGCGTGTGTTTTCCTGAAACAGGCAGAGATGGAGTAAGGAGGTATCGTATCAGTCACTTAATGCTTTCTGTTTTCTCTTTGTAAAAGGGACAGGGATAAGTGAGTCCCACGTCCCTTACTCTGCAGGGACGAGGAGATCGAAGCACAGGTTCTTCGGCAGAGCCCGAGAGGCTGCGAGGTGCCTCGCGTGGCCCAGCACTGTCGTGTGCTCCCTCCCTGGGCGAACGCAGGGAGGAGGGAGGGCAGGAGGAGGGGAAGGCACAGGGTGAACAGGATAAGGGAACCTTCTGCTGGGGCTGGGGGTAGGGGTTAACAGGACAGAGAGAAGCTGTGACATCCTGAGGTATGTGAGCTTTTTCATAACTTACACACACTGTATTATCTGTGATGCCCACGGGATTATCTCACTCCACATCCTTTATTCCCACACATTGCCTCCATGACACGAGGGAAAATAGTTTTCTCTAATTGAGTCATAAAATCCCTAATCGTGTCGTAGTTCAGACTACAGCAATAATGATTTTATAGTTGTCTGTAGATACTCTTCACTTTAGTAAAAACTTCTTTCACAACTCAGTTGCTCGAAAGTTCTGCTTTGGTTTGGGTTCGGAGATTGTGTGGTGTGATCTCACCAAGAATAGCCGGTCTGCAAGGCACTGTGGTTTGGGGGACGGAGGCCCAGAGGGAGTTTGCCTTGGAGGATTCTAAAGTCCCAGGTTTGAGTCTCAGCTTCGCAGTGCGAGGATCCGTACCAGCCTTACTAATGGGACTTTATAGCGAATCAAAACATCGATCGAACACTATACTAAGAAACACTGAAACCTCGTATCATTTCTTAGCTGGTCGACGTGGTCTGAGTCTCTAGAAGGCAGGTTGCTGTTGGAAAATTGCTTGGTTTCACTCACTTCACAGATGTTTTCTGATTTTCGTTCTCTGTGCCAAGTCCTGAACAAGGAACTGGGATTAAGATAAAATTCTAGTTTTCAAGGCCTTAAGCTCCCGACAGAGAGAGTTTTGTAAACAAATCCTACAGCCATGTGCTTAGTGCTATAGGAGAGGGATGTACATGGTGCTTGGAGCCAGAAGGGAGAGGTGAGCGGTCTGAGTCTGAACGGAGTGTAGGAGTTTCCCGGACAGACAGGAGCGAGAACAATGAGCGTGCGAGAACGGAGGCCTGAGCCAAGTGTACTCTGTGAACTACAAGAAATGATCTTTCATGTTCACTATCACTGAGCCACAAATTCTGATGAGAAATTGGGTCCCTGCTGAAGCCCATAAAATGCACAGTGGCTGTTCATGGTGTACCTTCACACCTACAGGGCAGTGCAGTTCCACGGACTCGGCTCTGCCTTCTCTTCTAGGCTCTGCTGTACAGCTGTGATTTTCAAGCTTTTGGTCTATGGACCCCTTTATAACAGGAATAAAGTACTGAGGACCAAAGAGTGCTTGATATTTACTCTATCTGAGCTAAAACTAAGGAAGGTTTGGGGCCGGCAGGTGGCGCGGTGGTTACGGTGCTGGACACCCACACGGCTGACTGTGGTTCGAGTATACGGTGAGAAGACAGTGACTCCCCATAGTTTGGTGCCCCTGTCATGAGGCAGGCCAAGGCACCAGCAGTTTTACCCACCATTGCTCTGTGCCATCTGTGTAGATGTCAACACAGAGAAAGGCCAGTGACATCTTTTTAACATGTGTGCATATTGGGAAAATAGTTTTTGCCTCAAGGGACCCCTAAAAGAGTCTTGGGATCCAAGGGGCTGAAGGTCACACTTTGAGAACTGCATGGATGGTTAAGAACATTGACTCAGAATCTAGGTTGACTGAGTTCGAGTCCTGCTTCTGCCGGTTATCAGCTATATGATTGGGGGAGGTTGTAGTGTCCTTTCAGTCAAACCTGTTGTGACCGTCCCCTCTCTGTAAAATGGTGTGATAACAGGACCTACCTCAGTAACTGAGTTAATCTGCCCAACAGTTCACCCAAGACGGGTATTGGTTAGATTCGATATCTAGTTTATTGATTTTATGACTGGGGTTGACTGGGTTGGTCGATTGACTGGGGAAATGCCTAAAGATCTGCTTATCCTGAAGCTGTCTCCTCTGCCAGTCTTACGGGGTAACAGATCCACCATTGTAATGACTGCTCTTCACCCTTACAGTGGTAAAGGGCATGGTAACTAAGTTAAGGCCCATATCCTAGAAGAGGTCACCAGCTGAGAGCGTAGCAGGTACTGGTGTATCTGCTAACCCTAACACTCTAGCCATGTAATCTAGGTGACCCTCCCTGCCCGTCCTCCAGTTTCAGGGTGCAGCCATCTCTGGGGTGTCAGAAGTGGAGACACAGAGCTGGCTAGTGTTGAATCCATGTCCGTTAGAGGGAGGTGGGATGGCTACAGGAAACGGGAGCTCTGAAATCAGGCATGGCAGCGCTCCAGTCCTGGCTGTCATAGACTGGCGGTGTGGCTCTGGGCAAAAGACTGGCCGTAAGTCTGAGTTTCTGTTTAGTCTCTGCAAACTGGGGTGCCAGGTGCTCATGAGGGGACTGTTCCTGTCAAATGAGCTGGCGTATGGGGGCACTCAGAAAACACCTACTGCCTTCCCTGTGCCAGCCTCACTCAGCTTCAACTCCACCTCTTAATTTATAGTAATTTATATAAGGCTCCGACTATGACTCAACTAGTGTCACTGTTGCTTTTTCATCTTTTATAGAAAAATAAGTTTTTAGAAAAAAAATGTACTGGAGGAATTGTGATGGTACAGCCTGTCCAGGCCTTTTTCAAAGCCTTTCTTCCCGTTCACGCTCTCTGGGGACCCTCTCTCTGGGGACCCTCGAGTGGTCTGGTCCGGCCTCCGTGTGGAAGGAAGACATGTATGAGCAGCTGGCACACGGCCACCCCTAAGGTCCTCCCTCTGTGTCCACTAGCTGCCCGGGGGACTCTCTGGAGGGCCCTGCGTGTCTCTCGCTATTCTTAGAACCCCCATTGTTCTTGGAACTCCTTTTATTGTTTGTAGAATCTGGGTGGCTGCACCTTTTTTTCCATATCACCCTCGATGAGTTCCAGAGGACCTTATGGTCATGAAGGAATCTATTTTCACACCCTCCCCAGAAACAAGCCTCTTCTGTGTTACAGATCAAAGAATCTCTTACTGACACCAAAGGAACCCAGCCAACTGGACTTCGCTGCGGAAGGCAGCCTCCTCCTAATCTCGCCTTGGCTTTTGACTTGCTGTGTGGCCTTTGTTTCCTCATCCAACGATAATATCTGCCTCCCAGGGATGTTGTGGAGTTCAACAAATGCTAAGAACCGTCCTCTGAAAGATAGGTGTCGGATCTGCTGCGGTGCCAGAGGACTAAAGCACTTCATGGAACCTAATCTGTGCTTTAGCTAGTGCGGAACACTAAGCGGCAGGTGTGTTCCTACCGCTTCCCCTCCAGACTCCCAGGGAAACTGTCCGTGTGAACAGAGACCACAGACTCACGAAGGGACTAAGCAGGCTTTGTGTCATTTCATCCATCACTCAGAGAACCTGTCTGCTTCACTGCGGTTCCAGGTCCTGGTCCTGTCTTCTGTCTCTTTGACCTCTGTCGCATTTGGCACTAAGAGTGACCACGTTTTCCAGACTGTGGTTGTGACATACTCCCGTCCTTCCCCTGAAGGGAAGCACTCGTGAGGTGCAGACCTTTTCTCAGTACGATCTCAGGGCGATGTCACCCTCCTTCAAGGCTTTTAACAAAAACCGGTATTCACTCTCGTCCTGAATTTCTGACTTGTCATCGTATACTTCTTAGAGTGTCTTGATATCACACAGATGCAACATATTCAGAGTGAAATTTATTTATTCTTCTGTGCCCACTACCCACCAGGAGGAAAAGTGATAGTTTCCTCTGGGTGACCCTGACTCTGTCGGTATTTTCATTGCTAGTTCAGACCTTGGAATCATGCGAACGTCTCTCTTCTCCTCAACCTCCACGTCGAATCTGTGCCTCTGACACCAACCTGGGCCCCAGCGTTCAGGTCGGCCCCACATGGCACCCTTGGTCTCCCACTGGGTCCCCTCCTCTGGCCTCAGCCCTGCCGTCAGGCTAGCCTTCTGGAAACCCTCGTGCTGCTTTTCGCCCCTTACAGACCTTGCCGTGACTCTCTGTCGCTAACACGATCGTATTGATTAGCTGTTGCTGTGTAACACACCCAAACTAAGTGGCATAAAACCTCCACTGTTTTATCAGACTCAGGCTCTGTGGGTCAGGACTGGGAAGAGGCACCGTGGGACCCTTTGTCTCTGCTCTGTGATGTCTGGGGTCCCTGCTGGGGAGACCAGAGGCAGGGGTGACTTGCCACCTGTCTGCGACGTGATCTTGGCTGTCAGCTGGGACTTGAGCTGGGAGGTTTGCTGGAATGAGGCCTCTCCGTGCGGCTGGGTGTGCTTCCTCGCAGCAAGGTGACTGGGTTCTCACAGGCGTTTCTGGGAGGAGGCCGTGTTCGAGCTCAGGAGTCAGAAACCGTAACTGCCAGGAGCTCATGAGCCTGTCTGGGTTTGGGGGGCAGGCACGTAGAGCCCCTTCTCTCTGGAGGGGAGGGTGGGACCAAAGTCACACCGTAAGAAGAGTCTGTTAAGTGAAAAACTGTCATGGAACATGCTTTACAGGACACCTGTCACTCACGGGACGTTACCTGCGTGCCAGGCGCCATGTTGGAAGCACCTGATCTGATTCCGAGAGTCCACATGGGTGAGCTGGACCAGGAAGGTTAAAGCAGCTTGACCGAGGGCCACCCGGTCGGCCAATAGCTGTGAGCTTTAAACTCGGTCTCCAGGCGAGGCCGTCCCCACCTTTCTCAGTGCACTGGCAGTCCAGGCGCGGAGAGGCGGGGACAGGCTTGCAGCGACCGGTCCTACTCAGAACTAGCTTCTGTTTAGACTCTGGCCTCCCCACGTTTCCAGTTGCCATCCCAGAGGGCTCACAACTGGAGGGAAGTAAGACTCTTGCTGGCTGCTGGCTCAGGCCACAGAGTCGCGCATGTGGCCACGTGAACAGAGCCAGCGAGGGTCTCTGAGCATTTCCGATCCGCCGCGTCAGACCGCAGCCCAGCGGTTCATGTGCTCTCGGGGAGACGGACCTGCAGGTCTCTGCCCATTGCCGCCTGGTCCTGTGCTCACCCGGCACCCCCTTGACCTAGTGTGAGTGTGCTCCGCCCGCGTAGCTGGGCTCTGCCCTGGGTTTGGCTCATCTGGCATCCCTGAAACCTTCCAGACCAAAGCTGCTCACCCTCCTGGACTTGCCTCCCCATGCCCTTTGGCCTCTTTACCTGGATAATGCCCGCTCTTCCTTCACACTCCTACCCCACGTCCTCAGTGCTGGTTCTGGCCCTTCCGCAGCTCCCACAGTATCCTACAGATTCTTCTAGAATTGGTTTCACCACATTCTGTCGTCTTTCGTTAGCTCTGTGGGACCCTTGCTGGGCTGGAAGCGTCGGCAGGGGAGAGGCAGTGCCCTTCCTCCCGGAACCCTCACTGTTCAGGGCTGGGCATCAGAACTCCCTCCTCGGGAGGCTGGTGCCGGGCCTGGAACACCAGCCTCGGTTCGCATCTGTTAATAGTGGATGGACGGGATGGGTGCCCAGAGACATTGGGTGGGAGGAAGGTTCAAAGTTCTTGAGACGGAGATGGGGCGTCTCCTTCTAAACACTGTTGTGGTCCCTGGGATCTCAGCATTCTCATTTTGAAATGAAAGGTTGTCATAGAAACCATCCCAGCCCTGATGCTCTATGACAATGACTTTATCAGGTAGGCTGCTTTTTTTTTTTTTTAAGCTTATTTATTTCTTCCAGGAGAAAGAGAGGTGCCTGCAATAGGTCCTCACGCCATGAACCACTCTTCCACACATGGTCCAAACAGTGGACACGCGTGCATGTGGCCGGTGCGTACAGGGAGGCTGAGGACTTGACCTGAGGACCGTCCCGTGTGGGTCTAGCATCCCCTAGCACTGCCTCACCGTCCGGCCCTGTCTAACAAGCGTTTGACTGTAGGCGAGCGTGGAACCATGCAGTGAGTTCTAGACACGGAACATACAGCCCAGAAGCAGCATTTTCAAGGCATAGAAACTTAGTTGTTGGCATAATTTTGATTGTGCCCTTTGGTGTGGGGCTGTGGTTGACTAGATTTGATGGAATCATAAACACGGCATAGTCCACCAACCTTTTTTCCTTCCTACATAAACCTCAACAGTTCCTAATTCTCAGGACTTGTTTTCACTTAATTTTAGTGTCTTCTCTCTAGTTTAGCCAGTAAGAAACATTTCAACCATTTTCAACTCCTGATTATCAAAGGCAAAACAAAATGACACACCCCTTTAAGACAAAACAATGTTTTTATGGCTAACAATTTTTTCTATATTACAATGATGTCCATTTTTGAAAACACTTAAATAGATTTGGGAGCAGCAGTTAGCGTAATGACTATGTTGCTGGATTCCTGTGTAGTCGGCCGTGATTTGAGTCCCAGACCCGGTGGCTTAAGGTCACGCCGGGCATGTGTGCATGCGTGCCCGAGATACCGAGAGGAGAATAGAGGAGAAGGGATTACGGCGTGGCCATCTCCCCTGGGGGGTGATTTCTCGCTGTCTCTCTGTCGAGCATACGTGCCCTATAGCAAAACCTCTCAAAAAAAAAAAAAAAAAAGGTTATTGTGACCCAGTTCTAATTACATAGTTGTGTTTAGGCGTTTCTGTGTGTATGTAAATGTTTTATGTATATATGAATGCATACATGCACACACGTGCACACATAAGTACACATATGTTTACATAATTGCGTAGTACCCAGCCAGAATTCTCTACCCACCAGCCCCTGCATAAGAAGATGCTTCCCCCAGTTTGCCAGTGAGCAGTCAGCACGGCCGCCGTGCCATTCCTGGAGCTGCACGGTCTCCCCCGGACTGGTGTTTCTTAGCTTGCTTATCCAGGGCTGGATCAGACAAGCCTTCCACTTCACTCTCCCTGTCTCCACCCTCCGCTGTATCACCCATCCCCAAGTTTGTCATACCTCCTCCAGAACGCACACGATGGAATAAAACTGAAAACCTAATCTGTCAATGTTGCCCCTCCTAAAGGCTCACTGCGCAGTTGGTGGAGGCAGGGGACGGGAACGCTCTGTCGGGACGTGACTCAGTCCTTACTGCCGCCGTCGTGTTCAGAAAGCGCCACGAGGCTGGATTTCTCATTGCACCGCTTGCCCCTGTGGCGTGTCCTGACAGCAGTATCCTCCTCTAGGGCCTCAGTTTCACTCCCTACGAGTGGGGGATGAACATTTGCCACCTGGAAGTTTCTAAAAGCTGCCAGGAGGCTGACTAGGGTTGAGGAAATGGTTGGTAAACAGAAGGAATACCTGCCACCCAGAAGAACAGTGCCTCCCAGCAGCCCAGAACAGCTGCCCTGACTTGTTGAAGGAACATTCTTTGCAAGGAGAAAGAGCAGGAAAAAAGCAAGCTCACGTGGCTAAAGTTTCCCCCGGGGCTGTTAGCCTCGATGACAGGGAACTCCCTCGGTGGGTGTTCACAGCTTCTCATGGAAGAGGGTGGGCGGGTGTGGACAGAAAGGGCAGAGGAAGACTGGTGTGTGGAAGACCTACTTGGGGCTTAGTGTGACAAGCAGCAGTCCGTCGGACCGGGGAGACCAGTGTGAAGGTGCAGCTTTTAGACACAGAATTGATTTCCACTGAAATGTATGATGCACGTGCCAAAGTGAGCAGATAGCAGAATGAAACTTTTTTTTTTCTTTTTTGGAGAGATTTTCACTGTAGGGCGCGTGCGCTCGCCAGACAGACAGAGAGAGACAGAGAGACAGAAAGCGAGAAATCACCCCCAGGGGGGATGGTCACGCCGCAATCCCTTCTCCTCCATTCTCCTCTCGGTATCTTGGGCCCGCACGCACACGCGCCCGGCGTGAGTTTTAAGCCACCAGGTCCAGGACACGAACTGCGGTCGACTACGTGGGAGTCCAGCGACATAGCCATTACGCTAACTGCTGGTTCCCATGAAACATTTTAACCGTAAAGGTAAACTCGAGGGAGAGGCCGCGCTTGGAAGAAGCAGACACGTATCTCTTTCACATTAATTAGTTCATAATCACACCTAATTTTTTTTGTTATTTCAAATAGGTGCCTGGGCTTCTTAATCTATTGATAGTCCAGGGAAGTGGCGATAACCTCCCACTCACGTGCACACATACCACTTCAGGGCACCCTGGGTGTCCTCTCTCCTCTCCCGACTGCCCTGGAAGGGCATTAGCCAGTCCCGTCCTGTCCCGGGTCGGCTGCGCTTTGGGGCAGCTTGACTGGGCCGCCCTCTCCCCCCAGTTGCTCCCTGGTTGGCTTCAGAATCTGTGATCACACAGAGCATACTGAGTCTCAGGTGAGCCATCCTGCAGCTCTGCACCAGTTTCCTCATCTGCAAAATGAAGTTCTTGTGAAGTTCGAGACAGGTTTTTCAAAGCTTTTGCAGGTCAGCTGTAAGGTCTCGGCCTCCGAACGACTGGGCGGGTGGAGGAGTTGCAGCATCGTGCCTTCTGAGTGACTGTCCATCCTGCCACCTCGCTGCAGACCAGCTCCGGCTGGTAGACGCCACGAGCACTCCCCGGCTTTGCGGTGGGTGTGCCGGACGAGGCCCAGTGGCTCACCAGGGCCGATCGTGTGCATCTCTTACCAGTTTCCACTTGGCAGTAGCACACCCACGGTTTCACATAGGCTATGGTAAGGGTATGGATTCCACAGAAGCTGGAAACAGCTGCACGCCGTCTAGGCCCTCCCCCTCAGCCGTTTGATAGACATTTAGCAGCACGCCGCTAGATTTATTCTCTACCCTGGGCCTCCCTTCCAAAGTAGGTGCCACTTTTGTATTGACCAGGCCAGAGACGGAAGCCTCCTGAAGGTAGGACAGCGACCCACTGCCCAGAGCTCCTACTGATGGATGACTGCCTCGGGGAAGAGCATTCTCATTCTCACCTGACAGTTGTGTCCCCACAGCAGAGTCCAAGCATGGACGCGTGGCCCTCGCCTCGGGCCCAGTGCAGCTTGCCTGTCTCTTGAGTGTTTGTCTCTGTCATAGGTCAGTTTATAGCCAGCCTTCTCCCTCCGGTCGGCACTGCAGGTCACTTTAAGCTCATCACTGCCCTTTTTCCTGCTTAACTCCTAGAAATGCGTGTGCAGATGAGATGAAGCACACCAAAGAGGTCTGCATAGCGTGTTTGAGCCCCGGGCTCCAGCCAGTTCCCATGCTCTTAGTAACTGCCCCCTTGTTAACTCCTGTAGCCCGGCAAGCCTGGTCCAGTCAAGGGCACAGCTTTGTAGAACTTGGGGAAGCCCCACTCTCTGTCTCACGAATAGGTGGATCGCAGATCACCACTGCCCTGCTCAGACCCCTGCAGTGAGCTCCCCTCGCCTGTGTTGGGGCGAGCTTCTTCCCCTGCTGGTGTAACACTTTCTAATGCTGGAGGGCTCACGCATGGAAGGAGGAGATGGAGTTCCCTCCGCAGGGCCTGGGCCTGGCCTGGCCCCACCAGTCCTCCAGCTGGTCAGATCTCGGGCACTCCTTGGGTACCTGGATGTTTCAGGCTGACCAGGCTGAGGATTTGAACCATGGTTGCCACGTGGGAAGGACCCGAACTTCTCTGGAGCAGCACAAACTACAGCCCCACAGAGCCAGCCCTCACCCTGTCAAATAAGGCCTTTGTGCTTGTCCCCTTGATAGTCCTCTGTCTCATTAGGTCCGTCTCCGCTGTTCGTTCTAACTTGAGCACAAGCTGTTTTCTTTCTGCCTCCTCTCCTCACCCAAGCTGTCTCTGACCACCTACAGTCTTGCCACGGCCCACACTGACTACCGTCTGGCAAGGTGTGACTGGGGGCTCCTGGCCTCCCACGAACGTGGCTCCTGTACACTACGAGAGGCGGGTCCTGGGCAGGTCTGAGAAGCCCAGAATAGCCATCAAAGGTGTGGTTCTCGACTCCAAAAGATGTGAGGTTGTTCCTTTTGGTTTTAACTCTTGCCCCTTGTTCATCTTGTTTCCCAGTTCTGTTCATGGCTTCGGTCCTCTCCTCTTCCTGCTTCAGTTTTCCACTCAGGTTGAAGCCTGCCCACCTGCCCGTTCTAGAAGGGTGTTTCTGACTGACTTTCTGGTGGTTGCTGCTCTGGCTGTTGGACGCTCTCAACACTCCCTGGCTCTGACCTCTCTTTCAGTGCCTGGCTCGCATCGTCCAAGCATCAGCAAATGTTTTCTGTAAAGAGCCAGACAGTAGATGGAGTTCCTAGTACTGGGTTTGTGACCATTGGGTACCCAGCTACTCAGCTGTGCAGCACGAAAACAGCTATAGACAGCAAGTAAACAAGTGGATCTTTTAGAAAATTATTTAAATTTTATTCATTATTACTATTTTTGTAATTCAGAAAGAGAGAGCGAGAAGGAAAGTGAAAAAGCAGGTCGCCAGGTCCAGTACCCGAACCACCATTGGCATGTGGGAGTCCAGTGCCCTAACCACTATGCCGCCTACCAGCCCCAACAAATGGGTCTTACACTAAAACTTGATGTACAGAGCAGGCTGGGTGAGTGTAAGGGCCGTAGTTCCTGACCCCCACTCTAGTCAGACACCTGCCGATATCGCCACCTGACACCTGTTCCTGTAACTGTCAGCTTGAGCACACGATGCGCAGCAGGGCAGCCCGGGCAGGATAGTGTGCCCTGGGCCCGCCTGCTGGGAACACTGCGTCCTCGGAGTCTGGGTGGGGGAGTATCCTGTCACATTTGCCTGACAGAAGCACTGATCAAACCTGGGCAGAAGCTCTTGTGTTCTGAGGGCCAGTAGACACAGGTGCCACGTCCCAGCCTGTAGCCACCTGCGTGCTCCTTCCATGTTTCCTGCCATAGCACTGCCATCTGCACGATCTACTCATATAAATATTGATACTAAATTATTAACATCAACTTTTTTTTTTTTTTTTTTTTTTTTTTTTTTTTTTTTGGAGGGGTTTGTTCTATAGATTTTTTTTTTTTTTTACTTTTTTTAATTGGAGAGGTTTTTGCTATAGGACATGTGCTCACACCAGGCAGACAGAGAGAGGCGGAGAGACAGAAAGCGAAAAATCACCCCCCAGGAGGGATGGCCAGGCCACAATCCCTTCTCCTCCATTCTCCTCATAGGATCTTGGGCATGCACGCACATGCGCCCAGCGTGAGTTTTTTAAGCCACCGGGTCCGGGACTCGAACCACGGTCAGCTACATGGGAGTCCAGCAACATAGCCATTATGCTGACTGCTGGTCCCAACATCAACATTGTTAGTATTTACTAGTATTACTAGCAAGTAATGTTACTTGCTTACTAATGTCAACGTGTGCTATTTAAGTATTAAAATATTAATATTAACATTATTGATGGTAAATATTAATATTACAGTATTTATGTTAATATTGTGGAGGACTTAATATTGTCCTTTAAAATGATTCTTTTCGGACCAGCAGATGGTGTAATGGTTACGTCACTGAACTCCCACGTAGTCAATCATGAGTCAAGTGCCATACGGGGCGGCTTTAAACTCACACCAGGTGCATGTGCGTGTGTGCCCAAAATCCCGAGAGAAGAATGGAGAAGGGATTGTGATGTGGCCATCCATCCTTGGGGGTGATTTCTTGCTTTCTGTCTTTGTATATGTCTCTCCAGCGAGGACACATGCCCTGTTGCAAAAATTCTCTCTCAAAAAAAAAAAAAATCATTATTTTAAAGACATTTTAAAGCTCTAAGCTTACTTTAGAAAGAAACATATTTTTTTATAAATGGTACTCCAGTACTGTTTGTCATAAACAGAAAATAGATGTAAAAATGAAATATAATGAAAACGAGGATTGTTAAGTGCTGGTTAGCGCTGCTTACTGGAAGGTTCCGAGCCAGTGCCTTCTCCTTTTGTAAAGAGAGAGGATTAGTATTGGAGAGGTGTTCAGGGTTAACCAGCAGCAGCCGCAGTAGCACAGTGGTAACACAGACTCTGAGATGCTAGGGCCACATGGAGAGGTCGTGGGGTTTCCCTGCACACCTGGCAGGTGCAGACCTGTGCTCGTGATCCTTGCTGGCTAGAGGCAGGACTATGGCATAGAGACCCAGCCGGGAGTACTTGCCTCTCGCTCCCCTCTGCCCCCATCTCCCTTGCTTGTGGAAGAAACTTGGAAAAGAAGAAAAGGGAGGGCCGACTCCATAGTGCAGCAGTTAAGCCCTGCGCAGTAGAAGCCAGATCCCCCATGGCCCACCAGGGTTTGAGTCCTGGCCGTGGTGGCTTACCCTGGGTGCGCTTATGTGACCAAGTCCTGATGGGATGGAGAATTAGAGGAAGATAGATCAAGGCTTGGCCAGACTCAGTGAAGGGGTTCCCTCTTTCTCTTACCTCTCTCATGGGCATGTACACCCGCTGGAGTAAAATAAATAAATAAATAAATAAATAAATAGGGAAAGAGGAAGCAAGGAAAGAAGGACCAGCCCCACGCTGATCACTTTTCCTTTCTGTGAGAAGAAAACTAGAAAATAAATGAAGTATCTGTTTTTTTAAAATGCCAGTGAGCACTTGTGCTCTCCAGAGAGAGACAGAGAGAAAGGGAGAGAGTAACCCCCAGTGGGACTTGGTCTTTTCACATCTCTTCTCCTCCATTTCTCCATCCTGTCCGGATTTGGGGCATGCACTCACACAGACTCAGCATGTTTTTCAGCCACTGGGGCTGGGGTTTGAACCATAATCAGCAGTGTGGGATCCAGCTCCCTTATGGGGCCAGATCAGTCTATTCCTGTTCTTCTTCTTTTTTTTTTTTAATGATTTGTTATTTACATTTAATTGTACATCTTTATGGCATGCAGTATGTTTTTTTTGAAGTATGTATGTAGTATGTAATGATCAAATCAAGCATATTACATATTTTTCAACAAAGAAGCTTATGCCTTTTTAAATTATTTTTTTAATTGCCAGAGGGCACACGTGCTTGCCCAAGAGAGACAGACACACAGAGAAAGAAAGCACCGGCGGATGGGGTCTGGGCATGCTGCAATGCCTGCTCCTCCATCTCTTCATCCTGTCCACATTTGGACATACACGTACATGCACCTGGTGTGTGTGTGAAGCCATTGGGACCATACTCAAACCGTGGTTGGCCGTGTGGGGTCCAGCTCCCCTAACCACCAGGCCACGGGGCCATCTTGTTCCATTCTTTCATGTTGTTTGCACACCTTTTGAAGTCACTGCACAGAACTATGTCTTAGGTGCACCTAGAAACGCTGCCAAAACGAAAGGGGGAGTGACTTTGGTATCAGATCTGTATTTAGTTTCTTTCTTTCTTTCTTTCTTTCTTTCTTTCTTTCTTTTTTTTTTTTTTTTTTTTTTGAGGGGTTTTTTTTATAGGGCTTCATCACTC
>NW_006160231.1:1970162-1975979 GCF_000334495.1 Tupaia belangeri chinensis | reverse complement strand
GCACCCGCACATGGCGTGAGTGTAAGCCACCGGGTCCGACACTCGAACCGCGGTTGGCTACGTGGGAGTTCATCGACATAGCCATTACACCCACTGCTGGTCCCTGTATTTAGTTTCTAGATTTCACTTCTGGTTCTGCCACTGCAGCACAGAAACAGAACACCCGACCTTCACACGTGCTGCACAGAGAATCGGGCATTGAGTCTAGACCAGGCACAGTTCCAGTGTGGGGCTCTGTCAGACATTGGCGCTGATGTCTCTGAAACACCCACCTCGCACCATGCCTGTCATCAGTGTGGGTACTCACTCACACGAGCTATCGTTGTTCTTGGAACCCCTGAAAGTTCAAAGTGTCTCTTAAAATTCTTTTTTTTTTTAGATTTTTTTCTTTTTAAAAATTTTTAAAAATTTATTCATTCATTTATTTTAATTTGACCAGAGAGAGAGAAGGAAAGTGAGAAAGCTAGCCACCAGGTCCAGGACTCGAACTGTGGTTGGCCATGTGAGAGTATCTGGCACCTTAACCACCATGCCACCTGCTGGTCCCCTAGAAAGATTTTTTCTATAGGGTGAGTGTGCTCGCTGGAAAGAGAAAGAGAGACAGAAAGTGAGAAATCACACCCTGGGGGGATGGCCATGCCGCAGCCTTGTCTCCATTCTCCTCTCAGGATTTTGAGCATGCAGCCAGCAAGAGTTTTGTTTGTTTGTTTAATTATTTTTATTTAACTTTATTTATTTTAATTTGAGAGGGACAGAATGAGAGAGAGACAGAGAGAGAGAGAGCGAGAGAGCAAACCGCCAGGTCCAGGACTTGAACCATTGTCGGCCATGTGGGAGTCTAGTGCCTTTAACCACCACACCACCTGCCGGCCCCTGGCATGAGTTTTTGATGTCACTGGTCCGTGACTTGAACCGCAGTCGACCAGGTGGGAGTCCAGCAACATAACCACGAGGCCCTCAGCTGGTCCCATCTCTTATAGCTCTTACAGCAATATATCTGAGATTTAGAGCTAGTCCTGCCACTTCGCAGTGAGAGATCTTGGGCAGATTTCGTACATTACCTCCTGGCCTTCCGACCGTTGTGAGAATTAAAGGCGAGTGTGTGTAAACGTGCTTTGTCATGGTACAGGCTGCGCTGCTTCTCTGACAAGGCATTCCTTGGTGTTCCATCTCCCTCACCTGCTGGGCTGTAGGGCGGAGGCTGTGCTCATGGGCTTCGATACCTGCATCACCGCTTCGCAGAGCTGTCAGCGAAGCGAGCAGAAACCGTCAGGCCACTTGTTCTCACTCCTTCCCTCCTCCCCTGCATCCGGGACTGGACACTTGAGCCTTGTGAACTACTGAAACTTAGCGGTCCCCGTTTCCAGTCTGGGCATACCGGTATGGTAGGCTCTGCCTGGTGGTGCGGGCCTGGGAGGAGACTGTCTGCTGGTCCCGCTGACTCCGGGAGCTTGTCACCTCCTGCTTGTGCGTTCTGTGCCATCTGCCTTTAGCTCTCCGCCTCCTGCCATCCTGCTGACTCAGTCTTTCTCTCAGAACTTGTGTTTGTTGTAGATGTTTTCACAAGTTCTTAGCTAGGGGATTCTTTTCTTCTAGCCTTTACAAACCATTTTTCTTGGCTCACAGATTACCATCCGTCTGACTGTCTTTGACACTGAACGAAGATTTCTAAAACTTTCCTGAATCCTAATCTCAGAGTAAAACACTCAAAGCACAAAAATTCTCCCTTCAAAGGTTTCCTTGCTTGGACAGCTCCATTGGAACACCGCTTCCTGGGAGGACGGGGCATCTGTGCTCTCCTCGAGGGAAGACGGTAGGTGGACTGGAGGATGCGACAGGGTCTCAGGGAGAAGCCACCTGGCCCCAGGGCAGTGGGACAATGTGCCGCAGTCACGTGTGTCCGGGTGGTGGCTCTGTGCCCAGCAGTCCTGACGCCTGCTCTAGGTCTGTGCCCTGGCCTCACGCTAGACTGGGAAGGAGTCCCTTTTGGAGTTCCATAGCCATGAAAGGCCAGCGGGAAGCCCAGTCAGAGAGTGGGCCCTGCATGTTCGGATGTCTTGGGCTGACCAAACCCGGTTACATGGGCTGAAGGGCAGCCTTCCTGCCCTCTGCTCACTTGTTTACGGTTACCGTCCCCAACACACAGTACTGGATGCAGGAATGGACACAGCGCAGGGGGGAGTCTGGCTGGGCAGCAGAGACGTGCACAGGGTCACGTGATCAGCAGGACGTGATAAATGCAAGAAACCGTGCCAGCGAAGGGCTGTGAGCTCGCCGTCCTGCCAGGCTACGCAGCCTCCCCCAGCCCCTCCGTTATGGCAAAGATTGGATACTGGCACCTGATGTTAAGCAGACACGACCTGAAGTGCAGCGTGATCGCTTCTTCCATTCTGATGATCAGCCATCGGTGGGGTTGGCTTCATGCACACCCGTGGCCCCGAGTAACCACCTCTCCTTAACAGACCAAGGAGCTCGAGACGGCCACGGGCGTTGTTCTTCCTGGTGCTCCTCCTCCCCACCTGCCCCTGAAGGGAAGGAGGACATGAG
This sequence comes from Tupaia belangeri chinensis, assembly GCF_000334495.1. NCBI lineage: Eukaryota > Metazoa > Chordata > Mammalia > Scandentia > Tupaiidae > Tupaia > Tupaia belangeri. The sequence goes on along the minus strand of NW_006160231.1, from coordinate 1,973,432 downwards.
TCCCTTACTGAGGATGGGCGGGTGACGGGGATATGGTGACCAGCCCAGCCGTCCCAGCATTTCTAAGCTACAGAGTGAGGCAGCCCCAGAGAGCTGTTGTGTTTGCCGTTAGTAGAGACAGGACAAGAGCCCGCTGAGTTGTGCTTTATTTCAGTTGAATGTCGAAAGAGGTAGGGGAAAAGAGGGATACTCTGTTTCAACACAGAGCATATTGTAAGATTGCAGAGTAGACCAAAGGCAAATCTGCTAAATCAGTGTTCATTGGGTAGGTGCTGCAGAAATACAATTCAAAGAATTGCAGAAGCGTGTTAGGGACAGAGGGATCATTACTTGGAATAAATAAATAAACTTCAAAGGGCTTTACTTTGTTGGAGACAGTATTCATGTGTATTTTTTTTAAGTCCTTATATATTCATTTAAAATAATCGATCATGTTCTTTTCTGAGTTATTGAATTTTATTATTATTTTTAAATTTGCTATAGAGCATGTGTGCTCACCAGGGAGAGACACAGAGGAGACAGTGGGAAGGTGAGAAAGCAAGCCGCCAGGTCCAGGATTCAAACCGTAGTCAACCATGTGGGAGTCCAGTGCCTTTACCACCGTGCCACCTGCTGGCCCCCACCCCTGTTATTTAATCATGCCTTCTACTCACCTAGAACACTCTGACTCTGCTTAATGGCCGCATCTGCTGCACTCTGGAGAGGGGTGCTGAGTACAAACCTGTCAGGAAGAGGAGAGGATTCAGCCATAGTAGCAAGATGCACTTACTTTAAGATAAAGAGGCATTTAATTTGTTGGTTAAGTGTACCCGGCAGCCGCGTGTCAAAGGAAGTGAAGGCTCGCAGGCCAACTGCCCTGTTCGGGGCTGCACACAGCTGCAGAGAAGGCTGGGGTTGCGTTTGCCCTGAAATTCAGAGGTGCGGGCGCTCTGCTCTGAGGAAGTCAGTAAGAAGAAAATGGCTTCCCCAGAAAGTCGCTGCTGATGGCCACGACAGGTGGCATGTCTCCCAGTACCGCGCCTGGGCCACCAGCTCTGCGTGGGGTGTGATGACCCGTTTCTGGGTATGGGGGAAAGGGTTACCCCTGTGTGTTCCCCAGGAAACAGGAGGCCTCTGCTAATCTGCTTCCTGCCAGCCTGTCCAGCCCTCTTCCCCTTCTCTGGAAGAATCTCTGCTCCTCTCAAACCGGAGGAGTTGAGAGCCCTCAAGCCCCTATCCTGTCTCAGCGCATGCCTTTGTGTTTGTTATGCCCTTGCTGGAAGAAGTCTTTCCTGCGTCCCCCTCTGCCTCCATTCCTGAGGCTCTGCCAGTGTCTCCCTTGCAGCCCCAGTCTACCCCTCTCTTCTGTTGCTCTAGTGCCCTCCAGCAGGGGGCAGCCTGTCTCATAGCCTTGCCAGTGCCCTGGCGCCCCAGGTGCCTCCTCACCGGGCTGTGAGTGCCACAAGGCTGGGAATAGGTAGTTCCTCCGTCTCTCAAGTGTCTGACATAGTCAGTGCTCGGTAAGGGGTTGTGGAATAAGTGAAGTGGAGTTAACAAGGCCAGTAGTCACCTGCCTGAATGCTGGAAAAAGCCAGGGAAGAATTCCGTGAAGTGTTCCAGGGTGGGTCAGGTGGTGCAGGTTCTTTAACATGAAGGACAGTCAGCCTCATTCACAGTTGAAATGCAAAATAAATTGTGCTTTCAACCTATGGACAGGCAGAAATAAAGAAGTCTGGTAACTGCTTGGAGGTGTGTGGGGAGACCACACTGCCTTTATGTGTTGATGGTACTAATGCACAGTCCTGTCGACCTCTAGGGGCTTGTCTGTGAAGGTAGCTCATGTGTGCAAAACGCAGTAGGCAAGCAGATAGGGCGATATTCGCTACAGCCATGTATATTTTAAAAAAGAAAAGGAGATTAGTTCAATTAATTAAGGCACATTCATGAAATTCAGTATTATACAGCTGTCAGAAGGAATATTACAGCTCTATGTGTGTAGGTAAGCGACAACCTCTAATACACACCAAGTAAAAAAGCATAATTGGAACCCTAATATGTGTGTGTAGTGAAAAAAAATAGTATATACAGACTTATTTATGCATACAATATTCTGGAAGGATTTTTTTTTTTTTTTGGAGAGGTTTTTGCTATAGGGTGTGTGCACTCGCCAGAAAGACAGAGACAGAGAGATAGAAAGCGAGAAATCACCCCCCAGGGGGATGGCCACACCACAGTCCCTTCTCCTCTATTCTCCTCCCGGGATCTTGGGCACACACATACATGCGCCCAGCGTGAGTTTAAGCCACCGAGTCTGGGACTCGAACCACAGTCGACTACATGGGCATTCAGTGACATAGCCATTACGCTAACTGCTGGTCCCAGGATTTTGTGGGGGGTTTTTTTGGAGAGGTTTTTTGTTATAGGGCGCATGTGCTCGCCAGAAAGACAGAGACAGAGAGACAGAAAGTGAGAAATCACCCCCAGGGGCAGTGGCCACGTGACAGTCATTTCTCCTTCATTCTCCTCTTGGGATCTTGGGCACGCACGCGCACACACGCGCACACACGCCTAGTGCAAGTTTAAGCCACCGGGTCTAGGACTCGAACTGCGGTCAACTACGTGGGAGTCCAGCTACATAGTCATTACGCCATCTGCTGGTCCCACGGATTTTTAAAATGTTAGTAATAGAAGCTGGAGGACTGAAGAATGTAGGACAATACTTTTTCTACTTTATTCTTTGGTAACTTTGGAAATTTGTGCAAAAATTATGTAGTACTCATTGCTAAAAAGTACGTTTCTTCTGACGATACCAGTAGTGTGGTGGGTGTAAATTTGAGATTTGCTAAGATCGGCAGAATCACGGTATAAAAAACACACACAAGAAAGCACGCCATGTCATATAAACATTCCTCATCCTGATGTCTCACCACCCGTCCTCCCTCAGCCCCTGCCTTCGAAGCCTCTTATTCACCTGTCACCTGGGCCTGTGGGGCTAGCGAGGGTCGTGGACAGTTCCTAGAGGTATTCCGTTAAATCACGCGGCCGCTGCTGCTTTTCCAGCAAGTGTGCCATGCATTTCCCGACAGAGCTGTTTCGATCAAAGCTGTCGTAACAAGCGGAGAGTCACTATGGCACTCCTTAGCCAGCATCTGAATGCTGGGCCAGAGTTCTGTTTTTAGTCCTGGAAGCATAAGCTTGGCCCAGTGGTTTATGGCATCGATGGATGTCCTTGGGGGCAGTTCCAGGCTGCTTCCCACTCCCACGCCAAGACCTGTGTGCGCCTGTAGGGAA
>NW_006160231.1:1957292-1970131 GCF_000334495.1 Tupaia belangeri chinensis | reverse complement strand
GGCAAGCTCTTACTTAGGCGTGCAGAACCCTCTATTCGTAATAAATTTCATGACATAACCTTCCATGACACTAGAGAGTGTACACAGGAACTCTGGCAGCGATGAAAGCCTAAACAGAGCTGTAGGCCGCAGGGGAGAGGCTGGAAGAAACGGGGTAGATTGAAGCTGTAGGGTGGATTGTGACAGTAAGTTACAAACCCATTGTGGTTTATAAGCCATTCGGTTATGAAATACTGTGGACTTTGTTGCTCACTTACTTACTGGGTTGTTAAAAATTGTGACCCAAATAAAATGCAAGGTGTGTTGAGGTTGTCTTTTTCATTCATTATCTGTGTTTAACCTGAAGTTCCCTGGAGTACTACCGTGGGATGCTCCTACTTACTGTTCCATTGCTTATCTGTGCCACACTTTCGTCTTATAACCAAATGAGGTCACACTCTTAGAACTTAGCTTTGGAGGGAACCTCTTCTAACTGCCTCATGTCCGAGGCGTTAATCTGATAGGTTAAGTGACGGACACAACATCTGCATGCCGACTTCTCTGTGACAAAGCTGGGATTCGAACTCTAGTCTTCAGTTCTCAGCTCTGAATGCGTCCTGCCGTGCTTGTCTGATGTGTTGAAATCATGGTGGCCTTTGGTAGCAACAAAATGTTTAATTACGAGTGGGGAGAATGTGGGGCTAGAAAATCCAAGTGTCCAGCGGGGGGCACAGTGGCTAAGACGGCTGGATCCTACGTGGCCAACAGCACCATCTGAGCCCCAGACCCACAGCTTGAAAACACGCAGTGGGCATAGCCGGACTCCAGAGGAAAAGGGAAGGGATTCCAGCATGGCCCCCAACTCTGAGAGGTGCTTTTTCATCCCCCAACCCTGCCCCCGTTTCTGGTGGGTGCATGCGCCCTATAGCAAAAACAAAAGAAAAAGACGAAAACCCAAGGGATATATATATTGAAATCTGTATTTTTTTCCTAAGTCATTATTCTTTAAGAAGTCAAACTTTTGCTTTGCTTATGGATGCACTACAATAAAAATGTAGGCAAATAATAAAAATATTTGCCTTCGCACAACTATCTAGGATAACAATTTCGCTTTTCCCACCAAGGACCAGAAGTACTCTCAAGTAATAAGCACAACAAAAAGTGGTCTTAAATAAAGAGAAGTATGAGCCGTTGCTGTCACAGTTGCCCTTCTCAGCTTCTGAAATTGCCCAGAACTGGGTCTTTCGCTTGCATCCACAGGTGACTAACTTTAGTAGTTCTGTCATGGTTCACTGCTAGCTGCAGGTAATACCTTCTAATTAATTACCTGATGTGAGTCATCAGGTACAGTCATATCCATTCACCTTTCATAAGGAAACCAGGCACCGGCTCTCCTGTCACATCAGGATGGAAGCTGAGAATGACAGTGCCAAGGGAGTTGGAGGGCAGTGTACCACTCTCTGGAAAGGGGCCCCGGCGCCCACATTTGTAGGCTGCATGCATTTCGTGGAGTATTTCTGCATCATTTTCTGGGGTTTGATAAAAGACAAGAGGAGATGACAGGGGCCTCTGACAATGCCAAGGAAATGAGGACCCAGAGAATAGCCAAGGGGAGGCTGACAGGGAACTGCCTTCATTCCCTCAGTCCTGTTACTGCGGTCCTGGCTCCAGTCAGGAAGAGGAGCCGGGTCCTGAAAGTAGGCGGTCATCCTGGCATGGAGTCGGGAAATAGAAGTGGAAAGGGGAGAGAGGTAGGAAAAGGAATGCGAAGGTGTGGTGGCAGGGACTTCCCCCCCGTGGCCACCCGCTGAGCCAGGGCACGTTTACCAAGACTGGAGACAGGGTGACTCGTGCCTGCAGCTTCCTGTCCACAGGTCCTGCTGTAGGTCTGTCCAGCTAATGGTGCTGGCTTGAGAGAAAGTGATGGAAACCCAGGAACCAGCTGAGACAGATGCTCTGTTTACCGTCTTTGTAAGACAGGGAACTCAGGAATAGTGTGAATCAGCAGCTGGAAGGAATTCCGAGTCTGTGTGCCAGCGACGGACGTTAACCCTGTCGAGGACGCTGGGTCTCGCATCACACCTCCTGAACGGCTGCCGTCTGTGTAGCCTGGAATGTGAGCGTCCAGGGATGAAGATAGGATGTGCAGAGTTCAGGAAGGATTCGGTGCAGGAATCTTGCCTTTCTGTCAGCCCGACTTACAAATGTTTTTGTGCAAAACGTCAAATTTGCATAAGCAAATTATCTCCTTGCTAATTTGCCTCATTTCAGGATTTAAAAGGTTTTAAGATGAATTCTTAATCATTTTTTTATAATTATTTTATTTGTTTATTTTAGTTTGAGCAGAGAGAGACAGAGGGTGAGAGTGAGAGAGAGAGAGGAAGTGAGAAAGCAAGCCACCAGATTCAGGACTCGAACCCTGGTCGGCAACGTGGGAGTGTCCAGCGCCTTAACCACCATGCCACCTGCTGGTCCCCAGAATTCTTAATCATTTTAAAACTGAAAAGGTATTACTATCTTTTCCTAGTTGGTTCATTAGTTTCTAAAGTTGGCTATTCAACTTTTGGTTTTTAAGAGACTTTTTGCCTTAGGGCATGTGCAGTTGCCGGAGAGAGAGACAGACAGAGACAGGGAGAAAGTGAGAAATCATGCCCCATTGGGGAAGGCCATGCCGCACTCCTTTTTCCTCCATTTTCTTCTCAGATCTTCGGCATTTACACACACATGCCCAGTGTGCGTTTCAAGCTACGGGATCTGGGACTGACCATGATTGACCATGCGGGAGCCCAGCGACATAACTGCTATGCCATCTGTTGGCCTCACTATTCAAGATATTTTTAAAGTGGATTTCATTGAGGCCAGCCCATAGCCTAATGGTTAAGGGAGCCAGATCCCACATGATTGACTGCAGTTCAAATCTTGGCTCCAACAGCTTGAAAACACACCGGGCATGCACGTGTGCCCAGATCCCAGTGGGATGGAAAGGAATCGTGATGTGACCACGACCCACTGGGCAGTGCTTTCTCTCTCTCTTTCTCTCTGCCAAGAGCACACACCCTCTAGCACTTGAAAAAAAAAAAGAGGAAGTCAAGGGGCCAGCCCTGTAGCCTATGGGTAAAGGGACTGGATCTCACATGGCCAACCAGGAGCCTTGAAAATCAAGCAGGGAAGGTTACGTGCATGCCCCAGCTCTCAAAAGGGCAGAGAGGGAACCAGCAGTTAGCGTAATGGCTATGTTGCTGGACTCCCACGTAGTCAAGTCCCAGACCCGGTGGCTTAAAACTCACGCTGGGCGCGTGTGCGTGCGTGCCCAAGATCCCGAGAGGAGAATGGAGGAGAAGGGATTGCGGCGTGACCATCCCCCCTGGGGGGTGATCTCTCGCTTTCTGTCTCTATGTCTCTCTCTGTCTGTCTGGCGAGCGCACGTGTCCTATAGTGGGAAAAAAAAGGCAGAGAGGAGGACTGTGGTGTGGGCACGTACCATTGGGGATGCTTCCTGTCTTCTCTCTGTCTCCCCATCTTTCTCTGGGAAGCATGCACACCTGGCAACTCAAAAAAAAGGGGGGGAATGTTGGTCCAGCTGTGCTGTGGTGGTTAAGGCACTGAATCCACATAGCCGACTTTGTGGTTCAAGTGCCAGATCCGGTGGCTTGAGAAGTATGCCAGGCACCGTGTTTGTGCGTGCCCAGAAATGCCGAAAGGAGGGAGAAATGGAGAAGGGATAGCAACATGACCATTCTCCGTGGAGGGTTCTCTCTCTCTCCCCTGTCTCCATCAAGTGCATGTACCCTCTGACAAAATTTTTTTAAGAGGATTTTATTCTAATCATGTAACATTAGCTGTAAGAGTGAATGTTTTTCCTTTTTTTAAAATTAAAAAAATTTTTAAAGCACGGTATGAGCTATTAAAGGTGTCCCCTGATTCGTCTTTGAATCTTGTGAAGTGCTTTCATTTTTTTTTATGTAGGAACTTTTTTTTTGGCTCCCTTTACAATGTTGACAAGTAACTTTTCCAATGGCATTAAAAATTCCTTCTCCTTTTCCCTCTGAAACAAGTAAACAGCATCATCCTAGACATTAAAAATATTCTCCAGAGCACCCCTTCCTGCAGAAGAGGCAACCTCCAGGGGTTAAGTGCCAGGGTACAGGCCCTGGGGATCCATAAAGGTTCCCGTGTCCCTGAGGCTGTGCAGGTCTCCTGCTGTTAAATGTGTGTACCCGCCCAGCTCCCACTTTCCTGGGATGCTTGGAAACCGACTCTGTGCTGCTTACCAGCTACTGTTACATTATAAGGTTACTGTGCAGGTACAGGTGTTAGAAGATGCGTGAGTTACATATAGCAGGGGAAAGTCTAAAATAGGAACTAGAAGAGGGAGGGAATTAGATCAAGAAACTGTAAAATATATTCTGCTTTACTGAAATCCAGTGGAGCGTGCTGAGGATCGCTGGGGTCGGCATTTTCCTATCACTTCTAGATGTAAGCCACCAGGGCAATTTTAGTTTGTTTAATGCTGTGCTCAACACTTAAAGCAAGTCTTTGAGGGACCAGTGGATGGCGTAATGGTGACATCACTGGGCTCCCATGTAGTCAACCGCAGTTTGAGTTCTGGAACCCAGTGGCTTAAAACTCATACCAGGTGCATGTGCATGCGTGTGTGTGAGCGTGCCCAAGATCCCGAGAGGGGAATAGAGGGGAAGGGGTTGCAGTGTGGCCATCCCCCCTGGGGGGTGATTTCTTACTTTCTGTCTCTCTGTCTTTGTCTCTCCAGCGAGCACGTGCATCCTATCGCAAAAGTCCTCTCTGAAAAGGAAAAAAAGAAAAGTGCTTGGCTTATAATAGATACTTAGTGAACAATTGTTCAAACGGGTTTGAAAAACTTTTTGGCTGGTTAATCTTAGAGAGCACCCCATTCTCTAAAATCAGATAAAATGTCTGTGAACCTCCACTAAAAGTCATTTGGGTCCAGATGGTTGAAGTTGCTCCTGCCACCTGCCCCTGTAGGGCGGTGAAATGGTCCTCTTTTGCCTAAGTTGGGGAATACTATTGGATTCACGTGGCGAGGGGAGTTCCTTTATTCATTTATTTATTTTTGCTATAGGGCGCGTGTGTTTGCCAGAAAGACAGAGAGAGACAGAGAGAAAGCAAGAAATCACCCCCCCAGGGGGGATGGCCACACCGCAATCCCTTCTCCTCCATTCTCCTCTCGGGATCTTGGGCACGCATGCACACACACCCAGCATGAGTTTAAGCCACTGGGTTCAGGACTCAAACCATGGTCGACTACATCGGAGTCCAGCAACATATCCATTACGCTAATTGCTGGTCCCGAGAGGTCCTTAATGAAGGCAGAACAAGTGAGCTGGCCAGCCCTCCTGCCTCTCCCTGCTTTCTTGGAATTTACTGATATTTAGCGATGAATTTAATTTTCCTTCATCATCATCATGCGTATACCGAGTAAATCAAAGTCTTTAGAATTGGTAGGAATAGGTCCTACTTTTTAGAAGTACAATGGGGTTGGTTTGTCATTCATACGCTAGAATGAGGGGAACTGGCTGGTTTGAGGACCCGTGTTCTCATGGAGCAGGTGTTCTTGAATGGGGACAGGCCGGCCAGAGCCGGCCAGCTGTCAGCAGCAAATGCCCCCGGTGAGTGCTGCTTTTCGGCCCGCCGTGCTCCGCACGGTGCTCGGCAGAGGAGGGAGAGAAACGGGAAAGACAAGATGCAGGTAGTAGGGGCAGACAAGGACAGGGACAGATTGGAGAGCTTTATGGCAAACTGCAGAGAAGGATGATTTGAAAACGGACAGTGGCTGAAAGTTGCCACACCTGTTGGTGTCAGCGGGCACGTGACTCTGCCTTACTCTGCCTCCCAGGCGAGCACGGATACACAGAGTGTCATCTGTGTTGCATCCTGTTTATGTCTTCTTTACCTGGGCTCAAATTGCTATATGTAAATATTGTTTCTACCCTGGTTAGTCTTAAATACAGCTAATGAATTGAGAGCCCTAAACGGGTAACTAGTCCTTTCTCCAGAAATACAGCTTGGTTTTGTTAACTGGAATCTTCATCCAACCGACTACGAAATGCATTCAGCTGTTTGTTTAGACCTCCAGAAACTCAGAGCCAGCACGCGGATGTTTAACCCCACAGAGGCTCAGTTTATGGCCCAGGCTCACACCTGCCTGGACCCAGAGCCGACGTGCCCAGGAGGCTGAGGGAAGAGGATGGTGAGCTCGAGGCCATCAAGACCCGGCCTCTTCGGAACAAAACAGCAAAGACAGCAAAGCTAGTGTTCTTGAATGCAGAGGTGACATGTACCAGGCCACGGAGGATTCCGGCTCACTGAGATTCACTCCATCCTCCCTCTGAATAGCACTCATGTCCTGGGGGAGTTCTTAGACTTAATCTTTTTTTTTTTTTTTTTTTTTTGGGAGGTTTTTTCAAGGCACGTGACTCTGCCTTACTCTGCCTCCCAGGCGAGCACGGATACACAGAGTGTCATCTGTGTTGCATCCTGTTTATGTCTTCTTTACCTGGGCTCAAATTGCTATATGTAAATATTGTTTCTACCCTGGTTAGTCTTAAATACAGCTAATGAATTGAGAGCCCTAAACGGGTAACTAGTCCTTTCTCCAGAAATACAGCTTGGTTTTGTTAACTGGAATCTTCATCCAACCGACTACGAAATGCATTCAGCTGTTTGTTTAGACCTCCAGAAACTCAGAGCCAGCACGCGGATGTTTAACCCCACAGAGGCTCAGTTTATGGCCCAGGCTCACACCTGCCTGGACCCAGAGCCGACGTGCCCAGGAGGCTGAGGGAAGAGGATGGTGAGCTCGAGGCCATCAAGACCCGGCCTCTTCGGAACAAAACAGCAAAGACAGCAAAGCTAGTGTTCTTGAATGCAGAGGTGACATGTACCAGGCCACGGAGGATTCCGGCTCACTGAGATTCACTCCATCCTCCCTCTGAATAGCACTCATGTCCTGGGGGAGTTCTTAGACTTAATCTTTTTTTTTTTTTTTTTTGGGAGAGATTTTCACTATAGGGCGTGTGCGCTTGCCAGACAGACAGAGAGAGACATAGAGACAGAAAGTGAGAAATCATCCCCCAGGGGGGATGGTCATGCCACAATCCCTTCTCCTCCATTCTCCTCTCAGGATCTTGGGCATGCATGCACACGCGCCCGGCATGAGTTTTAAGCCACCGGGTCCGGGACGTGAACCTTGGTCGATTACGTGGGAGTCCAGCGACATAGCCATTACGCTAACTGCTGGCCCCTACCCAGCATGTTTTTCAAATCGTCGTGTTTGAGATGCTAGCAGTGTTGACCGGTAGAATCCAGCTGCTTAACCACCACACCCAAAGTACCCAGTTATTTTAAGCAATGAATTTTAACCATGACAAAATAACTTCTTCCAGGCCCTTGAAATTCCTTACAGTGGACATCGAGGCTACCTGAAGTCCACCCAGTCGGGCGTCCCATTGCCCCTGGGCACCTGCAGTCGGGCACATGTTCATTAAAGACCCCGAGGCAGTGACAGTGCAGGTTCAGGTCCCAGGCGTGGCGGCCATGCTGCTCACGCTCTGCCTGGTGAGGAAGCCGAGGCGCGGACTGGCACCCAGGGGTCCAGGGCAGTGCAGTGTCCAGGTGCTCTGTGGAGGAGTCTGCGTGTCTTTTGGCCCCCATGCGGGTGGGCTGGTTACTCTTGTAGATGTTATTGCTCAGAACAGGGTGGAGGTTGGTGGGCCTGCACCCAGGGAAGGAGACCGGCCATGGCTGCATATACACACAGCCCATTGACCACCCTTGAGTGCCCACACACTGCATGCCCGAGGTGTGTCTGACGAGCCTGGCAGAAGGCAGATATCAATACAAAATGGACAGCCACAAGATTGGCCAGGATTGAAACCAGAGAAAGGAAAGCCGGGGGCAAGCAGGCGGCATGGTAGTGAAGGTGCTGGAGTCCCACATGGCCGACCACTGTTGGAGTCTTAGACCTGGTGCCTTGAAAAGCGTGCTGGGTACATGTGTGCGCACCCAAAGTCCGGAGAGGAGAATGGGAGATTGGGGGTGCGGACATCTCCCCAGGAGGTGACTCTCACCCTCCCTCTCTCTGTCTCTCTGGCAAGCGCACGTGCCTGTGACAGAAACCTTAATTTAAAAAAAAAAGGCGTTTAAATATTGGAAGGTCTTGGAAACCAGAGACTAAGTTAGATGTTCTGAGATTTAGTGTATTTTGTTTGGAGTTCTTTAAAATGTGACAGCCCATGTATGCCAGTTAACCAGAGCGTCGACCTAGTGGAAGCAGCCAGACCCCAGCCCACTCAGACGGCGACTTTACACTGTTCCTGGTAGTGAGAGGCCGGGCTTCTTGCCCTTTTCCACCCTGATTCTTAGTTTACTTGAGCATGAGAGTGGGAAACTTGGAGCTCCTGAATCCCAAAGCACTGGCAAGAGCCTGTGTGTTTGCTTTAAGAACAGACTTTGTTCGACTTGAGGTCTTACCCTGCTATCAGTTAAAATGGAGGGGGTGGGGGGAGCCACGCTCATTACTCTTGTTCTTATTGATTGATTGATCGAAGAGGTTTTTGATGTGTGTCACACACACACACACAATTTTACTGCTTAGGTTTAAATAAAGACAGACACAATCTAAATTATTGGGCAAATGGCGCTAGGGTTAAGGCTGCTAGGCCCCACATGGCTGATTGCGTGTTTAGAGTCCTGGACCTGGTAGCTTGAAAAACATGCCGGATGCAGGTGCCAGTGAGTCCGCCCACGATCCCAAGAGGGGAATGGAGGAGGAGGGGTTGCAGCATAGTCATCCCATCCCTGGGGAGTGATTTCTCACCTTCTCTCTCTGCCTCTCTCTCTCTGGTTAGCACACATGCTCCACAGCAAACGTAAACAACAAAAACTATTCAAAGCTGTCAGATCAGGAGGATGTATTGAAAGACTGAATAAAAAGGCAGGGAAAGGCCCAAATGTCCATCATTCGAAGACAGGTTAATATGGTTCAGGACGTGCACGTAGAAGGAAACAGAATGGAGATGCTGCCGACCAGTATGGGAACATCTCCGGGATGTTACTGTGAGGTGACACAAAGCAAGATGCAGAGGAAATGTGGAAGACCAGACGTCTCTGTCAGAAGAGGGGGAAAGTAAGATATATTAGCCATTATTTGCAGAAAGAAACTGAAGGATACCCAAATGACGCGTGCAAGTGTTTGGTGCAGGGAAGGGTAGTGGGAAGAAGACTCTTCACACTGCAGCATCTCACAATGTTGTTGTTTTTCGGGAGATTTTCGCTATGGGGCATGTGTACTCGCCAGAGAGACAGAAAGAGAAACAAAGTGAGAAGTCACCCCCATGGGGGCAGCCACACTGCAGTCCCTTCTCTTCGGCTCTCCTCTGGAATTTTGGGCACACGTGCACACGCACCCAGTGTGAGTTTCAAGCTGCCGGAACTTGAACCGGAATCATCCATGTGGGAGACCAGCACCTCAACCACTGCGCCGCCTGCCGGCCCTTTAACGTTTGAATTGTGACTGTATGGCCTATTCAGAAACGAAAATATTTTTTAGCAGTTTTAGACAAGGACGTTGTCTAAATATGATCTTGCATGGTTAGATAAGGCGCAAATTAAGCCTGATCTTGTTTAAGCCCATTTGTCTCTCTGTGCCTGAGCCCAGGTACCCTTTGGGATGTGGTCAGTTGCAGGCCCCTGTGTTTTGAGGAGGAAGGGGATGATTCTGTAGGGTAGTTTAAATTCCAACAGCTTTGGTAGGAAACCAAAAGGGCAAGTCTGTATTTAAATAGTTTCTTTAGCTTGTTAAGGTTTCTTGAATTTAACTTACTATTTTTTTTTTCCAAGTAACTGGAAACCTTAAAACATACTCACGGTCCACAGTAAGGATCTTTTGCCCATGCCTTAGTGAATACAAGAAATGGACTCAAATTATGATTTTAAACCCGTTTTTATTTCTTATTGAACTTTGTGTGCTGGAGAAAGTGTTAATGTCTGTGGGTTTGTCTTTACAGGAGCAGGAAGATTCAGATCCGAAACATCCCTCCTCACCTGCAGTGGGAGGTAAGCCCGTGTTACCGTTTACTGGGTTACCAAGATCTTTTATCCCTTTTCCGTTCCCTTTCATATTTAAAACTTAAAGGTCCTCCAGTTTTTGCACAAAGGCTCTGAGTCCTAGCTCTTCCTTTCTCAGTAGCTAAAGGTGGGAGATCGGCCCTGAGTCGGGGACATACTTGGCTTTCCTCACTCCCATCATCTGTCTTCTCAAGTGCCTCACCCCAAGCACCAAAAACAAACCTTGAATCAAGATGCATATACGTGGATTGTGGGTTTTATCTCATGAGTCTGTAAAACACTTTTATCTTTTCAAATAATTTTAAACATTAGAAAACCAACAAAATAGAAAGTGTTAGTTTGAGCAGATTTTTTTATTTTGAATCAGTTGTGACGAGTAACAGCTAGGATGCATTTTCAGAGTTGTAAAGTTTCTTATAAAACTGCTACCTTAAAACAAGATAGAATGTGGGGAGTGGATTGCATTATTTAAAAACAAATTGCCCTACGTTTTATTCCTCAACCCAAAAGAAATCAAAGTAGCCTGAAAGGAAACAGAATGTTTTGTCTAGTGTTTTCATTGCTTTAAAAAAAAAAAAGACATTTTATCATGGAAAATGCCAAACATACACAGTGCGTTACTTTGTAAAAGAAGAAAATCTCTGGGGGAAACCGGAGGAAGAACTGCTACATCTTCTGGGGAGAGGAGAACCTTGTGCTCCTCCTCGGCTCCTCCTTGTTCCAGGAGCAGTCGTGGCATGGTGACGATTGTGGTTAGCAGCTACCAAGGCTCAAAGCCTACTGTGTCATCGTAGAGAGCAGAATATTTAGGAGCCAACAGGCACGTGAAGGCCCTATGTATTTATTCAGTTCTGTGTTATGAGAAGACCTGAAATAGCAGTTGGATTCGATTGTCCATGTACCTGTTGTCGCTCTGCCTCCGTTGGCTGGGAAACGCCACTGCTCCGTTTTTGGTACAATCTTACCTGCCCATTCTGATATGGACGCTTTCTTTCAGGTCTTGGATGGACTTTTGGCTCAGTATGGGACGGTGGAGAATGTGGAACAAGGTAATAAGTAGGAAATAAGCTTATTGAGTTTTAGAGAGAGAAATGACCTGTTACTTCTTACGGGCTGGGTAAGAAAGTCATCCTTACATGTTCCCTCCTGCTGTCTCGTCAGGAGCTGGGAGTCTCCCTTCCCTTCCCTACCGTACCTACTCCAGGAGAAATGGCAAATTGACAGGGCTTCGAATCAAGCTCCCTGGAGGGCATGTGTGTATAGCAGTGTGTCAGATAGCTGTAATGTAATAGTTTCTCTATTCAACGAATAGGATTTCACCCTACAGTAGCTTACCATGGACCTACTGACCCATGAGTAGTTCTCCATGGGGGAAATGCTCATGATTATTTTTTGTTTGTTTGTTTTTAAATTTGCTACAGGGGCATGTGAGCTCACAGGAGAGAAATGGGGTGGGGGCAGCACTTCCCAAGGAGGGTGGCCATGCTGCAATCCCTTCTTCTCCATTCTCCTCTTGGGACTTGGGGCACACATGCCCAGCATGTCTTTCAAGCCCCTGGGTCTGGGCCTTGAACCAGTCATCCAGACGCCTCGATCCCTCACCATCTACTGCCCACGATCTGTCTTTTACACAAGCTTCCTGCATGGTTGGTGTGTGCACTCAAGTGTGAGAACCAGTTTGGAATAGTGCTGCAGATACTCAGAAGGTACTTAACTTTTCTCTCTGCTGCCCTCATTGTTCTCTTCTAAAGCATAAACAGCTATGCTGTTAGGAGGAGGGGAAAAGGGTTCCTGAAACCGATACCCTGTGTAGCTCTTCCAGAGTCCTGGAAAGGTCGAGTCCTAGCTCTGATATGACAGGCTGTAGGTAACATGTGACGAAGATGAGTTTTGCCTCGGCCTGGGAAGCAGAATCCCCTCCTCTGCGTCTCACTGACGCGTTTTCCACGTGTGTAAAGGGGAGAGTAGTTTCCACCGCTGCATTACTGATTAGCTGTGGCACCCAGAGGGAACCTGCGGAAGGGCTATGTAGACAGTGGGATCATTAATAATCCTAATGGACTGTGAAGGTTCACTAGGGAAAATCATAGACGAACCCGTTTTCTCAAATGAAGGCTGGTTTTAGGCATCCATTTAATTAATTACGTTTTTAAAAAATATTTTGCCAGAGGGTACATGCACTCACTGGAGAGAAAGTGAGGGGCACAGTGAGAAAGCTTCCCTGATAAGAGATGGTCATATGGTCCCTTCTCCACCATTCCCTCCTTTTGATTTTGGTCACGCCCACACACATGCCTGGAGTGGAAGCCTCTGAGTCTGGGCCGCGTTGCAGGGTCAGCCGTGTGGAATCCAGCCATCTTCATCGTACCACGGGCCGGCCTGGTTCAGTAGTTCCAAAGCAGTCATTGTTCAGATGTTCCCCCCCTTACGAGTATGCCCTGCCCATGGGGAGGGGAAAGAGCTCAGGAAGCAGACATGGTTCACAAGGGTTCGAACCCCCTCAGCATGGACACGAAGGCATTGCAAAGCTGGATGGAGAAGGCGAGCTGGCCTTTCAGACACACACTGTCAAAGTTCCTAGCCAGGGCTACGTAAGAATGCAGGGCGTGGTATGCAGGAAGAAATACCCCAGGCCCTGGGCCCTTTTGGCTGCCAGGCACAGGGGCTCTGGGGCCGCCCTTGCCAGCTCCCTCAGCTACGGCAGACCAGTTGGGCTATTGTTTTGTCCTACTTCACGGGGGAATCCTGATTCAGCA
>NW_006160231.1:1947660-1957261 GCF_000334495.1 Tupaia belangeri chinensis | reverse complement strand
AACTTTTTCAGTAAAATTTCAGGAAACTTTAGATAGCTTTCGTGTCCAGTGAAAGAAATTATTTGACCAGAGCTCAGCTTGCTCTAGAATCAAAGAACCGCCTAATTTCCTGAAGACAAACACCTTTGAAGAACAGAGAACGTGACTAGACCTGACAACAGAATCTGAGCATCCCAGTGGTTAGCTTTATTCGGGTAGTTCAAGCCCAGTCCTTTCTGGGAGTCTTGGGCCTCCTCTGTGCCACTGGAAAACCGCAGATGTGAGGCCTCTGCGCCCTGTGCGTCAGCACCGAGCGAGGGCGGTGAGGGGCCCCAGGGCCCTGCTCTGCACTGCGACGTGTTCTCTGCGTAGGTGTGAATTCGAGAGCAGTGTTGGCACTCCAGGGCAGAAGCAGGGCTGACCTCAGCCTTTAGGACAGAGCTCATAGTGGCTGTACACTCTCCATGCCCCACAAAGACCGAAGCTACTTTGAAGTTACTGGACAAACAATAGTTTGTTATAGCGACCTTGTTAGCTCCAAATCTCCCAACCACTTAAGTATTTTAAAGGGAGGGTTTTATTTAGTCACAGCTGTTTTTAGAAAACAGGTATTTTGGGACCAGCAGATGGCATAATGGTGATGTTGCTGGACTCCCACGTAGTCAACCGTGGTTCGAGTCTTGGACCCAGTGGCTTAAACTCATGCCAGGAATATGTGCATACGTGCCCAAGATCCCGAGAGGAGAATGGAGGAGAAGGGATTGCAGCGTGGCCATCCCCCCTGAGGGGTGATTTCACTTTCTGTCTGTGTATGTCTCTATGGTGAGCACACTCATCCTATGGTAAAACTTCTCTCTCAAAAATAAGAAAGAAAACAGATACTTTCAGTTTAAGGATAATGGCTTGAATTTAAAGAAAGTTTTATCTAGCCTTATGTATTTATTTTTCATGTCTAACTATAAAAGAGGAGGCACGTAATTATGAACTAAGATTAAGCCAATGCATAAGATTAATCCCTTAGTAGCCAGTTTTTGAGTTTATGTTTTCTTCTCTTTAGCCAAGTAAGTTGGAATCGTTACTTTCTTTATTGTTGACAGTTACTAGATTTAACCCTCACAGTCAAGGAGTTCAGTTAAAGGGAAACAGAAGGGCCGGCAGGTGGCGTGATGGTTAAGGGCACTGGACTCCCACGTGGCTGACCATGGTTCCAGTACCAGACTTGGCAGCTTGCTTTCTCACTCCCCTGCCCTCCCCACTCTGTCCCTCTCTGGTCAAATTAAAAAAATAAGTAAATAAAATAATTCTTTAGGGACTGACGATGGAGTGGTGGTTAGGGGTGCTGGACTCCCATGTGGCTGACCAGGCTGACCATGATTCAAGTCCTGGACCCGGCGGCTTGCTTTCTCCCTTTCTCTCTCTCTCCCTTCTCTTGCTCTGTCCCTCTCTGGTCAAATTTAAATAAATAAAGTTAAATAATTTCTTTTTTAAAGGGAAACAAATAGTAATGGTTCAATAGCATCAGTGAATGAAGAATTAAAATTGAAACATTTTCATAAAATAATAGTTTCCATAGACTGGGGAATGAGGAGATGGGAGAGATGTTGGTCAAAAGATACAAAAGTTGGGACCAGCAGTTAGCGTAATGGCTATGTTGCTGGACTCCCATGTAGTCAACCATGGTTCACGTCACGGATCTGATGGCTTAAAATTCACGCCAGGCGCATGTGCGTGCGTGCCCAAGATCCTGAGAGGAGAATGGAGAAGGGATTGCGGCGTGGCCATCCCCGCTGTGTGTGTGTGTGTGTGGGGGGGGGGGTTGCTCGCTTTCTGGCAGCTTGCTTTCTCACTCCCCTGCCCTCCCCACTCTGTCCCTCTCTGGTCAAATTAAAAAAATAAGTAAATAAAATAATTCTTTAGGGACTGACGATGGAGTGGTGGTTAGGGGTGCTGGACTCCCATGTGGCTGACCAGGCTGACCATGATTCAAGTCCTGGACCCGGCGGCTTGCTTTCTCCCTTTCTCTCTCTCTCCCTTCTCTTGCTCTGTCCCTCTCTGGTCAAATTTAAATAAATAAAGTTAAATAATTTCTTTTTTAAAGGGAAACAAATAGTAATGGTTCAATAGCATCAGTGAATGAAGAATTAAAATTGAAACATTTTCATAAAATAATAGTTTCCATAGACTGGGGAATGAGGAGATGGGAGAGATGTTGGTCAAAAGATACAAAAGTTGGGACCAGCAGTTAGCGTAATGGCTATGTTGCTGGACTCCCATGTAGTCAACCATGGTTCACGTCACGGATCTGATGGCTTAAAACTCACGCCAGGCGCATGTGCGTGCGTGCCCAAGATCCTGAGAGGAGAATGGAGAAGGGATTGCGGCGTGGCCATCCCCGCTGTGTGTGTGTGTGTGTGTGGGGGGGGGTTGCTCGCTTTCTGTCTCTCTGTCTCTCTCTGTCTGGCGAGTGCATGTGCCCTATAGCAAGAACCTCTAAAAAAATAAAAAATACAAAAGTTTAGATGGACAGTAAGAATAAGTTCAAGAAATCTTTTGTGCACCATAGTGACTGTAGATAACAACATATTATATACTTGAAAATTATTAAAAGAATAGATTTTAAGTGTTTTCACTACAAAAAATGAAGTATATGAGATAGTACATATGTTAATAGCTTTGATGCTATTCTACAGGGTACATATATGTCAAATTGTCTCATACACCATAAAAATATACAATTTTTACTTCTCAATTAAAATGTTTTAATACAAAAATTAAAGCATTTTATTATTTTACATATATCCAAGTATTTTCAAATAAATGCAAATTATAACAGTTGAAACTCAGACTTCAATAGTAAATTGATTCAAACTTCTAGGAAAATAATCTGAAAATGTGCATTAAAAAAATCATGTTCTTTTACCCAATTATTTTTCGTCTGTGATTTTAGCCTAAAGAAGTAACTTAGAAGAATACAAAAATCAAATGATGTTAGCCACAGCGGAACTCTGAGCAGCCACATTTAGGATAGCAGGTTCTGGGGACAGCCCATCTGCCAGTCACTGGGTAACGGTCAGACCGATCGTGGCACATATGACTTGCTGCAATTCTGCATAAGCATTAAAAATTTAAAAATTGGGGCTGGCAGGTGGCATGGTGGTTATGGTGATGGACTCCCACACGGCTGACCATGGTTCAAGTCCAGTACCTGGTGTCTTGCTTTCTCACTTTCCCTCTCTCCTCTCCCTCTCTCCTTCTGTGTCTCTCTCTGGTCTAATTGAAGAATATTTTTTAAATTAAATAATTCTAAAATTTTTTTTTAAATTACAAAGAAAATGTACATATTCATATACTCATGCGAAAGTATTCATGAGTAAGTGGAAACTGTATCTCTTGAGTTGTATAAGTGTGTTAAATGCAGTCGATCGAATTACTCTGAATGCACACAAGTACACACACAAGTGCAAATAGCTGTAGAGTGAGGGTGACAAGGTTTTCTGTGTTTTCCCCAAAGTTGGTCTACTTACACTGAGCTGGAGGGTGGCAGCATTCCCCTATGATAATACAGTTCTTGCTTCTACTCTAGTCAACACAGACACAGAGACTGCCGTTGTCAACGTCACATACGCAACAAGAGAAGAAGCAAAAGTGTAAGTGCATTTGGACCTGGGTTTGTTTTTGTTTTGTTTTGTTTTGTTTTTTTACGACTTATTTTGGGTTGATCTTTGGATTTCATTGCATTCTGTATTTTAAATTTTTTTGAAAAGATATAGCTTGATGAAGCCCAAAATGTGCCCTTTGTCAGGCCACGGAGCTCCCCGGCATCAGAGCCACCTCTGTTGGAATAGCTCCGAGGTATTCCTGCCACTTCGGGCATGTCAGTAATCCAGAACATTCAGACCAGGATGTTTGCTGATTGTACAGAGACCCATTTTGAAAAACATGAGCCTTGGCATGAAAACCAAAGTGGCAGCCACACCGTGGCGTGCTCAGGAATTGCGAGCACCAGCTCTGATGCCGTGCTCCTGGACCTGCTTTGCTGACCACTGGGGCGGCTCACCTGGGGCTCGCATCATGCTGGTTTCCACCCACGCTTGTTGAGTGGATACTGAAACACACACTGCAGAGGGGCCCGCCTTGGCGACAGCTGCAGCAGGCAGGATTCTTTGGGAGTCGTGAGTCAGTAGCGCTTCGTTTGGGTTCTTTCCTCTTACTCCATTCTCTTCCCCATTCCCGTTTTATGCTGTGTTGCTCCAGTGATGATTAATTTTGAACTTAGCTATTAACAGACACAGGAGTGAGTTTTAAAACAACAGGGGCCAGCATAAAGCATGGTGGTTAAGGCACTGGACTCCCACTTGGCCAACAGTGGTTCAAGTCCCCGACCTGGCAGCTTGCTTTCTCACTTTCCTGCTCGCTCGCTTGTTCTCTCTCTGTGGTCAGATTTTAAAAAATAATTAAAGTAATAAAATTAAATATTAATTTTAATAATGATTTATTATTATTATTCCTTAATTTGACCAGAAAGAGAGAAAGGGAAAGTGAGAAAGGAAGCCACCAGGTCCAGGCCTCAAACGAAAGTCATCCATGTGGGAGTCCAGCATCTTAATCGCCATTCCACCTGCCAGCCCACTAAATATTAATTCTTTAAAAAAAAAAAAAAGAGTTGGTCAAAAACAATTTAATTTTCTTTTTTTTTTTTAATAAAAGTCCTTGGAGTGCTTGTCAGGTCTTCATGACTAAAAATACGGTCACAGATGGTCATACTTTATGGATGGGACGGAAGCTTGATTATTCATCCCAGGATTATAGTTTTCTTTCTTTTTCGAACTTTCAGCATGCATGAAGACAGATTAAACCTGGAGGCCAGCAGGTAGCACAAGAGTTTAAGGGCCTGGACTCCCACATAGCTGACTGGTCCTCACCCCAGACTTGCTGGCTTGCTTTCTCACGTTCCCTTTCCCTAGTCAAAATTAAAAAATAAATTAACTGGGAACCAGCAGTTAGCGTAATGGCTATGTCACTGAACTCCCATGTAGTCGACCGCAGTTCGCATCCTGGACCCGGTGGCTTAAAACTCACGCCGGGCATGTGTACGTGCGTGCCCAAGATCCCGAGAGGAGAATGGAGAAGGGATTGCAGCGTGACCATCCCCCTGGGGGGTGATTTCTCGCTTTCTGTCTCTATGTCTCTCTCTGTCTGTCTGGCGAGCGCACACGCCCTATAGCGAAAATCTCTCCAAAAAAAAAAAAAAAATTAACTAGTGAATTAAATAAAGTAAATAATTTTTTTTTTTTAAGACATATTGGAGCTAGCAGATGGCATAGCAGTTACATCTCTGGACTCCCACATGGTTGAACGTGGTTCAAATCCTAGACCTGGCAACTTGAAACTCACATTCGTGTGTGTACATGTGTACCAAAGATCACAGGAGAGTGGAGGAGAAGGATCACAGCGTGACCATCACCCCAAGGGGTGATTGATCACTTTCCCTCTCACTGTCTCTGTCTCTTTCACTGGAAAGCACATGTGCCCTAAGGCAAAAACCTCTTTAAAAAAAAAAAAAAAAGACATATTAAACCTATTCTCATCACACTAGTTTTTAAAATGTTAATTTTCATTGCAAAAGGTTCCTTAGCTGTAACTTTTATATACATATGTAAGCAGGAGATAGAATAACAACCGACCTTCCCGTACTCATCCAGCTGTTGCTTAGTGGACTCCGATACATATTTCTAAACAGCGATACTGTGTGCTTGTGAAGACTCAAGGTCACAAATGCTCCCTAAAGTGTTACGGTACCATGAATGTTGATGCCTTTCTGAGGACCACTGAGTTCCGCCTACTCTCTGACCCAGTAATCCTATTAGGAACTGGCTTGTGTGCAGAGCTGTACTTGCAAGGACATCCCTGGCAACACGATGTAATTGTAAAAGACTGAATGTAACACGAACATCTAACAATGGAGAGTCAGGTGCAAAAAGTATGGAAATCAATAGGATGTTAAACAGTCATTAAAAATGACATTGAAGGGCCAGCAGATGGTGTAGTGATTACGTCACTGGACTCTGATATAGCCGACCGCTGTGCGAGTCCCAGACCCAGGAGGGGTGATTTCTCACTTTCTGTCTGTCTGTCTCTCTCTCTTTCTCTGTTTTTCTGGCAAGCACATGTGCCCTATAGCAAAAATCTCTTTTAAAAAAAGAAATTGGATTGAAAGCTATTTAATGACATAGCAACATGTTTAGAGTATTAACTCTTTTTATAGGTTAGAAAATAGTGGGAACCAACAGTTAGCGTAATGACTATGTCACTGGACTCCCACGTAGTTGACCATGGTTCACGTCCCAGATCCAGTGGCTTAAAACTCATGCTGGGCGCGTGTGCGTGCGTGCCCAAGATCTTGAGAGGAGAATAGAGGAGAAGGGATTGCGGCGTGACCATCCCCCCTGGGGGGTGATTTCTCACTTTTTGACTCTGTATCTCTCTCTGTCTATCTGGCAAGTGCACGTGCCCTATAGTGAAAATCTCTCAAAAAAAAAACAAAGAAAAAAAATAGTGTATACAATGTTAATCATTTTTTCTTCTTTTTTTTAGATTTTTGCTATAGGGCACATATGCTTGTCAGAGACAGACACAGAGAGGGAGAGTGAGAAATCTCCCCTCGGGGGATGGCCACATTGCAGTCCCTTCTCCATTTCCTCCTGGGATTTTGGGCATGCATGCACATGCACCCAGCATGATTTTCAAGCCAGTAGGTCTGAGACTTGAACTGCAGTTGGCCATGTGGGAATCCAGCACTTTGACCACCACAATACCTGCTGGCCCAGTGTTTGTCTTTTTTTAATAAATATGTTTATAGTTAAGAATGAAAAAGATACAGGACAGATTCAGATTTTTTAAAATACATGATTATTTTCAATAATTTGTAGTATGGTGAAAGTGAGAAAAGATGAGTCATAATCTTATGCCAGTATTTACAAAGAGTTTTCGACAAGGGGAGGCAGTCGGGTGGCGAAGAAAAGCAGAATGCAGAATTGTGCATCCAGCCCGACCAGGCCTGGCCACGTGGTCTGCACCGTTAACTGCCGGTGACGTCCTGCTCGCGGCCCTGTGCTCCGAGCGCACACACCCACATAACCACCTAGGAGGGGAGAGAATGAACTGGTCCCCCGAGAGCCTTCTTGGTGTCACTGACTGGAGCTCTCCTGCCCTGGTATTTCAGAGCCATGGAGAAGCTAAGCGGGCATCAGTTTGAGAACTACTCCTTCAAGATTTCCTACATCCCGGATGAAGAGGTGAGCTCCCCTTCGCCCCCTCAGCGAGCCCAGCGTGGGGACCACTCTTCCCGGGAGCAAGGCCACGCCCCTGGGGGCTCTTCTCAGGCCAGACAGATTGATTTCCCGCTGCGGATCCTGGTCCCCACCCAGTTTGTTGGTGCCATCATCGGAAAGGAGGGCTTGACCATAAAGAACATCACTAAGCAGACCCAGTCCCGGTACGTGCCTCCGGGGCTTCCTTTGCTTCCTTCTGAGGGGTCCCCTGCGTGCTGGTGGGTCTCAGTCGTCCCCAGGTCACCATCGCTTACATCGGCAGCGGGGGGCTGTGCTGTGTGGGACAGCGGCTTCTTCCACAGGACTACTAACAGACTAACATCCAGTAGGGGCTTTCAGGAGCTTTCATGCTAACGGCCGCACGGCCACACCTGGACGGGCCACGGCTTCCTGCAGAGTGGGCTGGCCATCCCGGCCAAGGGTTGCTGCCTGGGTTAACCAGTGCTGCGGGTGCCTTTGTCTCTAGAACAGCAGAGGTGTGGGGCTCTGTGCGACCCTAGGGCCCTCGCTCCTTAGCTCTTGCCTCCTCTACTGAGTCGGAGCCCTGCCGGTAGCCGTCCTGCGGGTAGCCGTCCTCCGAGACCCCCGAGGTAGTCTCACACGAGCTGCACGAAGCGGATGGGTCCCTGGGCTTCAGGCCAGAGGTTAAGTACTGTCTTAGGCGGAGCATTCTGTCTGTCGAGGAGACCAAGCTGGCATTAGTTGTTGTCGTGGAGTTGGTGATGTCCGTATGTCCGTAAGGCCACAGCACGGTGTAATGAAGAAAGCCTGGATACAAAGACCCTTGTTGGAGTTTTACTGCTTAGTGGCTACCAGGTCATGGGGAAAAATGAACACAAGGAGCATCAGTTACTCTCTGTAAAAAAGAAAGTTAGGATCTGTTTTGCAGGAAATATTTTAAGAATTAGTAGCCAGGCAGGTTGAATGAAAGAGTTAACATGAAAGCATTTAAACTGCAAAGCACCACATCCCGATAAGTATTACTTACATGTGCTAGTGCATTTTATGCAGGTCGCTCGGTGAGTACCTTGTAACCTGAAAGAGTTCGCTTCTTCAAGGTGTCTGAATTACTCCCAAGTTTTTAGACACCAGTACAGATGAGTTCCAGAGTGGGTGATCTTAGGAGTGAAATAAAGAACTAGTAGAGAGGAGAGTTACTTTCTGGCATTCCTTTTATTCTTGTTAAATTTTATTATTTTTAATTTGCTAGAGGGCACTTGTCCGATGGGAGAGAGACAGAGGGAAAGTGAGAAAGCAACCCCCATGGGAGATAGCCAGTCCACAATCCCTTCTCTATTTATCTTTCTGGGATTTAGGGCATGCACATATGTGTGCGTCCTGCATGTTTTTCAAGCCCCCAGGCCTGGAACTCGAACCATGCAGCTGGCCATGTGGGGTCCAGGTGCCTTCACCACCACACCACGGACTGACCTGTTTGTTTTACAATAGGCCCTTTCTTTCCCTCCAAGTTTGTTTCACTGTGAAAGTGATTTTTATTTATATGTCTTGTTTCAAAATTTGTTTAAAGTGACGTTAAAAAAAAAAACTAACACGTTTAAATAGAAGTGAGGTTAGCTCTCAAAGTGTGTCCCCTCTTTTTACAAGAAGGCTGGACACTTGGCATTAGGCTTTCTAACAGCCAGAGTGAAAAGGGATGCGATCAATTACGTGCTTGAAAGTTAACAACAAATAGGGTCACAGCTACCCCGAGAAGTCCGATAAAGTCATCCAGCTTTTGAGCCCTTAGTTTTAAGAGCCTGGAAGAAGGCAGGCTGCCAGTGAAAAGGAAGCCTAAACCTTAAAGAGGCAGAGAGAGGGCAGGCCTCTGTTTCTGTCCACACTCATATAAGACTCGCCTGGATTGGAGCTCAGGTTTGGATTAACATACGGCTTTTTAGAGCGGCAGTCATTTCAGCGACCGGCAGCGTGCCAGCCTGCCAGCGTGTGGCATGACCCTTCTCACTCTTCTCTTCACTCCTGCAGTCGTTTGAGAGACTACACAAAACACTCCGTCTACCAAACCAGCTTCATGACCAGGCTGGCTTGGTGCCTTTGTCCCGTAGCACTTCTGTAAGAACTGTTCCCTTCTAAGTGGCGCTGCAAAGAATTAAAGTTTGGCACAAGACCCTGCCCTGCTTGCCTCCTTCTCGGAGAATGGCACTGATTGCAAACGTGCTGGTGACACTCCTTCGTCTGTCTGTGTCCTCACTGTGTACTGACTGGTGTGCACTCTCTGGGGAGCAGGGTCCTATCCCGGATGGTGCTGTACTTATGACTCCCGACTTTCCCTA
>NW_006160231.1:1932892-1947629 GCF_000334495.1 Tupaia belangeri chinensis | reverse complement strand
ACAGGAAGGAAAACTCTGGGGCCGCAGAGAAGCCTGTCACCATCCATGCCACCCCAGAGGGGACCTCTGAAGCATGCCGCATGATTCTTGAAATCATGCAGAAAGAAGCTGATGAGACCAAACTGTAAGTTTGCATGCAACACCCAGACCACTCAAGAGAGAATAGAGTAGGACCAGCAGTTAGCGTAATGGCTATGTCGCTAGACTCCCATGTAGTCGACCGCGGTTCGCGTCCCAGACCCGGTGGCTTAAAACTCAGGCCGGGCGCGTGTGTGGCGTGCCCAAGATCCTGAGAGAAGAATGGAGGAGAAGGGATTGCGGCGTGGCCATCCTCCCTGGGGGGTGATTTCTCACTTTCTGTCTCTCTCTCTGTCTCTGTCTGTCTGGCGAGCACACGTGGCCTATAGCAAAAACCTCTCCCAAAAAAAAAAAAAAAGAGAGAGAGAATAGAGTAAGTTCTCTTTCGTTTAACGCACACACACACACACACACACACACACACACACGCACGTTCTAAAGGCTCTAACTTTATTTTTCAGTCAGGGGACTGGGAGAGGAGAATGTTCAAGAAATCTGGCCTTTTATAGTCACATGTGGCTGTGTGTTTTCTTGGTGACTCTGCTTCCGTGCCCCGTTGCTGTCACCATTGGTAGGAAGTGTAAACTCGTATTCTCCCGTGGAACCTTCTGGAGGGATGGAAGTGTTCTGGGTCTGCCTGTCAGGAAGGTAGCCAGGAGCCTCACGTTACTGTTGAGTACACGAAATGTGACCGATTCCATGAAGGAACTTAATGTTTTGCTTCTAGTTCTTGCTGTAGGGTGTGTGTGTTCACCACAGAGGGAGAGAGAAATGGAAAGTGAGAGAGCTCTGTCCAGCGGGGATGGCCACCCTGCAGTCCCTTCTCTTCCATTCTCCTGCCAGGATTTTAGTACACTCGTACACATGCTTAGAGTCTTAACTTCCATGCCACCTGTTGGTGCGGAACTAAACGTTTTGTTTAAATTCATTCAAACTGAAATAGCCATATATATAGCTTAATGGCTATGGTATTTTACACAATGCAGGTATAGAACATATGTCGTCACAAAAGTCATCATTTACTGTTCTAGAAAGGCCTTTCCCACCAGACTTCAAACCATTCATGCTCTTAAAATTGGGTTATAGAGGCCAGCAAATGGTATAATGGTTACGTCGCTGAACACCCACATGGTCAACTGAGGTTTGAATCCCGGACCTGGCGGCTTGAAACTCATGCTGGGTGCGAGTGCGTGCGTTCCCAGAATCCTGAGAGGAGAATGAAGGAGGAGGGATTGTAGCATGGCCATCCCCCTGGGTAGTGATTTCTCACTTTCTGTCTCTGTCTCTGTCTTTCTGGAGAGTGCATGAACCCCATAACAAGAATCTCTCTTAAAGTGAAAATTAAAAAAAAAAAAAAAAAAAAAAAAAAAAAAGAAAGGTGTTACAGGGCAGCAAGTGATATGGTGGATATGGGACTCCCACATGGCCAACTATGGTTCAAGTCTCGGATCTGGCGGCTTGCCTTCTCACTTTCCCCTTCTCGCTCTGCACCTCTCTGGTCAAAATTAAAATAAATAAGTAGACAAATAAGGTTAAATAAAATAATTCTTTTAAAAAATGGGTTACATTTCCACTGGTTTCCAAGTTGCTACTTGACTCTTCTTCCTCTGTTGTTTTTTTTAATCTCCCTTTCTTTCATGAAATACATCTTAGGATTCTATAGTGTAACAAGGGTTGTATCAATTAGAATGGCAAATACGTTCATCTAAATGAATAGATTTTTATTATAGACCAATTAATGGTAATGGAATAGATGGAAATAATGGGAAAAAAAGACTAGGTCAGTTTGGCAAAATCCAATTTTGGACAGTAGTGACAGTTTTATAGAGGAACAGTGGGAGACAAATTGAACGTAAGGGTTACTTAGCACGTACTGGCAAACACGAGTGTTCAGACCTGGAAGTTGGAAGTCACCCTTAAGAGAAGAACACCGCGGGGCTGAGTGGTGAGCGTGAGGCTGAGCCCGTGGGACGGTTTCCACTTTGAGGAGAGACCCCTCTGAGCATTCTGGGCACTCACGTGGCCAAGATCCGGGCCTGTCCGGAGCTGAGGGTACATTCCCGCATCAACACCTTGTTGGGGATGCTGTCTGTCTGTCTCTGTCTTGCTCATGGAAGAAATAAATGAAAAAAAGGAGACCATTGTAAGTCTTTTCTCAGATTTCACAAGGGACTCGAACTTTTTCCTTAGGCATTATTTACTCTACCTGGAGCTTTGAATTCATTTCAAACACAGCCAGCCATGTGGGAGTCCAGCGCCCTAACCACCACACCACCTGCTGGCCCGAAGATCCAGCTTCTTCTAAGGCGTGCTTTACCAGTGTGCCATGGAGCAAGCCCAGCAGTACTTTGTGTGTGTGTGTGTGTGTGTGTGTGTACGTACGTGTGTGTTTGTGTTGAACCATCTTTACATTCTAGGAATAATTCCCATTTGGTTATAGCATATAATCCTTTTAATATGCCCTGAATTCAGTTTTGTTGAGAACCTTTGCATCAATATTCAAGATTATTTGTCTGTGCTTTCCCTTTTTTTGGTCATATTTTTGGTATCAGGATAAAGCTGGCCTCATAGAATGAGCTCAGAAATGTTCCCTTCTCTTCAATTTTGGAAATATTCCAGGTGGTTTTGTGTTAATTGCTTTTAGAATTTGGTAGAATTCTCCTTTGAAGGCCCTGGGCCTGGACTTTTCTTTGTTAGGAGTGTTTTAGTTATTGAATCAATCTCCTTCTTATTGGTCTGGTCGTCTTTCCTATTTCTTCATAATTCAGTCTTGGTAGGTTGTTTGTCTCTAAGAACTGATGCATTTCTTCTAGATTACCCAGTTTGTTGCTGTATCATTATTCACACTTCTCTCATATAATACTTGTTATTTCTGTGGCATTGGTTACATGTCCCCTCTTTTATTTTTGATTTTAGCTATTTGAGTGTTCTTGCTCTCTCTCTCTCTCTCTCTCTCTCTCTCTTTTCTTAGTCAAGCTAGCTACAGATTTCTCAGTTTGGTTGATCTTTTTAAAAAACCAACTCTTAATTTTGTTGATTGTTATTTTTTCTATTCCTTATTTTGTTCATTTTTAATCTGTATTATTCCTTCCTTATGCTAGCTTTGGGCTTAGTTTGCTCTTTGTTTTCTAATTTCTTTTTTTTTTTTTTTCTTGGAGAGGTTTTTGCTATAGGGTGCATGCGCTCACCAGACAGACAGAGAGAGACAGAGACAGAAAGTGAGAAATTGCCTTTCCCTCCCCCCAAGGGGATGGCCACACCGCAATCCCTTCTCCTCCCGGGATCTTGGGCATGCATGCACACATGCCTGGCGTGAGTTTTTTTAAGCCACTGGGTCTGGGACACGAACTGCGGTAGACTACATGGGAGTCCAGTGACATAGCCGTTACACTAACTGCTGGTCCATGTTTTCTAATTTCTTCAGGAATGAAATTAGGTTTTCAGGTGAGATCTGTCCTTCCTTTCCTCCTTCTTTCCTTCCTTGCCTTTTTTGTCTCCTTCCTTCCTTCACTACAGGGTACATGAGCTTGCTGCAGATAGAGAAGGTGAGAAGGCACCCCACCCCCATGGAGCATGGTCACACCGCAGTCCCTCCTCGTGCATTTCTCCTTTCGGATTTTGGGCACGCGTGCACATCCACCCTGTGTGTTTTTCAAGCTGCCTGGTCTGGAATTCAAACCACTCAGTCAGCCATGTGCGATCCACCCGCCCAAACCTCCATGCCACCAGCTGATCCTCTTTCTTCTTTTTGAATGATATATGTACAGCTACAAACTTTTCTCTTTTCTCTTTTTTTTTTTTTTTTTTGAGAGATTTTTGCTCGCCAGACCGACAGAGAGAGACAGAGAGACAGAAAGCGAGAAATCACCCCCCGGGGGATGGCCACACTGCAATCCCTTCTCCTCCATTCTCCTCTCGGGATCTTGGCCATGCACGCACACGCGCCCGGCGTGAGTTTTAAGCCATCGGGTCCTGGACGCGAACCGCGGTCGACTATGTGGGTGTCCAGTGACATAGCCGTTACACTAACTGCTGGTCCCCCCAAACTTTTCTCTTAACATGCATCCGCAGCATTTGTAAGTTTTAGTGTGTTGTCTTTTTATTTCATTTGTCTCGAGTTATTTTCTAATTTCCTTTATGACTTTCCTGACCTGTTTGCTGTATAAGAGTGTGTCATTTATTTAACTCCCATGTATTTGTAGACTTCCAGGTTCCCTTGTGCTAGTGATACCTAGTTTCATTCTACTGAGATCAGAAAAGGAACTTTGCATAACTGCGGCCACTTGAACTGGCTGAGACCCCGTTCCGCACTGCGCCATGTCCAGAGACGTTCCCGCGTGCTCTGCTGTGGCCGGAGTGCTCTGTGGAGCTGGTCCGTGGAGCCATCCGAGTCCTTTGTTTGCTGCCTGTCCTCCCGGGCGGTTGCTCATCCGTTACTGCCGGGGGCACCGGAGTTCCCTGCCGTGGTGGTGAGGACTGCTTCTCCCCTCAGTCCGTCCAGGTCGGCTTCATGGGCTTAGGCGCTCTGGGGCTGAGTGCGTGACACTGGTGACTTATCAGTTACGGCACCTGGTGAACTGTGTCCTTTTCCCATCACCTAATGTCCTTCTTCGTCCCTCGCAACAGCTCTTTACACGAAGTCTGCTTTTCTGATGCTAGTCTAGCCATTCCTTGCCTGTAGTTACCGTTTGTGGAATCCCGTTTTCTGTCCTTTCACTTCTAGCCTGTGTGTGTCCTTACAGCTGATGTGAGTCTCCCGTAGACCGTGTGTAGTTGAGTCCTGGGTTTCTTAGTTCATTCAGCCAGTTTATATCTTTGGTTTGGGGAGTTTATTCTTTTTAGATTTAAATGAATTAATGATAGGGATGGATTTCTTATTGCCATTTTGTTACAAAACATCTTAAAAGTGATAACATTCTAGTTTAAAGTGATAGCAGCGTAACCTTTTTTATTTTTCTTTTTTTGGAGAGAGATTGTTATAGGGCGAGTGTGCTCTCTGGAAAGACAGAGACAGAAAGCAAGAAATTGCCCCTCAGGGGTGTGGTCACACTGCATCCCTTCTCCTCACTCCCTTCTCAGGGTCTCGGGCACATACATGCGCACATGCGCGCCCAGTGTGGGTTTCAAGCTGCTGGTTCCAGGACTCGAACCGCGGTCAGATACGTGGGAATCCAGCGATGCAACATTACGCCATCCCATGGTCCCAGCAGCGAAACTTCAGTCACACACTATCGCATCTCTGCTCTCTCACAGCCCCGCTCCATCCCCGGATTACCAATTTCATCTTTATCTCTTAGCACCCATTAACATAGATACATACTTTTTCATGTTTTCGTCATTTAAATTATGTGTACCGGGATGCAACCTTCTAGCCTAGTGGTTAAGGAAACCGGATCCTCATGGTCAACCATGGTTCAAATCCTGGTCCCAGAAACGTGACAGATATGCCAGGCATGTGTGCGTGCACGCCCCAGTCCCGGCAGGCCTGAGAGGAAGGGGAAGGGGTGGCAGCCTGGCCACGGCTCATTAGTGGCGCTTTGTCCCTCTCCTTCCCTCTCCGTCTCTCTGGCAAGTACAGGCACCCTCTGACAATTATCAAATAAATAAGTAAATAAAAGGTACTCTCTTTATCTTTGACTTTAAACAGTCTTCGTGTGGTTCTCTGAATTTTTATTTTTTTTTTAATTTTAATTATTTTAATTTATTCATTCATTGATTTTTATTTTTTGGAGAGGTTTTCGCTATAGGGTGCATGCGCTCGCCAGACAGACAGACAGAGACATAGAGACAGAAAGCGAGAAATCACCCCCCAGAGGGGATGGTCACGCCGCAATCCCTTCTCCTCCATTCTCCTCTCAGGATCTTGGGCATGCATGCACATGCGCCCGGTGTGAGTTTTAAGCCACCAGGTTCAGGACGCGAACTGCGGTCGACTACGTGGGAGTCCAGCGAAATAGCCATTACACTAACTGCTGGTTCCCCATTCATTAATTTTTTAATTTGACCAGAGGGTGAGAGTGAGAGAGAGAGGAAGTGAGAAAGCAAGCCACCAGGTCCAGGACTTGAACCTTGGTTGGCTATGTGGGAGTGTCCAGCGCCTTAACCACCACGCCACCTGCTGGTCCCAGGTTCTCTGAATTTTTTAAAAAATAATTATTTTTTTAAACTTTTGCGCTCACCAGAGACAGAGTGAGTGAGAAAGCAAGCCACCAGCTCTGGGACTTGAACTGTGGTTGGCCATGTGGGAGTCCAGCACCTTAACTGTCACGCCACCTGGCCATCTCTCTGAATTTTTTTATCATTGGAATTTCTTAAGCTTCTTGACCTGTCTGTTTGCTCACATTTGGGAAGTTTGGGCTATTGTTTCTTGATATAAGCTCTCTCTGCCCCCTAACTTCTCCCTTATCCTTCTGGGGCTCATTATGCCTGTACTGCTCCACTTGATTGTGTTCCCCATGAGTCTTCTAGGTTCTCTTCACGTTATTCTTTTATTAAAAAAAAAAATCCTCTACCTTGATGATATCAATTAACCTTTCTTCAAGTTTGCTGGTTCTTCTGTCAGATCAAGCCTGCTGTTGAACTCTTCTAAAGAATTTCTTTTTTCAGTTATTGTATTTTTTAGCCCTGAAGTGTCTGTTCATTTTTTTAATGGTCTCTGTCCCTGTGAGTACTCACGTTTTATTCATGTATCATTACTCTGAGTTTGTTTAGCTATCTATGTTCTTTCAACTCATCTTTACAGTCATTTTATTATTTTTATTTTAAATTTTGCTCTAGAGTGTATGCACTCACTGGAGGTAGGTGGGGAGAGAAAGCACCCCCTGGGGGATGACCACACCATAATCCCTTCTCCTCTGTTCTCTCAGTGTTTTGGGCATGCACATGCACCCAGCATGGTTTTCAAGCTTCAGGATCCAGAATTCAAACCACACAGTCGGCCACGTGGGATCCAGCCACCCTAACCAACATACCACCTGGCTGGCCCCTTTTACATTATCTTAAATTCTTGGTCAGCTCATAGATCATCATTTTTTAGGGTTTTGTTTAGTTTTATTTTCGTTCTTTGAGCCATACTTGCCTGTTACTTTTTTTTTTTTTTTTTTTGTTTTTTTGAGAGGTTTTTGCTATAGGACGCGTGCGCTCACCAGACAGACAGAGAGACAAAGCGAGAACTCACCCCCCCAGGGGGGGTGGCCGCACTGCAATCCCTTCTCCTCCGTTCTCCTCTCGGGATCTTGGGCATGCACGCACACACGCCCGGCATGAGTTTTAAGCCACCGGGTCTGGGACTTGAACCGCAGTCGACTACATGGGAGTCCAGCAACATAGCCATTACGCTAACTGCCGGTCCCGCCTGTTTCTTTTTACTACTGATAAGTTTTTTGTTAAGATTTGAACTTCTATAAAAATAATCAGGCCAGCCCATGGCTTTATGGTTTAGGCAGCTGGATCCCACACAGCCAATGACTGTGTGGTTCAAGTCCTAGACCCAGCACTTGAGATACACCGGGCACGTGTGCATGTGTGCCCCAAACCGTAAAGCAGGGCGGCGTGGAGGCGTAGGCGTTGCACCCTGGCCGTGCCTCCCTGTCCGAGTCTGTCTTTCTGCCTCTCAGTGAGCCTCACATGCTCTCTGGCAAAATCTTAGAAGAGAAAAACAGCCCCTGCCATGTTAATGACATCCCTCTCACTTGTGCCTTTTTAAGAACAAGAACAGCTTTCCTGTGGTGCCTCTGCAGATTTCCTCAGGCCTCCCTGGCCAGGTGTTTCTCATGGACTCCCTTTTGATTGGTTACTACAAGGGAGAAGAATTACCCTGATCTGGCTTATGTTCATCAAAATTTATGAACTGGCTGTGGTGAAGGACCTGGCTTCCAAAGTCCACGGCCGCTGGACCTGAACAGCGTAACTCCCGTTTCTAAGGAAGAGGGTGATGTCTCCTGTCAGCCATGGTGCACATCTTCAGTGCTAAGTCATTGTTCGTGTCTTTTAGAGCTGAAGAGATTCCTCTGAAAATCTTGGCCCACAATGGATTGGTTGGAAGGCTGATTGGAAAAGAAGGCCGAAATTTGAAGAAGATCGAACATGAGACAGGGACCAAGATAACCATCTCATCGTAAGCCACCCGTTCGGTCGATGGTGCCAGTGGTGGGAGCTGGTGTGAAGCGACACACCCCCGTCCTCCGCTTGCCCTTCTCTAGAATGGGGGTATAATCCTAAGTGACGTAACCGTCTCCACCATCCTCAGGGAAGGCCCCCTGGGTGATCGAGTCCCTAGGAAGATTTGCGAGAAGATAGTTTCTCCACCCCAGTGTGTTTATGAGGGAACTCAGCCTCCTTCACCAAGGCTGGTTTGGGATTTCTCTGCGAGTTAGCATCTCCTATTGACGAGGAAATTCCTCTTTCCCGTTGGCCAGTTTGCAGGACCTGAGCATCTACAACCCTGAAAGAACCATCACTGTGAAGGGCTCGGTCGAGGCCTGTGCCAGTGCCGAGGCAGAGATCATGAAGAAGCTGCGCGAGGCCTTCGAAAACGACATGCTGGCCGTGAACGTAAGTGTGGGCCTTCCCCCCCGGGTGCCCACGCGGATTAAAGCTGGCCCCAAGTGTTCCTGGGGACAACCGCCGCTCAGCTGACGTGAGGGCGTCCTAGCTTAGAGCTGCAGGTGCTTCCACGCTGCTCAGGGTCACGGCATCGAAGCAGGCCAGGACCCAGCCAGCACGTGATGGCAGCTGTAATACACACGTGGCAGAAAATACCGTGCAGGCATTCGAAGATCGTGAGATAAGAAAAGTCTTCGGTAGTTACGAATAAAAGCAAGATCTAAAAGTACGTAACTAGAGTCACGGTTAGGTAAAGTACTGTGGATCAGAGTGACGGGAGAGCTATAAACAAACATAGAAACAGCTGGTGTGTGAGGGAAGGGGGATGTTTCCCTGCTTTCCAAGCATTTGTATTACTGGCCTGTTCCTTTTTCTTTTTAAGTATCTTTCTTTCATGAGAAAGGGAGGCAGAGGGAGAAAACGGGAGATAATCTGTTATATTTAAGTTAAAAAAATACCCATGTTAGGTCCCAGCCACAGTGGTGGGCACTGCTGAGATGCCATGCTGCCCAGGTGGGACCGCGTGGGAGGCCTGGGTTGGACTCTCAGTGGAGGTGGAGACAGCAGGGTGATCTTCTCCCCACACTTAGACATAGTTATCTGTGGAGGTGTCATCCGACAGTCTCATTTCCTTCTTGTGGACTTGTGACACCGTACGATGAACAACTCTTTCTATGAACACCTGAAAAAGCTGCAAAGGGGTCTGGGTATTCTAGACCTTGTCGCCTGAGGGCATTACCTAGAATAATCCACTTCCGTGCCAGAGTCGCGCACCAGGCGGTGGATAACGAAATTACGAGATCGTGTACATGGAACGGGATGGAAAGGACCTCTGGTCGCTATCCCAAGCAGTCTAGAAGGAGGCAAGGCACTGGGCGACCTCAGCAGGGATAAGAAAGCATCAGAGAGCAGCTTAGTGTTCAGGGAGGCAGCAGTGGGCAGGCCGGACGGCTGGGCTGCACGGCTCTGCCGTCCTGCCCCTGAGGTCTGAGTAGTTAAAACCCCCTCCCAGCCCAGCCTCGTGTGTAAGTATAGACTACACCGCGAGGTGTCACAAAAGCAGCAATAAGTGACGAAGGTACGCAGTCGTGAACCATCTCGAGCTAGGATAGTGGAATTGGAGTACGCGGTCCTGGTGGTGGAGTCTGAGCTTTCCTTGGACAGAATCAGAAAAGGCTTTAATCCAGTTTGTTTGGGTGTTGATTTTATTATTTTTATTGCCAGAGGGTGTGAGCACTAGCTAGAGTGAGAGAGGGCGAGGAAGGCAGCGAGGACCTCCAGTGGGGCGCAGTCATGCTGCGGTCTCTTCTCCATTTCTCCGTCCTGTGAGGATTCTGAGCGCGTGCACACACCCAGCGTGCTCTCTAAGCCACGAGGGCTGGGGTTCTAACCGCAGTCAGCCATGTGGGATCGCGCTCTGCACACGCAGTGCTTAGCTGCTGCGCCATGGGTCAGCCTTCCAGTTGGCTTTTTTCTTAATTTTGTTATTTATTTATTTATTTATTCATCTATTTACTTATTTTTCGTTTGACCAGAGAGTGACAGGGAGAGAGAGGAGGGAAAGCAAGCCGCCAGATCCAGTAGTCGAACTGCAGTCAGCCATGTAGGAGTCCAGCACCTTCACCACCGTGCCACCTGCTGGCCCCTACAATTTGCTTTTGTTTTTGTGTTGTTTTAATTTGCTGTAGGGCATGCACACTCAGCAGAGTGAGGAGGAGACAGAAAGTGAGAGAGCACCTGCTAGGTGGATGGCCACCTTGCAGTCTCTTCCCCGTTCTCGAGATTCCGGGCACACACATGGCCAGGACTCAAACTGCACATCAGCTGTGCAGATCTGACCCACCCGCTGGCCCACGGTCATGCGAGAAGTATTTATTGAGTACTTACTGTGTACCAGGCACTGAGCACATGCCCTGACAGTCTCTGCCCCTGAGGGGAGGCAGCCAGCGGGTGGTTCGGGGCCCCGTGACATGTGCTATTCAAAGGCAGCCCGGGCCCTTTCACCAGAGCCTTTGGGCAAGGGGGGCTTCTGCATGAGGGAGCACCAATGCTAAGTTGATACCCACGGGTGAGCGGGACTTAGCCAGGTGTGGGGAGAGAGGCGCATGTTTTGCGTGGGAGACCGTGTACACAGGAGCCTCGATGTGAGAGAATGTGCGAAGATATTTAGGAGCAGGATTGAGACAGGGTAGACATGGGGTGAGCAAGAGAGAGGCTAGCGAGGTGACCTGGGTCCCCAGGAAGAGCCCGACTTACCGTGTTATGACATGAACACTCCCGAGAGCGGCAGAGCTTCGAGGACTGCCGTGGTCAGGTTAGGGGCAGCACCCAGCTCTGCAATAGGTGGGAAGAGGTCCACAGGGCTGGAGCAGAGGTGAGGAGGTGCCGGTGCCACCCAGTTAAGAGAGGGAGGCTGACCATGCAAGCTGGGCCTCTCTGGTCTCCTCCCCTCATTTTTTCTTCATTTCTGTTCCCAGCAACAAGCCAATCTGATCCCGGGGTTGAACCTCAGCGCACTTGGCATCTTTTCAACAGGACTGTCTGTGCTGCCTCCACCAGCAGGGCCCCGCGGAGCTCCCCCTGCTGCCCCCTACCACCCCTTCACTGTAAGTAGCTCAGCAAGCAGAGGTCTGCCCAGGCCCGGGCGCCTCCAGGCAGCAGCGCCACTGCCCCGCTGGCAGGGAGCTGAAGCTTTCCCTGGGAGGCCAGGCTCACCAGGGGCTGCAGAGGGACTGCGGCACGTCTGAGGATGGGCACACCAGGACTCAGCCTCTGAGCACCACTGGTAAACAGCATGTGGCATACCTAGGAAAGAAACTGCCAACTAACCGTTATCTAGAGGCTTATTTATTGCTTTTTTGTTTTTGAAAAAAGCATCTGTTAGCCCAAAGAACACTTATGCAAATTGGCCATTTATTAAAATATTATGGGCTCTGGATGATTCTTGGATGTATAGATAATCCCCTTCTTTGTCCGCAATGTAAATGCATTCTATTTTATTGAACAGGCAGTTTTTAAAAGAAAATACTACGTAGATTTTGTACCTAAACAGTGCAAAGCCTGGTATTTGGTAGGTTCTCAATAAATATTTGTCATTTGAAATATTATTCACAGAAAAAGAAGAAATATGAATTTCTTTTTTTAAATTATTTATTTAATTTTACTTATTCATTCATTCATTTTTAATTTGACTAGAGAGATACACAGAAAGAGAAAGAGAAGGTGAGAGAGCAAGCCACCAGGTCCAGGACTTGAACCATGGTCAGCCATGTGGGAGCACCCAGCGCCTTAGCCACCATGCCACCTGCTGGTCCTGAAATGCGAATTTCTAAATGTGTTTTCTAATCCTGTTGCCCTCGCTGGCAAGCACCATGCGAGACGAGTATGTGACCAAATTGGAGTTGAGGCCACGTGACAGCTTTTTTCTTTTTTTTCTTTTTTGTTCCTAATTCTTCTCTTACCATGTTGTGTTTTCTTTCTTTGTTTTTGTTTTATTTTGTTATTTTTTGCCATAGAGCATGTATGCTCACTGGAGTTAGAGAAATAGAGAGAGAAAGTGAGAAATCACCCCCGAGAGGGATGGTCACACCACAGTCCCTTCTCAGTTCTCTCAGGATTTGGGGCACACATGCACATGCGCCCGGTGTGATTTTCAGGTATCCAGGTCTAGGACTTGAACTGTGGTCAGCCGTGTGGTAGTCGAATGTCTTAACCACCATGCCACCTGCTGGCCCCACACTGCTTTTGAGCAGACGTCCCTCTCCCGATGTCCTTACTGTTTAAAAGGGGAGAGTCAGGCGGGTGGGCGTGCCCTTAGCCATTCCCTTCCTGGGAGAAGTGCTTCCTGGAGTACTCGATCGTGCGACGTCCCATAGGTTCTGTCTGTGGAGAGACAGGACAGCCCACTGTGCCGTTCCACCCAGAGGTCGTGGGTGTGAGCCGGCGCCCGCAGCCTCGGCACGCTCGCCCCGCATCCTGCAGTCTCGTTTGCGTCAGCTCCTCCGAGTCATCTTGCATCTCCCCGTCCATCTCCGCAGCTGTACCCATGCTCCCTTCGGCTAAGGGCAGGGCCCGGCGCTGAGCCTGGCTGTGTGGGCAGCAGGGGCTAAGGATGTGGCTGGAAGGAATGGCAGCCGTTGCGGCCTGGCAGCTGTGACCGCGACGGAGTGCATGTCCCTCTGCTTTTGCCGTGGGCTGGAGAACGATGCGGCTGGTACAGTTAGGTGGAATTGAGGCACATCTCGTCTCTTGGGGGAGAGGCTTTACATTCCAGCCCACAGAAAAGATCTGAAAAGCCACCCCACCCTGTCAGCCTAGGTAACACAAGTGGAGGCATGGAAAAGGCATGTTAGAACAGCCCGCTTCCAGGGTCTGGCTCAGGCCTGGTGGTTAGGGCGGCTGGCTCCCACATGACTGACCGTGCGCTTCAAAGCCCAGCCCCTGGTGGAAAACACACCAAACGGGTGTGTGTGGATGCCCCAAACCCCCATGGGGTGGAGGGATGGAGGAGACAAGATTGTGCCATGATCTGGGCGTGCTTCCTCCCTCTCTCCGTCTCTGGCAAGTACACGTACTCTATGACAAATGAAAAAACGATAATAAATAGAGCACTTCTAAAATGGATCCTCTAAGACAGTGGACAGGGCCCGGACAGTGGCACAGCGGCACGACACAGCATGTGGAGAGGCTGACCCGTGTGGGAGGGAGCGTTGTTGCAGACCCACCTCCAGACCTGGAGCGCCCTGGGGACGGGCACACCCAGGAGCGGGCTGGGCTGAGTGTGGCTTCAATCAAGACCCTGTTGGAGGTTGTTTCTCTCTGTGTCTCTCTATCTCTCTGTCTCACTCATGGAGGAAATAAACTTAAAAAATAAGACAAAGTGGGACCAGCAGTTAGTGTAATGGCTATGTCACTGGACTCCCATGTAGTCAACTGCAGTTTGAGTCCCAGACCTGGTGGCTTAAACTCACGCCAGGCGTGTGTGCATGCGTGCCCAAGATCCTGAGAGGAGAATGGAGAAGAGATCATGGTGTGGCCATCGCCTCTGGGGGGTGATTTCTCCCTTTCTATCTCTCTGTCTCTCTGTCTTTCTGGCGAGCGCACGCGCCCTATAGCAAAAACCTCTCCAAAATAGATAAATAAATAAGACAAAGTAAAAGTCATCATCCAAAGGTCAAATCTGGCACACAACTTATTTTTGAAAATAAAGTTTTGTTTTTGTTTTTGAGAGGTTTTTGTTATAGGGCACGTGCACATGCCAGAAAGAAAGGAGAAATCACCTCCGGGGGGGGGGTTGGGCATGCACACACACATGCACACATGTACACGCACACACACACACACACACACACAACACTCGGCATAAGTTTAAGCTACCAGGTCAGCGACTCGAATCGTGGTGACTACCTGGGGGTCCAGCGACATACCCATTACGCCTGCTGGTCCCATTTGTAAATAAGCTTTTATTGGGACTCTTATGTTCATTTATTGATGTATGGTCCATTTCTGCTTCCTGGTAATGGGAGAGTCAGTGGATTCAGAGAGTGTGATCCGCGAAGCCTAAATACTCAGTGTATCGCCCTGCACAGAGAAAGCTTGCTAACCTCCGGACCAGAACGAGGCGAGCTTTCATGCAGTAACAGAATGTTTTCTAAACTTGAAAGCAGGCTTTTCAGGGGCCAGGTGGTGTGGATAAGGCGCTGGATCCCGCATGGCTGACTGCACAGTACGAGGCGTGGACCCAGTGGCTTGGCAAACCCCCTGGGCTCAAGCTGGCCCGTGGTGTGGAGGTTAAGGCAGCGGTGTCACCACCAGCTGGGCAGTTTGAGTCCTGGACACAGAGGCTTGAGGAATGTGCTGAGCACACGTGTGTATGCACCCCACATCCCAAGAACAGACTGGAGGAGAAGGGACTGCAGCATGGTCATCCCCCGGGGGGGTGACTTCTCACCCCCACCCCCCGCAAATGCACAAGCCTTAGAACAAAAAACTGAACTTAAATTTTTTTTTTTTGGAGAGGTTTTTGCTATAGGGCATGTGCACTCGCCAGACAGAC
>NW_006160231.1:1905301-1932577 GCF_000334495.1 Tupaia belangeri chinensis | reverse complement strand
GGGGATGGCCACGCCGCAATCCCTTCTCCTCCATTCTCCTCTCGGGATCTTGGGCATGCACGCACACGCGCCCGGCGTGAGTTTTAAGCCACCGGGTCTGGGACGCGAACCACGGTTGACTATGTGGGAGTCCAGTGACACAACCATTACGCTAACTGCTGGTTCCTGGTCCCTTAAATTTTTAAAAAATGGCTTTACTGGTTGGAAAGCTTCATTTACATCGGCAGTTTTTACTGAAATAGTAGAGTAACCATGTGTACTAACGTATTAGTAGTTGCTGTTCCTTAGAGGGTATATAGATCTTTTTTCTTTTTTTGAGAGATTTTCGCTATAGGGCACAAGCGCTTGCCAGACAGACAGAGACAGAGAGACAGAAAGTGAGAAATCACCCCCCCGGGGGGATGGTCACGCCGCAATCCCTTCTCCTCCATTCTCCCCTCGGGATCTTGGGCACGCACACACACGCGCCCGGCGTGAGTTTCAAGCCACCAGGTCCGGGACACGAACCGCGGTCGACTACATGGGAGTCCAGCGACATAGCCATTTTGCTAACTGCTGGTTCCCATGGGGTATATAGATCTTAAATAAACGTTTTAAATGAAAAGCCACGGGTCCTGATCTTGGCCTGCGGCTCAAGCTTGCACTGCGTTCTGTCCAGAGCAGCAGCTGCCTCACTCAGGGCTGATGGCTTCTAGGGACACCACCCCCGCAGCTGCAGGGCCAGGACATCCCCAGAGCCACATCTGCAGGCCTTCCTGGTGGCACCCGGCCTCAGGACCAGGGTGTAGGGTGGGGCTGGCCGGGGTACTTCACACCTGCAGACCCGCTTTCTGGCGCTCAGGCAGGTGTTCGGGGTCCCGCGGTCGCCCTTACTCAGACTCCGTGCTAGTGCCCTGGCTGTCAGCCTCCACGGGGCTGAGCCTGCACAGCCGGTCCCTGACCCAGACACACAGGTGGTCTCCAGATCCTGGAGCTGCCACTGCGCGTGCACGTAGGGAAACACCTGTTGTTTCTAGGGCTTCTCCGGGTAGACAAGTAGCATGTGGATAGTGTTTAAGAAGCAAATGTGGAAACGTAGAAAGGGCAGGTTTTCTCTTCGCCTGGAGACAGCCAGTGGTCCCGTGTGCTCCAGAGTTTTACGACACGGTGAAGGTCCTTTTCTGTACATTTGGTTCTCCTATCCAAGCACTTCCTCAGAATGTGTTCTTAGAAATGAAGTTGGAGAGTCAAAAGAAAAGGTTATATTTTCTATGTTAATACATGTAGATAAAGTTTGATACAAAAAGGATGTACAACTTTTATTTCCACTAAGAGTGTATGACAGCAGGGTCTTTGCCCATCCTCACTTCCAAGTAATTAGTCCTCGCAGTCTCTCTTTTTTTTTTCTTTTGGAAAGAGATTTTTAATATAGGGTGCATGCACTCACCAGAGAGAGACAGAGACAGAGAGACATGAAGCAAGAAATCTCCCCACAGGAGGGATGGCCACACTACAGTCTCTTCTCCTCCATTCTCTTCTTGGGATTTTGGGCACACACGCACAGCATGAGTGTCGACTACGCGGGAGTCCAGTGACGTAACCATTAAGCTGTCTGCTGTCCCTGATATTTTAATATATATATATATTTCTTTTGTTATTATGAGATTTAACAATCTTGGGTTTATTAGCCATGTTTTTCCTCCCGGTATTTTTGCCTGTCAGTCAATATAGCGTAGGGTTGCAGCCAGACTGCCTGTGTTCGCATTTCTGCATTATTTTAACCTTGGGCAAGCAGCTCATCAACCTCTTTGGGTCTTAACGTCTCCATATGGAAGATAGGAGTAATAATAGTACCCACATTATGGAGTTGTGGTGAGGAGTTTTTGTTTTTGTTTGTAGGTTTTTGCCATAGGATGCATGTACTCACTGGAGAGAGACAGAAAGTGAGAAATCACCCCCTCTCCCTGGGGGCAGGACTGCGCTGGCTCCCTTCTCCATTCTCCTCTAGGATTTTGAGCATGCGCACACACGTGCCCGGCATGATTTTCAAGCCGCAGGGTTCAGGACTCGAACTGTGGTCAGCCATATGGCATCTGGCACCTTAATCTCCATGCCACCTGCTGGCCCTGGTGAGGGTTGTTAAGTAGGTTTAAATTGTCCGTAATAACTGTTGTGTCAGTGTTAGCTGGTATTAGCATCTTTTTTTCATCGTTTTCTTAATGACTTACACCAACTAATTACATATGAAAGCTGTTAACCGCTGTCGTATTGTAAATGTTTTCCACAAGCTTGCTGTTTCTCTTTGCTTTATTGGTGGTTTCTTATGCCATGTAATTATATGTTATATGAACAAATGAACTATTGTATAAAATATTCAAGTTTCCCTTCAGCCAGCCTCCCTCCCTCCCTCCCTCCTGCCCAAATTTCACTCAACATTCACTCCCTAGAAGTATAGCACTGTTGTGTTTATACATTAAAAAAAAATGTTTTCTGGGGCCAGTAGGTGGCATAGTGGTTAAGGGTGCTGGATGGTGTGGCGACCACGGTTCAAGTCCTAAACCTGGAGCTTACTTTGTTTCTTTTTTTGGAGAGGTTTTTGCTATAGGGTGCATGCACTCGCCAGAAAGACAGACAGAGACAGAGAGACAGAAAGTGAGAAATCACCCCCCAGTGGGAATGGCCAGGCCGCAGTCCCTTCTCCATTTTCCTCTCGGTATCTTGGGCACGCATATACACATACCCAGCGTGAGTTTAGGCCACGGGGTCAAGGACTCAAACTACAGTCGACCATGTGGGAGTTCAGAGACATAGCCATTATACCAACTGCTGGTCCCTTTCTTTTCTTTTTTTCTTTTTCTTGCTTCCTTTTTTTTTTTTTTTTTGACTTGCTTGCTTCCTTTCTTTCGCTCTCTTTCTCTCACTCTGTCCCTCTCTGGTCAAATTACATGCATACATATATACATAAATAGTTAAGTAAAATAATTCTTTTAAAAAAGTTTTCCTATATATATCAGATGATTCAAAAATATAAATTGAATCATGCCGTACACAGCGAATTAAGGTTTTGTTTGTTTACTGATTGCGGGCATCTTTCCATAATTACACCGAGTTTTCTTTAGTGGCTGGATAATACTCCACTTTATGATTTTATCGTGATTTTTCTAATCGGCATACTATTTATAGTTTTAGACATTTGAATGGAATATGGGTTTCTTTTCATTACAAACAGTTTCATAGTGAATGTCTATGCTTAAATCATCACACAAGGATGTGAGTATTTCTGCAAGTTTAAGGCTGGGATTATTACCCAGCGTGTATATGCATTTAAATATGCATGGAATCACCTTCAGCAGAATTCCTGCAGAAATTTTTAAAATTAAGGTAGTTAAATCAATAATGTTTTCCTTTATGGTTTGGTTTTTTTTTTTTTACTTTTGATAGCATGCAAAGGAATAAAAATAAAAACCCTCTTCAATCTAAAAATGTGTAAATATTCTCTCATATATATAGGGATCTTGGGCACGCATGCACACGCGCCCGGCATGAGTTTTAAGCCACCGGGTCCAAGACACGAACCGCGGTCGACTACGTGGGAGTCCAGTGACATAGCCATTACGCTAACTGCTGGTCCCACTC
This sequence comes from Tupaia belangeri chinensis, assembly GCF_000334495.1. NCBI lineage: Eukaryota > Metazoa > Chordata > Mammalia > Scandentia > Tupaiidae > Tupaia > Tupaia belangeri. Next base: position 1,928,962 of record NW_006160231.1, on the reverse strand, counting down.
TTATATTTTTCTGTACTAATTTTAAGTTGTTGATTTGGAGAAGCTGTTTACATCTGTATTTCCTAAGGAATTTCTCTTGACTTCTACTTTGAGCTATGATCTAACTCTATTTTTTCCCCAATTGATAGCCAATTTTCCCAAAATCATTTATTGACTAATTCACCATTATGTCATTCAACCTGAAATGGTGACTTTGTCGGACACATTTTTCTGTACTAATTTTAAGTTGTTGATTTGGAGAAGCTGTTTACATCTGTATTTCCTAAGGAATTTCTCTTGACTTCTACTTTGAGCTATGATCTAACTCTATTTTTTCCCCAATTGATAGCCAATTTTCCCAAAATCATTTATTGACTAATTCACCATTATGTCATTCAACCTGAAATGGTGACTTTGTCGGACACAAAATTCCTCTTTATGACTGTTCATTTCATTCATCTCTGTCTACACAGCAATTACTGTAGTATGGGCTGTCTTTGACCATTTTAACAGCAAGGTTATTTTTTCCTCAAAGAAGGAATGGGGAAATTGGCAACTTGTATTATGCTTGGTACAGTTAAACCATGTGTGGGTATTCCTGTATCTTGAAGATATGATAAAAACCCTCCATTAAACATTTTGTTTGGAGAAAGATCATTCAATTTCTTACTGTTTTATTGATACAGATTTTCCTATAAAAGTGTCCATTTCATCTATTTTTTCGTATGGATTGGCATAGAGCTTTCCAGAACAGACCGCTGACCTCTGAGAGCTCCAGATTTGTGGTTATACTGATCTTTTCATTTCTAACATCACGCATTTGTAGTTTTCCTTTTTTTCTTTACATATTTGTAGTTCTCCTTTTTCTTTCCTTAGTAAGATTTGCTAGGAATTTTTCTATTTTAAAATGTTTTAAGTAGTTAGGGATTTTCTTTTTTATTTTTTTTTAACCTTGTAGTGATTTCCTATATTCTTTAGAGCTCATATAATGTATCGGTTTTTTTTTTTAATTCCGTGGCTTCATTCAGTGCATGCTCAATACTTAGGCATGGGATCTGAAGAGATGTGTGTTCTCTGACAGGCACGGAGGTGGGTCAGCGGCTCTCAAATCAGGCTTCGAACTGGTGACTCTCATCCTCTGTGCCATTTTTGTTTATACGACTTAGTAACTTTTGTTTATCTTCTTGAGAGAGATTTTTGCTATTGGGTGTGCACGCTTTGCAGAGAGACAGAGAGACAAAAAGGGAGAACTCACCCCCCTGGGGGACGGCCACACTGCAATCCTTTCTTCTCCTTTCTCGGAATTTTGGGCGTGCGCACGTGTCCTGGGTCTGGACTCCAACCCAGGTAGACTGTGTGGCAATCCGGTGACATAACCATTACACCATCTGCTGGCCTCTGGCTTACTAACTTTTGAGAGCAGTTTGTTCTCCAGTTATGATTTTGTCATTCCTCATTTATAAGTTGTTTTTGGTTTTTGGTTTTATTTTTTGTTTTCATTATGCTAAAGGGGACATGTGCTTGCCAGAGAGAGACAGAGAAGAGGGAAAGTGAGAAAGGAATCCTCGTGGGAGGATGGCCATGCTGTAATTCCTTCTCCATCCCTCCAGGGGCTAATTTCTTGCTTTCTGTCTCTCTGGTGAGCACATGGGCCCTATAGCAAAAATCTCTCTAGAAGAAGAAAAGGCTTCTTCCTTATCAAATGTAATAATGGGGGCAGTGTGCCCAGCTGCCGTGGGGGTTTCCCCAGTGAGCACCGACCCCTTGGGGTGTTGGCCCCAACCTCAGGTGACACACGCTAGAAAGGTGCTTCAGGCCCTGGCTGGGTCCCTCTAGCCATGATGGGCAAGGCTCTTCCTTCCTTTGGAGGCTGCAGGCGCCACAGGAGCTGGGGATGGGGATAGCAAACTGCTCCGACAAGGCCCGCAGCTTGGGGACAGTAAGTGCTCCAACAAGGCCCGCAGCCCGGGGACAGTAAGTGCTCCCTGAGCCCGCAGCCCCGGGGATAGTAAGTGCTCCCTGAGCCCGCCTTATTGGAACACTTACTGTCCCAACAAGGCCCGCAGCCCCGGGGCAGTAGGTGCTCCCAGAGCTTGCAGCCCCGGGGGCAGTAAGTGCTCCCAAACTCTCACGGATTGCTCATGCGATGCCCGAGATCAAGTCCACACTGCGCTTGGCCCCAGGCCCTCGGGTGTGCCCGTCCCTGCTCCCCCGGCCGTGCCCTTCCTTGCCCGTATAGACCACCCCTTGCCCTGCTCTGGACCCCCGAGAAGCCTCCTTCCACGTTCTCCCCGGGCCTCGCACGGAGCCCCGCACCTTCCCGGCGCACTTGGCTGCCGCCGCCATCAGCCTCCTCTCCTCCGGTCCTCACGCCATCTCGTCCCTTCTCGCAGTGGGCCTGGAGCGCTCTCACATCCGCCTGCCCAGCAGGCGCTGAGACTGTCCCGGCACCCAGAACGGTGCCTGCAGGCGGTCGGCGAGGGGCGACGCGGGAGCCCTCCCAGGGTACCGCCTAGAGGTGTAGCTCGGCTCGGAGACGGGGCTCGCATGGGGGGCTGGCTCCAGAACCAACCACGCGGGCCCAGGAGCCTGGGCGAGGAGGGGGCACGCCGCTGCGTGGGCTCTGCCCTCTGCCGGCTCTCCAGGGGACTCCCACACGGAAGGGGTGTTGCGGCTGCTGCTGGGTCTGAATACCGTGCCGTGCTGAAGTTAGAAGTCCGTGGTCCAGAAGAGGGCGACGCTGGCGGCTGGGGAGTTTTGTAAGAAAAAGGCAAATCACCGTTCAAAAGAATGCCTTCCACTGCAAGGGCTGAGAGGCTCTGCAGAGAGAGGGGGCTGGTGGCCCGGTTTCCCCTGCCCTCCATGGTTCAGGACAGGGGCCTTCACTCAGAGAGTCTGGAGCCATTGCCTTTCCCAGGGAATCCTCCAAGAAGAGCCAGAGACCAAGCCGCGGCTCACCTCCCGCCGCCCTCACCACCACCGGCGGCTGCTGAGACCACTGGTCTGGCAGCACCCTCTTGTGGGCCCGAGGTGTTACTGCAGCCTCAGATGCCCTGCTCAGACCTGGGGCCTGTGCAGAGCCAGCCCCCAGGTGGCCGGCCTCCCCGCGCCCCCGCAGTTCTGGGGCCGCTCCTCCCAGTGCTCGCACCTTTGCCTTCTCGCCCTGCACGCTCAGATAGGGCAACTGTTTGATTTTGTCCCTAACGAGACAAGCGGCAAAGTCACAGCCTTGAACTGAGTCTGCCTGGAGACCAAGCAGGCACAGGACGTGCGATCGGCGTGGCGGATGCCCGTGGGCCCTCGTGGGTCCCGACTCCCGGCTCAGCAGTGTCTGACTGCCGTTGGGAGTGTCATCCCACAGGGCCATCGTGCTGGCGGCCTGCAGGGAGCGGCTCCACGGTGCCCAGACCATCACCTCCCTTCTGTCACTGCGATGTCAGTGTTACCCGACCTCACATAACACATAGTTAACTAGTCGGCCAACTCTGGGCAGCGTCCTATCCATAAGAATATGTAAAACCCTGGGGCCAGCAGGTGGCATGGTGGTTAAGGTGCTGATGGCAGTTCGAGTCCCACGCCTGGTTGGTGTCTTGCTTTCTCACATTCTCATTCTGCCTCTCTGGCGACTGCACGTGTCCTGTAGCAAATTTAATAATAATAATAAATGGAGTTAAGTAAAGAATTTTTTAAAAGGAGTATGTGAAGTCAGATAGAGTCTTGTCTTGTAGGACTATTACAAATGTTGAAAGAGCCGTAGGGCCGTCAGTGCTGTGGTGGTTCAGGCTGCTGGATTCCACCCAGCCACCTGCACGGTTGGGGTCAGGTCCTGGACCCAATGGCTTGAAAAACATCCCAGGCATGTCTGTGCCCCAGATCCTGAGGGAATGGAGAAGGGACTGCAGTGCTGGCTGTCTCCCTGGGGTGGGGGGCAGGAGGGAAGGTGGCAGTGCTTTCTCTGTCTGGTGAGCACACTTGCCCTATAGCAAAATTTTTTTTAATACAATAAAAATTTAAAAGAGCTGGAAACCAGCAGTTGGCGTAATGGCTATGTCACTGGACTCCCACGTAGTCGACCGCGGTTAAAACTCACGTGGTGGCTTAGAACTCATGCCGGGCGCGTGTGCGTGTGCCCAAGATCCCAAGAGGAGAGTGGAGGAGAAGGGATTGCCGCGTGACCATCCCCCCTGGGGGGTGATTTCTCGCTTTCTATCTCTATGTCTCTGTGTGTCTGATGAGCACACGCGCCCTATAGCAAAAAAAAAAAAATCTAAAAAAGAAATTTTAAAAGAGCTATAAAGTATCTACCTAGTATACAGTAGACATACTATAAGAAGTAGCTACTCTTGGGCCAGTCTGTGGCATAGCAATTAAGCTGCTGAACAGAGAAAGCTGGAACCCACAGTGCTGGCATGGGTTCAAGTCCTGGCCCTGGCGACTTGGGCACAGGCCTGCACCCAGGCCCTAACGGGGAGGAGAACCAGAGGCAAGAGGACAGCAGCATGCCTGGGCCACTGGGGTGCTCCCTCCTCTGCTCGCTCGTCCCCCTGCTCTCTGGCATAAAGAAAAAATGCGAGTGCTTTTTGATAGCTGTTTTCTTCTCTCTGCGTCCATCCTCCGTTTCCACGTCCCCCGTCTCCCACTCTCTCGTGGATTTATACATCTCGTCCCCTCGCTCAGTCTCTTCCAGTTTCCCATTCAGACTCTCGTTCCTTCTGAAATTCCTGATGGCGCGGACTGGTGGTGTTCTCGGGAGAGCGGCATACCCCGAGTACGCGGGTACTGTCCCAGCACTGTCCCTTCAGTCCGCAGCCACTGACTCCTGGAAAGCAGGTGTCCCGGCCCGGCCCCTGTCCCGGGCAGGTTTAAGGAGAGAGTGTGGCGTCTGCGTGTGTGCGGGTGCTCCTCCCTCGGGAAGGCTCGGGACGCCTAGGCGTGGCCCAGCCAGAAACGGTAGCCACTCAGCACCGGGAGCCCCCAGCCAGGTGACATCGGCCAGGCTGGCGGTGGTGCGGGGGAGTGTGGGCCGAGGGCTGGGACACAGGCCAGGAGTGTGACCTGGTGGCGCAGAGCACCTGTGCACGTGAACAGCGGTCTAGGAGCATGTGACTGTCCCGACGACGGGCCCCACTTAGGCTGCTTCTCTCGTGCTGCAGACCCACTCCGGATACTTCTCCAGCCTATACCCGCACCACCACTTTGGCCCGTTCCCGCACCATCACTCCGTAAGTGCCCCTGCCCGCCCCCTCTCCCTCTGTGCCTCTCCCTCTGTGGCCCCTGCTCGTCCTTGATGACCGAGTGGCCACACACCCAGCCCCAGCAGCCTGGGGAGGCTCTGCTGGTCCCCCGGGCGTCAGGCGAGGACTGGTCTTGCTGGGGGCGGTTGGGCCTGGCCAGGGCAGCCTTAGTCACCTGTTGAGATGCCCTCCTCAGTCCCAGCACGCTTGTCACTTAATTTCTTGCACGAGGGCCCGGAGAGCGACACACTCTTCTTACAGGAAGCTATGAGCAGACAGCCTTTTGTCCCCAGCAAGTGTAGCTGCTGCAGAGTGATCTGCACTTGTCGTCCCGTGGCACAGCCTGCCGCAGGCCCCTTCCTCAGCCTGCACACCTGCAGAGCCCCGGGCCCCAGGAGAACCCCACATGCCTTTTCCCCAGGCAGAGGGCTTGCCCGCCCAGGGCTCAGCGGGCACCGGCCTCTGCTGCATGCTAACGGGAAACCGTCTGGAACAACCTCCTCTGTCTTGCCTTGCCCTCCAGTACCCGGAGCAGGAGGTCGTGAACCTGTTCATCCCAACGCAGGCGGTAGGCGCCATTATCGGGAAGAAGGGGGCGCACATCAGGCAGCTGGCCAGGTTTGCGGGGGCCTCCATCAAGGTAAGCCGCTCCCGCCCGCGCGTGGCCCGCTCCACCTCCACGCCCTCTTGGCCCCGTTCCTTTATCAGACCAGCCACTCTCACAGCAGCCAGAGAATCCCACAGGGTGTGGACGATCTGCCTCCAGGACTGTCCATACCCGCTCTCGCCTTTGCTTCTCTTATTCCTTTCCTGTTCAATGAGTTATTTTTTAAAAATTTTAAATGAGGCAGCTGGTGGCATGTGGTTAAGGCCACTGGATCCCACATGCCTGACTGCATGGTTCGAGTCCCTGACCCAGTGGCTTGAAAACCACATGAGGCACATGTGCATGCGTGCCCTGAATCTTGAGAGGAGCATGGAAGGGAAGGGACCGCAGCGTGGCTGGCGCTCCTGCTCCCTTGTCTCTTGTGTCTCTTGCTCGCTCTCTCTGGCAAGCGCACACACCCTCTAGCAAAAACAACCCACTGCGGTCCTCTTTGGATTTCCATTTTTCACTGGATTTTCCTCTTCTCGAAAAGATAAAGCTGGGCTTGCCCCAAGACCTGGTGGTTACGGAGCCGGATTCCACGCGGCAGACTGGTTCGAATTCCAGCCTGGCAGCTTGAACACTCTGGGCACATGTGCATGCCGGCCCCAAACCCAGCGGGGGCGAGGTAGACAGGGGGTTGCTGGCTCGCACTGGGGGGTGTTCTCTCTCTCTCGCACAAATGTGCATGTCCCAACAAAGAAAGAAAATAAAAGGTAAAGCAGCAGGGGTTTCCGTCGCTGAGAGCAGCAGCGATTCGCACTCCGCGGTCACCAGTGCTCCGATGCTTCAGTTAGTCTCTGCTTCAGAACCCTTGCACTTTGAGAAAATAATTGGAATGAAGAAGCTCTCTGGAAAGTGATGGTTAATCGTAGATACACAAAAGCCGGTGGCATCACCTGATGGAAGGCCTGGGATGAGCAAGGGGCTCAGGAAGGCAGGCCCTGGCTGAGGGGAACGGCCGAGCAGACGTGGCTGCCATTAGGCACATCCTGCCCCAGGCGGAGGCTGAAAGGGAAGGATTATTCGGGCCTGGCCTGCTCCCAGCCCGGCTATCAGCTCGGCTCCGACTCAGGACAGAATGCTGGGCACGTCCCAAGCCCCAGGAAACGCTTTCGGAAACAGAGTTTCCGTTGTTACGTAAAGCAATGCGCTACCATGGGACAACCCGGAATTCCGAACAAGAAGTCTCATGACTCGGAGAGAAAGAATGCTTACACTCTCCCCCAGGAGAGCTGGAACCTCTCCCGCAGCAAGTGTGCTGAGAAGGAAAACGAAACCTCTGAGGAGGCCAGAGCACGGACGGCGGTGAGACCTGGAGGGATTGTACTTGGGTGCATCTCCCTCTCGGGCCTCCCTTCCCTCACCTGCAAGGACAGACTAGATGAGAGGCCTAGGCCTTTGCCCCCAGCAGGTGTGCGCAGGCGGGGTCGGCCCAGGCTCTGGTGGGCAGGTGCTGGCCTCGCCCTGGGAAAGCTGGGCTGGCTGCACCCTGAGGGTCACCCTGTGGCCTGGCTGTGCCACACAGGTAGAACCAGCCCAGCCCGCTAGGAGGGAAGGGAGGCCCACTCTTACCGAACCCTACAGAGGGCCGTGGGCAGGCCCGCGAGGGCAGGATGGGCAGGCTCTGGGTGTCAAGTCTGCCACCCTCCTAGCATTCAGCACCCCTGGGCTTGCTGCCACAGTAACTCGCAATGGCCCCGCCTGGGAGGAAGCAGGCCAGAGCTGCTGGGCTCGTTCAGGGCCCAGAGCTGAAGGGTGCATGCCAGGATTGGCCCAGCCTTTCCTGTCTCTGGTCCACGCCAACCGCCCTGCCAGTCTTTCCCAGCAGGGCCTATAATCAGTCCCTTGGGCTTCACACCCCACAGCACCCCACAGTCCGGCTCCCAGCACGGTTGGTGGCGACGTGCCACGATGCCCATGGCCTCTGTGAGGGGCAAAGGCAGCCGGGCACCTGGACAGAATGGGCTCCACAGCCCAGGGGTGTCCAGACGGTGCTTTTTATGCCGGGCCAACAACAGCCTCCTTCCTCCCCTTCTCCATAGCGTTAGAGGAGGAGGCCAGACTTTTGGGGAAGAAAAGACCTACTTTTAAGATCAACCTGGCTTCTGCTCCACTGGTTCCTTTTATCTTGGAGGGTCTCGAAAGCAAGATGGATCTCCTTGCTAACTCCAGGGACCCCCCGTTTCAGCTGTGCCAGGTTGTAGGGCTCACTGGAGGCTGCGGGGCAGAGTGAGGTGACTCTCTGGGCAACACCCCCAGGGGAGCTGGGCTCACGGGTGAGTCTGCACCCCACTGGGCAGAGCTTCTGGTCAGCAGTGGCCGGGACGCCCCCAGCAGGCAGCCCGCAGGCCAGCCAGGGCCCCTGCTCCCTCATCTCGCTCCTCTGCTGCTCCCGTGAGCTCGGCAGCCGAGTCGCCTCTGGTCCCATTTGCTCCAGTCAGACGAAGCCCTTGTTCTGCCCTGACCGGGGAGTGCCATGGCGTGCCGCTCCGAAACCACTGGAGTGCCGCAAACTCGCCTCCTGTCAGGGCTGGTGGATCCCGGGCAGGGGAGCGCTCAGGCCTTTCAGAATTCGAACGAAGCAGCAGGAGTCGCTAAGAGGTGGACAGCGACGTGGACCTGACGTGGCCCCTGTGACTCGCCTTTCAGCCCCTCTACCTGAGGGGTGGAGCTGGAAACCACACAGCCATGACCCGGGCTCTCCTTCACAGTGAGGACTGGGACCTCCCAGTAAGGCCAGCCTGTGAGTGTGACCACTGTAAGGTCTGGGCCCTGCAGACGCCTGAGGCCTGTGTCCAGGCTGGCTGACCCACAGCAGAGGGAGGCCTCCCAGGGGCCTGGGCGTCGGGCCGGTGTTGCACGTCTGTGCTCGCACTGCAGTGACCAGGGGCAGAGAGTTCTTCGGCGCTTGTAAAGAGGGCGTCCTCCCGGAGCATGCCTTGACCTGAGCCATGACGTGCTGGACCCGAGGCCCATGGGTGCGGCGCATGTGCTGAGAAGAAACCCGAGTCCTGCGGAGTGAAGGAGCCCGGGGATTCCATGTATGCACAGGGCCCGCCTGCCTCCATGGCCCTCTGTGCCCTGGCTCTGCCTGGGGAATACTGTGACCCTGCGATCGTCCGAGTTCCTCTTTTGAATTTGGTCTTGGGAAGCTTGGAGCCGGTCTGCGGCCCACCTGAGGCAGGTGTGCAGGTGCTCTGAGATGCATTTGTGTACGAACCTCACCCCTGGCCCATCCTCACATTCATAAATATCTGGTGCACTTTTGACAATTTCCCTTTTTTTTTTTTTTTTTTGGAGAGATTTTTCACTATAGGGCGCGTGCGCTCGCCAGACAGACAGACAGACAGAGACAGAGACAGAAAGCGAGAAATCCCCCCCCAGAGAGGATGGTCACGCCGTAATCCCTTCTCCTCCATTCTCCTCTCAGGATCTTGGGCACACACGCACAGGCGCCCGGCGTGAGTTTTAAGCCACCGGGTCCGGGATTCGAACCGCAGTCGACTATGTGGGAGTCCAGCGACATAGCCATTACGCTAACTGCTGGTTCCCGACAATTTCACTTTTAACCTTAATTTTGCTACAATTTCCTAATTAATTTTTAAGAATTTATTTAATTCCATTTATTTTTACTATTTTTTAAACTTGACCAGACAGATGGGGGGGTGGTTGGCGAGAAAGTAAGCTGCCAGGTGCCAGGTCTGGGACTCGAACCATGGATGGCCATGTGGGAATCCAGCGCCTCTGTCCACCACACCACTTGCAGACCCCCCTAATTAAATTTTAATATTGTATTTATTGTTAAAGAAATCTTGAAATATGTAATAGTGTCTCTCTAAAAAACATGCTTTGGTCCATTGCTTGAGTTTGTTACCAAAGAACTGAGCCATACAGAAGGTGAGTTAGAAGGTGGTTTTGAATCCGTGAGTTCCGCTTCCACCTTTCACAGGTGAGGAGCAGGAGAGGGATTTGTGGAGCCAGGATAGAGCCAGTGTGTCCTCGCTCCTGCTCCAGCGCCATGGCGGTGGTCTGGGCTACGCCTGCTGTGCCTGGGTTGTCACTTGTGACCAGCTGCCATGCGGCTGAGAACTGGCACCTGCTCTGCAGGCTAGCCCTTCCTGCCCTCTGGCCCTGGGTGGCTGCCAGGATCCGCACCTCCCTCTTCCAAGAGCTGTCAGCTCCCTGTTTATTTCCTAAGACTCGGCTCCGTGAGAGGTCGGTCACGGTTGGTGCCCGGGGCAGGGACGGGAGGGACTACTGACCAGCCTGACTCTCCCTGGGTGGCCGGGAACCCCCATTTGATACTGGGCGCACAGTCTTGGCCAGGGTGGTGCCGCACGGGGCATGGTGCCGGGCGGAGCACTGGGGGCCGAGGCAGAAGCCCTCAAACCGCAGGCGAGCGGCCGTCCACTCCCAGCCTCGGTGTTTTCCTTCCCTTGCAACCCTCAGATTGCTCCTGCGGAAGGACCAGACGTCAGTGAGAGGATGGTCATCATCACCGGACCCCCTGAGGCCCAGTTCAAGGTCAGTGCCGGGGGCCCCGCAGCCCTGCAGCCTGTGGCCGGAGCAGGTCTGCCGTGTTCCCTGAAGGCGCGGGTCTGCGGTGTCCCCGGAAGGGCGCCCGCCCCTCTCCGTGCCTGCCCATCAGCCTCCGACTCACCCGCCTCCACCCAGGCTGTTCTCTGGGCACCCGCTTCCGTGAAAAAGCAGATGGCTGCCGCTGCCCGCTTCTGGCACCTCCTCCGCTGTAGCTGGTCCTTAGCCGCGATTTGGAGAGCGGATGTCTCAGATTCAGTCAGTCGTCCTTACGGGGCACTGACGTGGGGCCCGAGGGGAAACCACAGGATTTGCTGGAAGTTCTTTGGTGAGGGGCATTGTTTTTGTTTCCATCTTGCCTTTTTCCCTTCCCTTAAGAAAACGAACATAGGGGACCAGCAGTTAGCATAATGGCTATGTCGCTGGACTCCCACATAGTCGACTGCGGTTCAAGTCCCGGACCCGGTGGCTTGCACTCATGCTGGGCACATGTGCGTGCTTGCCCAAGATCCCGAGAGGAGAATGGAGGAGAAGGGATTGCAGCGTGGCCATCTCCCCTGGGGGGTGATTTCTCGCTTTCTGTCTCTGTCTCTCTGTCTCTCTGTCTGTCTGGCAAGCGCACGCACCCTATAGGAAAAAAACCTCTCCAAAAAAAAAAAAAAAGAAAGAAAGAAAAAAAGAACATGGGACCTATGTCACTGGACTTCCACATAGTTGACCGCGGTTCAAGTCCCAGACCCAGCAGCTTGAACTCATGCCGGGCGTGTGTGTGTGTCCCACCTCCTGAGAGGAGAATGGAGAAGGGGGGGTGATTTCTCGCTTTCTGTCTCTGTCTCTCTGTCTCTCTCTGCCTTTCTGGTGAGCGCACATGCCCTATAGCGAAAACCTCTCCCCCCCCCCCCCAAAAAAAAAAAGAAAACAAACATGATGGGTCAGCCAGTGGCATGGTGGGTGAGGTGGCTGGATCCCACATGGCCCACTGTGCAGTTCGAGTCAGGACTTGGTGGCTTGAAAAACACCAGGCGTGTGTGTGTGTCCCACCTCCTGAGAGGAGAATGGAGAAGGGACTGCAGTGTGACCAGTCCCTGTCGGGGGTGCTTTCTCACCTCCCCCGCTTCTGTCTCTCTCTGGTGAGGACACACACCCTCTAGCAAATTTAAAAAGAAAACTAGGACTTGAGTTTTCTAAAAGTCAGAAACACACGGTTATTTACGAAATTGCAATCCTTAAAACTGGGCCAGCCCCAAAGCTTAGTGGCTGAGCGAGCCAGACCCCACATGGCTGGCCGAACAGTTCAGAACCCAGCCCCAGGCACGTGTGCATGCGTGTCTGCCCCACCCGACAGGATGCGGAGATGGAGAAGGGATCTGGTGTGCCATGCCCCGTGAGGGGCGCTTTCTCCCTCTTCTCTTCCTGGCGAGTGCACACGCCCTCCGGAATTGAAGAGCAGAGCTGGCTCACTTCTGAGCACAAGTCAGCCTGCCTCCACAGCAGGGGCCGCACCTCGCCCAGAAGCCGAGGCTGGCGTGAGCGTGGGGCTGAGTGCCCGGTCGCGGGACCCGGTCCCCGTGCACGGGCTGGTGCAGCTGACTGAGTGTCTGCTGTCACACCTTGCTCTTGCAGGCCCAGGGACGGATCTTTGGGAAACTGAAAGAGGAAAACTTCTTTAACCCCAAAGAAGAAGTGAAGCTGGAAGCCCACATCAGAGTGCCTTCCTCTACTGCCGGCCGGGTGATCGGCAAAGGGGGAAAAACAGTAAGTTCGCTGCAGGCTCGCCGCCTCTGCGGGGTGGGGCCTCCTGTCTGCGTCCCTCACACCCCCTTAGCTCTCCCCCATGCACGGCCTGGCTCCCCCGTCTCAGCCCTCAGGGCACGAGGCTCAGGACAGAATACATCCGCAGCACTCGGGCCTCGGGCCCCAAGCCCCTGGTGCTGAGCCCTGCGCGGACACCCGGCTCCTGTGCCCAGTGACCTCCTCCTGAGCCTCGTGCCAGGGGGTGGACGTCCACACTCCTGAAGACGGAGCAGCCAGTAAACAGGAGCAGAGTCCCCCAGTACCTGCTACCCCGGAGACCATGGTTTTCTCTGATTTCAGGTCTGGACTCCTCTGCTCTCCCCTACTCTCCCACCCCTCTGGGCAGAGGCCTGTGGAGGCCTCCCGCTCCTTCCTGTAGATCCATCTTCTGGCTATTTCCCAGGCCTGGCCATTGGCTCGAGGGGAGCTGGGTTGCAGTAGGGTGCAGGCTAGAAGGACTTTGCTTTTAAAAATGACCTGCGTTTTCTGCCTGGCGGTGGCTAACGCCGCATAGCTGGAAAATGCAGGGGCATTCACTCCGAGGCCTACAGGAACGAATGCTGGCCAGTCAGGCCAGGCTGTTCTAGAACAGCTTCCCCGTTAGAGAGGAGACGATGGCTGAGAGGGTCCGGTAGGGCCTCGTGCGTATCAGCAGTGGCAGAGCAGGGTGGCTGGGAGCTGGGGGCTCTTCAGGGTCCTCAGGGAGTGCACACGGGTCCTTTTGTTGTGGTCGTAAAGTTCTCTACATAGGATCTCTCTCTCTCTCTCTCTCTTTTTAAAGAATTACTTTAACTGCATCCATTTATTTATTTTAATTTGACCTGAGAGAGAGAGCATGAAGCAAAGAGAAGGTGAGAAAGCAAGCCGCCAGGTCCGGGACTTGAACCACGATCAGCCATGTGGGATCCCAGCACCCCTAACCAGCACACCACCTGCCGGCCCTAGCTTATGCAGAACCCCTTACAGAAGACTGGCTTTAGAGCACCTTTATGTAGAAGACGAAGTAGCATAGACGCACCTCGCCTGTCCCTGCGAGTGGGGCTCACGGCTCCAGCTCACGTGGAAGGCAGATGGGCCACAGGGAGGGGACCCCTGAGCCTTGCCTGTCCTCTTGGTCATTAGGGAGCCGGTCCCTGAGCCAGCAGCCCGGAGACTGCTGGCTCCCACGGAGCCCGCCTCGAGCCTTAGCAGCAGGCCTGCACGGTCTGGATAGGGAGGGTGCAGGGAGGCAGGAAGGACAGGCTGCATGGAGAGGGTGTGGCGGGAGCTCTGCAAGTGGAAGGGGGAAAGGACAGCAATCAGAGGGCCAGACTGGCGGGGGCAGAACTGAGGAGTGGTGTGGTGGTTAAGGCGCTGGACTCCCACGTGGCCAACCCGCAGTCCTGGACCTGGCAGTTTGAAATCCATGCCACGTGTGTGTGCACCCAGTCCCAGGAAGAGAATGGAGAAGGGACTGTGGCGTGACCATACCCCCTGGGGGGGATGCTTTCTCCCTTTCCCTCTTTCCCTCTCGCGGTTTCTCTGTCTCTCTCTGATGAGTTCACACACCCTATGGCAAAAACCTTTAAAAGAGTCCTGATGAGAAGGTAGGTCACCCTGGTGAGTCAGACAGGAAGAGATAAGAGGTATTGGCTCATGGGCACCCAGACTAACTGGGCCAAGGTGAGTAGGGGCAGGGGTGCCCCAGGCTGAAGGTGGGCAGAACGTCACCAGCCTCTCCCCTCCTCCACTTCTCCCTCTCTCCCTTCAGCCCACTCCATTGGCAGGGGAGGGACCCACCAAGCCCACCGCCTTTTCTCCCTCTGCAGGTGAATGAGCTGCAGAACTTAACCAGTGCGGAAGTCATCGTGCCTCGTGACCAAACGCCAGATGAAAACGAGGAAGTGATTGTCAGAATTATCGGGCATTTCTTTGCTAGCCAGGTGGGTGCCTGTACTGAGGGCCCCTCTCCTTCCAGTCAGCCTCTTTTCAGTTCTTGGCTTAAGCTGTTTGTGGCCTGAACACCCCCACACCCCATGGAACCTCTCCTGGTTCTACCTGCTCAGTTAGGGCGTGCCATGGGGGGTGAGGGTGGGGAAGGTCCACACCTTGTCACCACTACTGTCCCCCAGGGCGCACCAGAGGAGCTTGGGGAAGAGCACAGGGTACAGACCAGAGTCTCCATCGAAGCCTGGCAGGCCTCAGGCCCGAAACCGGGGTGCCCTCTCCCCAGGCCCATCACGGCCCTTCTCTGCTGGGACCCACACCCAGGCAGGCTCACCTCCGGATCCAGATGGAGGCAGCAGAGCCTGGCACCTAGATTCACGCAGAGGTCACGTGTTCGGTGCAAGGGGCCCTTTTCTCTGCTCTCTCCTCCACAGCACCTCCCTCCGCTCAGCTGCCCCTGTTCACAGGCCAGTGCCTCGGCAGTCTGGCCTCGCTCTCTCCGAAGCTTTTGTTTTCTTTTGTAAAGGCTTTTGCTATCGGCCACCTGCACTCACCAGAGACAGAGAGGGACAGTGAGAAGCCACACACACCCGGGCCTGGCCACACTGTAGACCCGTCTCTACCCTCTCAGGGTTTGGGGCTATGCATGCCCAGTGTGATTTTCAAGTCTGCCCATCTGGGACTGGAACACATCCGCCCCTCATCACGCGCCTGCTGGGCCTGTTCTTGCTAGAAGGCACGCGTGCTCAGAGAGCTCGGCAGAGAGCCTCCCACAGCGTGTGGGCGCTGCAGTCCCCGTCCTCCATCCTGTTGGGAACTGGGCATGCATATGTGCCTGGCATGTCTCTTAAGCTGCCAGGGCCAGGATTTGAACAGCAGTCGGGCCTGTGGGATCCAGCTCACTCGGCACCAGGCCACAGGGCTGGCCCTCTCCAGTGCATTTGCTGTTGGGTTTAGGAAGAGCACAACCCCAGGAGGTCTGTCTACCACAGCCTGCCCTCACAGGGCCCGGGCGTGGGCCTGGAGACCGACTGCTCCCTGGGTCTCCTGCAGCCACTCCCATCTCTGCACGCTCAGCCCAGCTCCTCAATGTCCGGGGATGTCTGACACGTTGCTGGGTCCCGCAGGAGTCCGTCAGCGGGTGCTCCCTGCAGTGGGAGTGCTGGGAGAGGCTCTGGGCCCAGTTTCTCCTCCCTCCTTGTGCACTTACGGTCTGTCTTCCCAGCTGCCACACCCAAGTCCCACCAGCCTCTCCAGAAAAGTGGGTGGGGTATGCTGGAGCTGAACGGTGAGCTTCGAGAAGTGGGTGCTGCCTGACCAGGGCCAGGCCCTCCAGCCACGGCTCCCTCCTCCCTCCTTGTTCCTGGCCCGCTGGGTCCCACCTCCACCCCGTCCCCTGCCCTAGCAGCCCTGGCGTAGATCGGGGGACTTACTTTCAGGCAGAAGAGGCCCCGCACCAGGGGGCTGGGGGTCAGTGAGCCTTTCCTGCTGTGCTCAGAAATGGGCTCCTCCCCTCCCGGTCTCCCTTCTGCAGACTGCGCAGCGCAAGATCAGGGAGATCGTGCAGCAGGTGAAGCAGCAGGAGCAGCGGTACCCTCAGGGAGCGGCCTCGCAGCGCAGCAAGTGAGGGCCCGCAGGCCGCCGTGCACGATGAATGTAGCCCTTCCAACACCGACGGACGGGACCAAACAGCCGCCAGACCCGGAGCAAACCAAAGACCATCCTGAGGAGCGAGGCGTCTGCGGAGGCCCCAGGAACCCTCGGGGCTCAGGGCGGTGGGAACGTCAGCCCGGTCTCCCCAGAACCGCAGGCTGCCCACCCACCGCCGCCTCCCGAGTCCCAGGGCATCTGCAGGCTTCCTAGCCACCCACTCCACCATCCATCGACCTCTCCTGACTCCCACGACGCTATCCCTTTTAGTTGAACTAACATAGGTGAATGTGTTCAAAGCAAAATTCACTGTTTTCTTTGTGGCAAGTCTGTACATGTGTGTACATAGTAGACGGGGAAGACGTGTGGCCCGTGCATGACACAGGTGCCTGCGGCGTTAATATATTTTAGAAAGACTATACCCAGTAACCCAACTAACTCCAATTGTTACGCAACTATTAATTTTTTTTTTTTTTAAGAGAAAGCAGGCTGTTCTAGACTTTAAGTCTTTCTTTGGGAGGTCTCATGGTGTAGAAAGGAGGTTCGCGGCCCCCACACAGAGTCTACCCTTGGGGAGATCGCGTTAGAAGGACACTCAGCAGTTCTGGGTCACCTGTGTATGTCAACAGAAGGGATACCGTCTCCTGGAGAGGAGACCGCCTCTCTCCATCCCTGTCCAGCTCACACGCCCACTCTCTGCTTCACAGGTTTTAAACTGGTTTTTTGCATACTGCTATATAATTCTGTCTCTCTCTGTTTCTCTCTTCCCCATCCCTGTCCCCCTTCTTCTTCTCCATCCCCGTTCTTCTGAATACCTGGTCCCTGTCTCCACCCCTGTATCCACGCACCCCCCACCCCCCAGGCAAAGCAGTGCTCTGAGCATCACATCACACAGAAGGAACAAAAGCGAAACACATGAACCAGCCTCAACTTAAACTTGTTACTCAAAAGAACAAGAGTCAATGGTACTTGTCCTAGCGTTTGGGAGAGGAAAACAGGAACCCACCAAACCAGCCCACCCAACAAAAATTCCACAAAGGAAGAATGTATTTTGTCTTTTTACATTTTGGTATATAAGCCATCAATAGTCAATGGAATGATTTCTTTCTTTTTAAAAAAAAAAAAGGAGGAAAATAGCAATTTATACAAGGTTGTTGGCCCAGGGCGTTAAATTTACAGATTTTTTTAACGAGAAAACACACAAAAAAAAAGCTACCTCAGGTGTTTTTTACCTCAGCACCTTGCTCTTGTGTTTCCCTTAGAGATTTTGTAAAACTGATAGTTGGAGCATTTTTTTATTTTTTTAATAAAAATGAGTTGGAAAAAAAATACGGTATCAACTGCCAGCCTGGAGAAGGCGACAGCCCGGGTGCAGCAGCTGTCCTGAGCTGCCTTCTGCCAGCCAGGAACCTCGACGGCCTTCTGGACAGACCTTGAGAATGTTTATTAAAAAAAGATGACAAAGAAAAACAGAGAGAGAATACGGGAGATGTGTGAATTCCGATAGGGTACGCGCCATTAGGGCTTTTTGCGCTAAAGGACGAACATGTACTGGTCTCTGTGAACAAGCCATTACTGCCAGACTGCAATGCCAGTTCCCTCTACTGCAAACAGTGTTCTGTGACAAAAAAAAGGAAAAAAATATATCCAGCTAACAAGATTCCGGCGTCTCGGTCTTTATTTTACCAAGCACTTGTCCCGAGTGTCAGCCGAGTTACCGCTCTGGGGACCTGGGGCCCCAGGCGCCTGGGGACGTGTGCTCATTCAGAGCCAGCTTTGTCCAGGAGGGTCTGAGAGAGATGCTGAACTAGACCGGCGGTTCTCAAAGTGTGGCCCCGGACCGCAGCCTTGGAGTCACCTGGGAACTTGTCAGACATGCAGGTTATCAGATTCTGCCTTGAATTAAAAATCCCAGGGAATGGGCTGGCAGGTGGCCCAGTGGTGAAGGTGCTGGACGCCCACATGGCTAACTGCGGTCTGAGTCCTGGACCGAGGCTCAGTGTTCACACTAAGCGTGTGTGTGCCCAAAATCCCGAGATGGGACTGTGGCGTGGCCATCCCCCATGGGTTGTGATTTCTCACTTTGTCTCTCCAGCAAGCACACATGCCCTGTGGCAAAAATCTCTAAAAGAAAATCCAGGGGAGGTCCAACATGATTCAACTAGCCCCCCGGGGTTCCAAGGTGCACTGGGTGTGAAGACCCAACCTAGAGAGGGGTTGGCTGTGTGTCAAGCCGGTGAAGGCCAGTGTGCATCACTAAGGAACGTCAGATCTGGCCCACAAAAATGGGCCTCTATGTCGGGTTTGGGGAGGCCAGCACTGACAGTCCAGGAGGCACTTTCCCTCTCTGTTCGGGAGCCAAGGAGGGCAGTCAGCCATGGCGTGGCGGAGGTGCAGTCCTGGCACCACCAACCGCTCAGAAGGGGGAGAAAGCTGCTGCACCCCCCACTTCTGTTCCCGGGACGGCACAGACAAGTATACAGGGGTCTCACCCCGGAGCCAAGGACAGTCTAGAAGGGAGGCTGCTCAAGTCCAAGCCATCTTCAGAAGAGTTGATTCTGGGCCAGCCAGATGCCCAAGGCGGCTGGATCCCATATGGCCAACAACCTGTTTCAAGTGCTGTACCTGGTGGCTTGGAAAACATGCTGGTGGGGTGCACGTGTGCCTGAAATGCCAGGAGAAGGGGGTGCCCGGGGGCCATCCCTGCTCAGGGCTGATTTCTCATTTCCCTGTCTCTGGCCAGCTCATGTGCCCTGAAGGAAAATGAGGCTAACACTTGACTCCCAGCCCTTTAGGGTGATTCATTGCAAGAAATGGGGATAGTGGTGGACTGAAATCCAGAGTACCACACTCCCAAATCGCTAAGCCCGACTCCACTGAAGCCCCGCCCCACTCCTAACTCCACTTCTCCAGTGCCGGTGCTTTGGCGCTGCAAGTTTTATTCCACAGATGCGGTCTCTTCCACTGCGGCGCTGCCCACTCTCCTCTCAGGATTTTGGGCGTGCGCACACACACGTGCCTCCCAAGTCCAGGACGCAAACCACAAGTCAGCCACATGGGAGCCATCATTTTAACTACTCCCCTGCTGGCCCCCCAACACACATCTTTAAAGGAAGCGTTGTATTGGGTGGTTGGGAAGCCCAGGCGTTGGGCATCATCGAAGGATGGCGAGCGGCCCAGCTTACTGTGGGTCGCTGTGAGACCCCGGCTGTCGCCCTGTCACGTGTGGGCCCCCACCCTAACCGACGGGACTCAGCTTTTATCCAGTCTCGGCATCCTGACACGCCAGTGTCCTAACTACAAAGGACTTTACACTAAAGTAAGAGGAAGCTGTTGAATGGAGACCTGGCTCAGCCACAAAGGTTCTGTCCACCAGCCTGCGCGGCCCTACGCCCCTTCAAGGCCTGCACCCCAGGGGGCCAACATCCCGGCCAGTGACTAGCCTGGCGTCCCTTTTGTCCTCAGTCCCTCAGTTCTGCCCACACCACACCTGGACGCAGCCGGGGAAGGGTTGCTGAAGGTCTGGCTGCAGTCAGGAGGGAATGAGCTACTGGGACAGTCGCGTCTGCAGAGGGCTGCAGGCCCGGGACGGTGAATGGAGGGCAGCCTGGGAGGCCCGGGTGTCTGCCATCAGCCTGCCCGTCGCTCCCTGGGCTCGCTTTCTGGTCTGCTCTTGCCTCGGCCACAGTCGCTGTCTCTAGGCCACAGTGCTGACAGCTCTTGCTCTCTCGGAACAGCTGGCTGAGGGGAACGTCAGACAAGTGACACCCTCACTTGCTCTCAGTAGTTCTGTATTCTGTAGAAGCGGTTTGGTCCGGATCCAGGTGCTTGGTCTGCTCCCACTGGTGACTATTTCATACACCAACCTCTCAGTCATGGCTGGCAGTAAACAGGAGAGTCAGCCTCCGACCGCCTCCAGTGAACCAGGCAAGCAAAACCTTGCCCTGGCCGGCGCCACCATCTGCACTCCCAATTCCTGACCAGAGCTCACGGGTGTCCCTGATTCTCACACTACCCTCGAGACCGCTCCAGGGTTCCCAGTGACCTGGAGAACGCGGCTCAGCTCGGGTTTCTCAGAGAGCAGCACTCGGAGAGGACCCTAACAGCCATGCACCCCCTTTCCTAACACAGTCGGCCCTGCTGCAGAGGAGCACGCAGCCCGTCTGCACCCCACGCCCCGGGTCTGCTCTCCCCCTCTGCGCACAGCGACTGTCTCAGGACGAAGGCCACTGTCTCTTCCTCCCTTCTCAGTTCCCCCATCATCCTGTTGTCTAGGGCTGGGGTTCCACCCGAGCTGGAGGAAGCCAATCCTGGGCTCTGGCCCTCTGCCTTCAGGAGCCACGGCCGGCCCGGAGCCACACGTGCAGCCTGGTCAGGCAGCAGAGCAAGGCTACAGAAGGGGGGCGCAGGGCAGGCTGGGGGAGCACACCCAGCCCCCCGCCCAGCTGGCCCTTCCTTCAGCCAGTCTTCTCAGCAGGAGTGACAGAGAGCCCAGGCCATGTCACCTGGGGACCGGCCTGCTGGAGACTGGTCTCCTTGCCTGTGAAAGGAGGAACACTGAAGCATAAGGTGCCTCCAAGCTAAAATAATAGTTCTGGTCAGCGGCCTTCATGCGCCTTCTGACAGTTACTCATTGAACAACAAAAAAGACTAAGAAGAGAAAGTATTAAACACCAAAGCAAGGGAAATTGGCAAAAATTATAAGCTAAGCAGAACTAGAACGAGAGGAGCCTTCAGTACAGGGTCTAGTCTGGTTTTACGGAACTGTAAAAACAAAAACAGAAGACAGAGACAGTGCTTACTCGCCATCTCTAAGCTGTACCCTTAAAGCGATGGGATGGCCCCTCCACTTCCCCAACCCCTGGATGGAATGCAGGGGTGTAGGTGGAACAGGAACAGCGTCCTCACACAAAGACTGACTGTTAGGGACGGTTCCTGAAGGAAGCTGCACGTCAAGCTCGACTTGGGCTCGGACTGGTACTGGGGAGAGGGCACTGGGGGTAAGCCCTACCCCTGCGGCCTCTGTCACGGTCACATGCCGGCGTCCCTGCACACCCGGGCAAAGCAGACATTTGGACCTGGGCACATCCCGGCCTGTGTTTTGGATAGAACAGAAATTCTAACCGAATACAGACCACACACACAAAAGGTTATGGAACAAAAACTGAAAATCAAGTTAGCACCTGTCCTATCACTGACTGCCATACTAATTTGAGGAGAAAAAGGGCTGGGATTCAAAAGTTTATACCATCATGTGGGAGGTCTTATAAAAAATGCATACTTGCAAAAGTTGGAGTATTCTTATGCTCTTCTTGAACAACAAAAAAAAAAAAAAACAAAGAAAAGAAAATGTAACTGCCAGAAGGCGAGTGTGCTTGAGAGGGAGGGAGGGGAAGGCGCCCTCCGGCGGGGATGCGGGCATGGTCAGGCCACACTCCCTCCTGTTTCTCCAGCCTGCTGGGATGTGGCCACATATGCTCACATACCCAGCACTTCACAAACTGCCAGGTCTGGGACTTGAACCGCATGGTCAGCCACGTGAGAGCCAGTCGCCTAAACCACACCACAGGCTGGCCTAGCAGTGTTTCCACTAGTGGGCAGAGAAATCAGCTTGGTGCTCACAACCCATATTCTTCTAAAAAACTGAAACACAACTATTGGTACTGCAAGGATAAGTATTGTTTTGTGACACGCGTCCACATATAATCACAAACTATATACACAAGTGCGTCCGTGTGTGTGCACGTAGGCACTGGTTACAACACAAAACACACTTACTACAAGTATAATCGAAACCATTTGAAAGTCATTGAATTAAAGAGATGAATTTATTGATGGGTAAAATCAACTCCTATTCCAATATACCCAACCCCCACCCTTGTATATATTAGGTAAATTAAAAGGGAAAATTACTAAAGCAATACGGCTGGCTAGGTATCCAACTTACAGGTGAGGTGAGCACCCAAAGTCTGTCTGGACATCAGCTGCTTAGAGCTCTTCTCTGCTAGAGTCAGGTTTCCGGTGAGGTCACGGAGGCCCGTGTGAGCGCTGCGGCCTAACTGCAGCGGCAGCACCAGCACTACAGTGGTCACGGACTTCTCCATGCGCTCCCTTCCTTGTCGTGGCTTCTCTGCTTCTCCAGGAGTGCTCCTTCCCACACCCACACTTCAACCCAGTGCCCAGCTCCTCAAGGTGCAGGCGTTCCAGAGGGGCAGAGGCAAAATATGGGGCTGAGAACATCATCCCCCACATGCCCCCGGCCTGTTTCCCTCCTGCCCCATCCCAGCTCTGCTGCAAGGTCAAGCACAAGAAAGACTCGCTCACCGACAGCATGTACTTTTTAAATCTATCCATTTTTAATAGATGATCTACTAGGAAAGAACAATGGTTCACTGTACCTTTTTTAGACCCACAAACTACTGCAATTAAAAAAAATACTGGCTTTACTGTAAACCTGCTGTGTGAGCGAGCGGCTTTTCTCACCTGAACACTTTTCTCATACCCTGTTTGGCTCTAGAAATTCTACCACCACCAAGCGTCTCTGCACCGAGGGAGACAGGTCAGTGCTAGAGGGGCACGGCTGTGGGCCCCATGCTCAGGGCAGGGACCCAGGGCAAAGCAGAGTGCCAGATGCTAGGCGAACACTGCACTCTACCCGTCTCCCCGTGCCCTGGGAGACGACCAAAGCTAACCTAGAGCGCAGGCTTTACCGAGAGCTCCGGGCAAGCTGCTCTTAAGGCCCTCGAATACCAGAATAGCACGTTAACCCTCAGTCACTCCTCAGGGCAGACTACACACGGCTGTTCCTCAGTCTCACCTAAGGTGCTAATCGTCAAGGAAAACCCCCTGGCACCCAGTGGGACATATTTTCAGTGTAAGACAGTCCCTGTAAGCCTCAGGCCCTTTCTGGCTACGCCAGCTGCCTGCTCCAGTACCCACTCCCACGGCTCAGGAGCCCCAGGGGAAACAGGCCGGGGAAGGGTTCTCTGTTCTGCCTGAGCCCGAGGCAATTTAGCACAACCCTCGCCCTTTAATCAACACCTGACCACATGGCCTCTGGACTGGCCAGCAAGCAGGCCCAGCCTTGAACCCCACATCATGGCCCGAGTCCTCGCCCAAGACACCGACACCAACAAGTGTCGGGGCAACGGCTGAGATAGCTGAACAGTGGGCCTCAGCCACCGGCAGCCTGGCCTCTGATGCCAGATGTGCAGACCCGGGGAGACTCAAGTCACGTGGCCCACTTGTACCTTCGCTTCTATGCGCCAGCACAAGTCTGGGCGACTTCAGCAGGCAAAGGGTTAGAAACTACTGCGGGCTATACTTCCAGGCTCTCCAGAAAACCCTTTATTACACCAGAAAATAACACTAGGCACTAATTTTGCAAAATGTTGTAACCAACTCTAAACTTTCTGAAATTAAAAATGCATAACCACATCTGTAAGGTTTTTAATGAACAAAAGTTAAATACAAACTTTCATATGCAAAATAGATTATTGTATAACTAGCAACCTCAGAGCCAAATACTAAATTTTCTTCCACAAATTTCAGTAGGTGTGGAGTGGGGAGAGGGATGTTAATCTTAATGAATACAAAACTTAATTTCAGCTTAATATATAGAAAAAAAACTTTGAGGAAAAATAGCTTTCAATCAAATAGTTTCTTCTGAAATAAATAGCTCAGGCCAGCCCTTAAGATTCTGAGGTTTATACTCAACCAGATCTGGGGTGAAAATAAAGATTTAGGGTTTAACAGTTACTTTGAATCCAGTTTCAAGAGCAAGCCAAGTCACCTTGATTCCAGAAAGGGAAGTCTCTTTAAGGTGACCAGGACACTCTTCTGAAGACACTTGGAGAGCCAGTTCCTCAGCCACAGTTCCACTGTCCCCGACAA
>NW_006160231.1:1904910-1905280 GCF_000334495.1 Tupaia belangeri chinensis | reverse complement strand
GCAGCCCCACTGACTTCCCTCCTGATTGGCAGCAGGGAGTGGCAGCTTGATTAACATTCCTTTCAGAAATAAATAGTTCAAACAAATCATTTAAAGTTAACTGTAAAAGCAGTGGAAAATGGCCACTGCCCATTCTATTTGCAAATGAGTGAGCAAATGAATTCACGTGAACAAACACACACACACTACTCAACCAGATCTGGGGTGAAAATAAAGATTTAGGGTTTAACAGTTACTTTGAATCCAGTTTCAAGAGCAAGCCAAGTCACCTTGATTCCAGAAAGGGAAGTCTCTTTAGGGTGACCAGGACACTCTTCTGAAGACACTCGGAGAGCCAATTCCTTGGCCACAGTTCCACTCTATCCGCCAC
>NW_006160231.1:1898557-1904775 GCF_000334495.1 Tupaia belangeri chinensis | reverse complement strand
GCAGCCCCACTGACTTCCCTCCTGATTGGCAGCAGGGAGTGGCAGCTTGATTAACATTCCTTTCAGAAATAAATAGTTCAAACAAATCATTTAAAGTTAACTGTAAAAGCAGTGGAAAATGGCCACTGCCCATTCTATTTGCAAATGAGTGAGCAAATGAATTCACGTGAACAAACACACACACACAAAAACAATTCATAGAATAAATCCTGCATTTCCCACATTCATAGGGGGAAAAAAATCTTAAAAAAAAATACTAATTAGCGTTTGTTCTAGTGGGTTGAACAGTCCAGGGCTCTGAGCAGACACAGCCTTGCGAACGGGTGCAAGCAGCCCTCGCACCCCAGGTGAGGACACGGGTGCAGCGAGAGGCTTTCATGCATCTGACAGCTCAGTACCTGTGAGAGAATGGGGGGTGGGGGGTGGGGGGGCTCTAACCCACGATGCATGAGGTATATGGAAATGTCCATGAAAGAACCACCAGCAGCTCAGCAGCTCCAGGGACGGGGCGCATTCTCACAGCAACTGCTGGTGAAGGATTTCCCACACCATCTTCTTCCGGAAGAGAGGCATCTGGTGCTGCGAAGAACCCACAAACAGCGCATCAGTCACTGCGCACAGCGCCCAGCCTCGGGGCAACCCGCGGAAGGCGGGCTTCCGCCCTTCTGTGAGCCTCGGGTTCTACATCGCGGCACATAAAAGCAGCTGTAGAATGGCTGTCATTACACGACGTGTACCATCCGCTGTTATGTTTTGGGGTACTTTTTTTAGGTTTTGCCATAGGGTGCGTGCACTCACCAGAGAGACAGGAAAGTGAGAAAACACCCCCTGGGGGAAGGCCATACTGGAATCCCCTCTCCTCCATTCACCTCTCTGGATTTGGGGCATCCCGCACACATGCCCGGCGTGATTTTCACATCGCCATGTAGGAGTCCAACACCTTAATCACCTGCCATCTCCTGGCCCCTACTTTTTCACACATCAGGGAAAACAAAGGCGGGATGTAGAATTACACAGTGTGGTACACCAACTTCAAAATAAAAACGTGTAACCAAAAGTGGAAATAACCAAGTGGTGGCACAATAGATACTTAACGTATCTGAAAACATCCTAAAGTGAACGTATTATTCTTCCATGAGAAAAACATAATCTATAAATAAAAACACACTGAGCACCATAAATTTGCCTGCTCAGCCAATCCTGTGCCTTGCTCACTCTGTTCACATAGCAGCCTTTCCCTCTGAAATGTCACCAGGCTCAGAAAACACGAACCCCTTGCTATTCAGCAACATGAAGGAACGAGATGTCTTGCTCGATGTATTGCTGTTTTAACAAGCAATCACTACATAGGCCAATGTTCAAAGTAACGGCATACAGGACAACTTCACAGTTACTTATAACTCAACTAGTCCCCCCCTTTTGATGAAGTCAGAAGTTTACATTCTTGAGGTACTCCCTACATACCACTAAAAATAGTGGGATGCCAGTAGGTGGTGTGGTGGTTAAGGCACCTGGACTCCTACATGTCTGACTATAGTTTGAGTCCTAGACCTGGCAGCTAGCTTTCTCACTTTCCTCTCTCTCTCTGGTCAACTTAAAAAAAAAAAAAGAAATAATGACAATGAATAAAATAAAATATACAAACAGATGGTGGGATCAGCAGATGGTGTAATGGTTATGTCGCTGGACTCCCACACAGTTGACAGCAGTTCAAGTCCCCAACCCAGTGGCTTAAAACTCACAGGAGGCATTTGTGCATGCATGCCCCAAATCCCAAGAGAATGGAGGAGGAGGGACTGTAGCGTGGTCACCCCCTCTGGGGGCTGATTTCTCACTTTCTGTCTCTCCAGTGAGTGCATAAGCCCTATAGCAAAAAGTCTCTCTCTCAAAAAAAAAAAAAAAAAAAACCCACGTAGTAATAACTCTTTAGTATAAACTAGTGATTCCCTACCTAGAGGGTAGAGGTAGGGACTTAATACATGATTCCCAAAATAGTTCAATGCGGGGCCACAGTAGATGGCGTGGTAGTTAATGGCACTGGACTCCCACATGGCTGACCGTGGTTCGAGTCCTGGATCTGGTGGCTTGCTCGCTCTCTCTCTCTCTCTCTCTCTTGCTCTAGCTCTGTCTCTCTTTGGTCAGATTTAAATAAATAAATAAATAAATAAAGTTAAAATAATTATTTAAAAAAATAATTCAATGCATGTACTAAAAAAAGAAATTATACATGTATTCTTAGTGAAACTGCTGAGACTAACCCAAAAATGCCTTTGTTTTAGACTGGAAGGGCCAGCCAGGGGGCGTGGTGGTTAAGGTGGCTGAATTCCACATAGCCAACTGTGAGGTCTGAGTCCCGAACCAGGTGGCTTAAAAACACACCGAGGATGTGCAAAAGCATGCCCAAAATCCTGAGAAGAGATGAGAGGAGAAGGAACTGCAGTGCGTCGCCCTCCCTGTGCAGGGTGCTTTCTCAGTCTGTCTGTCTCTCTCTAACAAGCGCATGTGCCCTATGGCAAACAAACAACGAAACAAAGACTGGGATTTTATCAGTTCAGCATAGCAGGCTGTTTCTTCACCCCACTGTTCAAAAGCTTAGAATGAGGTTAGCAGTCCTGCTACTCATAAATACAGCCGGCCCAGTCACTGTGGCACAGATGAAAGGATGTCACGATACCATGCTGGAGCCACGAAGGCAGGCCCCAGGTCCAAGTTCCAGGTTGACTTGGACATACCGGGCATGCTGGTAATCCTGGCTGAGTAAAAAACTAGGGAGTAGATTATGGTCTGGTAAGGTTCTATTAAGGATGCCCCACCCCGTCATGAAAAAAATGTTTTAATTATAATTATTAAATAAACCCAGCTTAGTGGACAACACCTATCAAAATGAGGATTGCTGATAAAAAATAGTTTTTAATAGGGGTTGTCCTCACTTGTTAAAACATAAATTCTCAAGAGTTCTAAGACACTCGAGTTTCTACACAAACACAGACCACTGAGAACCAGAAATGAACCAGAAGTAACAGAGAGGAAAAGCGTATTAATGTCACATCCTGGATCCACAGCAGAGTCCTCACAAAGCCTGATGTTTCCCTTGCTGCCGTGTGAGCTGACTTGCCTCTTGGGTTAAAAATCTCTCTCACACAAAGGAACCAGCGAATGCGGGAGCCCAGACACAGGCACACTGTCCGCGCTCAGAGGCGAGGACAAACTTGAGAGCCGGCTGAACAGCGCAGCAGTGCCAGCAGGAGCAGGGCTATGCGTGGGGAGACCGCAGTCAGCAGTCGCACGGTCATCCTTAGTACTGAGAGCTCAGTGCGTGCCAGGCGCAGGCCAAATGCTTTACTGTGTTCAGTAGCAGGCGGAGGAGGGTCTTCACTCACCTGAGTAAATGTGATAGCTTTGTCCCTAGAGATATAATCTGCATATTTACAAGTAAACATTCCACAGTCACTCCCATTCAACTGTTGAGGAATCTCCTGAAATTATAAAAAAAAGGGGAAAGGGTAAAACATCCTCTCACATGAACTCCTTGGACCTTTGCTAAGTACCACTGCGGGAAAGCAGTATTAAAACGGTAAAGGTCAAACGTGGCGTTACACACCGACCTACACAGACACAGTGAGTGCGACTCTGTGGCACAGCAACCTAACACCACGTGGAGCCTGGGGCCCACAGGAAATGAAGAATCCTACCTCTCAGCTCTCATTCGACGAAATCTAACTGAAAGGAGGTATGTTACCAGGAACATGAATACTAGTCAGAATTATTTCAGAAACATTTATCAATTTTCAAAAGGAATAGGTGTTGGTCATTTGGAAATTCACTTCTTCCCTGGCTGGGAACTAGGAGTGCGCCTCTAGACAGACTGGCCAAGGAGGGCCCTGCCTCGATTGCTCAGTCCACCGCAGCCCAGCAGAAGCTGCCGCAGCAAGCAGTGCTAAGGGCTCGCAGAGGAAGGCGAGCCTTCCAACCACTCGAGGTCAGCCCCACATCCCAGGCCTGTGCTCACTCACGAGGGGCACAGGTAACGACAGTGCGGGAGAGGCCAATTCCACTGCTGGAAAACACTATGAGGATGGCTCCATTTGACTCAAGACATGCAGGCAGGGATTGTGAGAAAAGAGAGACAGAACTGCACACCAGCCACGTATATGCAGGGACCACACTTCACTCCTTAGCCCAGAGTGGACAGAACCGCGGACTCCACCATACAGAGAAAAACTGCACTGTATTTGTTTTTGGAAACTTAAGCCATTATACACACGTAGTGCTAAAACTAAATTTCTGTTACCTGCTTTAAAGGAAAGCCATTAGGATTTAAAAGACGGTTGCACTTTCAAACCCTGAATGCGATTCAAATCTAGCAAGACGCCAAGCACATTCAGAGCCAGCCCACTTGACTGGTGACAACTCTGGCATGGGACCCTAAAAACCTAGATAAACAAACTTCCAGGTAACTTTAGACAAGAACTGTCACTAGCACCATCCAGAAAAATGGCCAAGCTGAATTTACTGGGTGTACTTCCCCAACCGTAGGAGAGCTGGGCTAGCTACAGCTGACATGTGTGTGGAGAGGGGAAGGCGGAGCAGCCACCTGGACCGTGCTGACGGGGAACGGAGAGCACGGCCAGTCCTGCGGACTCTTGGGAAACACATGCCTGGGGGAGTCAGAGAATGAACGAGCGAGGAAAGGGAGCCCAGTCCGAGGAACATGACACAATCAGGAAATGCGGCAGTCTGTCAAATACAGATGAGCGACACTTACATGTGGCTTCATGCTATAGTGGGTCCACTCCAAAAGGTTCAGGTCAGTATTTCTTTTGGTCTTACTTTCATCCTGTAAGTATTGACTAAAAACAAACAAACAAACAACAACAAAAAAAAACACAATGAGGAAGAAAGACACCAATGAATCCCTATGGAGACTGACCATTATTATGGTCACGAAGAGGTTTGTAACATTTAACAAATATGCCATCTTCAAACCCCTAGCAGGCCAGCAAGTGGTATGGTGGTTAAAGGCATGAGATTCCCACACAGTCAACCGGGATTTCAGTCCCAGATCTGGCGGCTCGCTTTCTCGCTTTCCCTTTCTCTCTCTCGGTCTCTCTGTGGTCTAATTAAAAAATAATAACAAATGGAATTAAATAGATAAGCAAATTTTTTAAAAACCCTATCTATTTAGATTTCTAAAACTGTGACTGATTTTTGGTTTAATTTATTCTTGGGGTTTATTTCTCTGTTTACAAAAATTGTACCTATATATTTTTTTAAGAGAGATTTTTGCAATAGGGTGTGAGCATGCACTGTGAAAGAGAGAAAGTGAGAAATCACCCCCCGGGAGAATGGTCACACCACAATCCCTTCTCCTTCATTCTCTTCTTAGGATCTTGGGCACACGCGTACACATGCCCAGCAAGAGTTTTAAGTCACTGGGTCCAGGACTCGAACCACGGCCAACTATGTGGGAGTCCAGTGACGTAACCATTACCCATCTGCTGGTCCTGTACCTGCTTATTTTTAAGAAGAAAAACATATGAAATAATGCATAAAGCCAAAGAGCCCTATAACATGCAGAAATAATTATTACAGTTAAAGCCTAGTAGTTTACTCCGTATTCTTCCAGTTTCCTACCCAACTCCCACATACATGAGTTTACAACACACATTTTATTCCAATAAAAGAAGCACGGGGCCAGGAAGTAGTAGTCCTTAAGGTGCTGGCCTCTCACATGGTCAGCTACAGTTTGAGTCCCAAACCAGTGGCTTGAAACTCAGGCCAGGCATGTGCATGCCTGCCGAAAATCCCAAAAGAAGGGGCTGCGGTGAGGCCATCTCCCCAGGGGGCGATTTCTCACTTTTCCTCTACTTTCTCTGTCTCTCTGGCGAGCACACACTCTATGACAAAAACCTTTTTAAAAAGTACTTCATTTTGCAACTTGTTTTTTCTCATAAAACAAAACAATTGGCATGGAATATCTCTCTCTCTCTCATTTTAAAGAATTAGTTATTGGGACCAGCAGTTAGTGTACTGGCTTTATCACTGGACTCCCACATAGTTGACCGTGGTTCAAATCCCGGACTGTGCGTGAGTGCCTAAGATCCCGAGAGGAGAATGGAGAAGGGACTGCGGCGTGGCCATCCCCCCTGGGGGGTGATTTCTCACTTTCTATCTCTCTGTCTCTCTCTGTCTTTCTGGCGAGTGCACGTGCCCTACAG
>NW_006160231.1:1888376-1898526 GCF_000334495.1 Tupaia belangeri chinensis | reverse complement strand
AAAACAAAAACCTCTAAAAAAAAAAAAAAAAAGAATTAGTTACTTAATTTTATTTATCATCATTACTATTTTTAAATTTGCTATAGGGTGCACACACTCACCAGAGAGAGGGAAAGCAAGAAAGCAAGCCACGAGGTCCAGGATTCGAACCACAGTCAGCAATATGGGCGGAATCCAGCGCCTTTACCACCATGCCATCTGCTGGCCCCTGGCCTGGACTCTTTTGAAAAAAAAAAAAAAAAATTTGCCATAAAAAACTGAAAAGAAAAGACAATTGTTCTAAAGTTAAAAAAAAAAAAAAGGAGACACTGAGGAATGTATGAACTCTGTTTCCTTGATTAGAAGAGAAAGTCACAAAAGACATCTGAACCAAATGAAACGTGGACCATGTATTAAATATAGCTGATTGCTGGGGGCCAGCAGGTGGTAAGGTGGTTCAAGGCACTGGACTCCCACATCGCAGACCGTGGTTTGGGTCCCAGACCTGGCGGCTTGCTCTCTCATCTCTCCCTGTCTCTGTCTGATCAAATTAAAAAATAATAATAACAAATGGAATCAAATAAATAATTCATTTAAAAATAAATAAATAAAAATAACTAACAATAACTGATTGTTAATTCTGAAGGATGACAATGATTATTGGTTATGTAGGAAACTTTCCATACTCTTAGGTGGTTTTCAGAATCTTACTCTTAAGTGTTAAGGGTGATTGATTTGGGGCTGGATAGTGGCAGAGCAGTACCACGACTGCAGTGCATGACTTACATGGGAAGGCCCGGGGCTCACACTCAAGACTCCCTCTGACATGCGAGGTGCACATGTGTGTCAGTTCAGGTGGCAGGACTGACCGTGGGACTCTGCGGGAGTGCATGTGTCTTTCTAGCGCTCCCTTTCTCTCATGGAAGAAATAAAACTTTCAAGGTATCATTTTTAGTTAAAAAAAAAAAAATGCAGAGACAGAGAGGTTATCAACGCCAAGAGCCCGGTCATCTGTTCCATCCTGCCCTGTCCTAGAGTACGCCAAGGTCAGACCAGGATGTGCACGCTCAACGTGAGCGAAATTGTCCAAAAGGGTGAAACTGCTTCTCTGCAGCCAAAAATCTTAAAAGGCTTGCAGTCTTCCAAAGCTCAACTCAAATCTTATTCTTTAGTACTATTTTCTCATTTCTCTTTAATAAAATTTCTCTCCTGGGGAAGGATGATAATGAAAAAAAAAAAAAAAGTTGAAAAAACTAGAGACCTCAGATACTCACAAGAACCAAACTTCCCAAACATAAAAAAGAAAGTTATGAATGTGGTAACAGTATGGGGTTTCTATATTATTTTCTTAAAGAATTGTTTTACTGGGGACCAGCGGGTGGCATGGTGGTTAAGGCACTGGACACTCCCACATGGCCACCCATGGTTCAAGTCCTGGACCTGGTGGCTTACTTTCTCTCTCTCTCCCTGTTTCTTTCTGGTTTTTTTATAGGTCAAATTAAAAAAAAAAAAAAAAAAAAAAGTGAATGAATAAGTAAAATTAGATAAATAATTCTTTAAAAAATAAATAATTTTCTTTCCTTCTTTCCTTCCTTCCTTTCCTTTCTTTCTTTCATTTAAATTTGACCAGAGAGGGATAGAGAAAGAGAAGGAAAGTGAGAAAGCAAGCCACCAGGCCAGGAATTCGAACTGTGGTCAGCCATGGGGGAGTCCAGCACCCTTAACCATCAGGCCACCTGCCGGCCCCCAGGATGGGGTTTTTAAAGTATCCTGTTATAAACTGCATATAAAACTATGCTGTCGGGAACCAGCAGTTAGCGTAATGGCTATGTCGCTGGACTCCCACGTAGTCAACCGCAGTTCGTGTCCCGGACCCGGTGGCTTAAAACTCACGCCGGGCGCGTGTGCGTGCGTGCCCAAGATCCCGAGAGGAGAATGGAGGAGAAGGGATTGCAGCGTGACCATCCCCCCTGGGGGGTGATTTCTCGCTTTCTGTCTCTATGTCTCTGTCTGTCTGTCTGGCGAGCGCACGCGCCCTACAGTGAAAATCTCTCAAAAAAAAACAAACTATGCTGTAAGGTTCCAATATTTTATTGCCATGTATATATTACATACTCACTATATATGCGTACATGTGTGCATAACTTATACACATCTTACATACGAGATAAAGACATAAGCACTTTATAAGCAATTAGGCATATCTTATAATTTTTAAAAATCTCTTTTTCTTGCTAAGTATCTCAAAGTAACTACAGCAAAGATTTAAATATTCCCAACACAAATAACAAATGGTTGACATGATGGGTATACTAATTACCCATTATGTTTTTGTACTAAAAAGTCCTACTGTAGGGGCCAGCAGGTAGTGTGGTGGTTAAGGCTCTGGACTCTCACATGGCCTAGCATGGTTCAAATCCCAGACCTGGCAGCTTGGTTTCTCATTATCCTTTTCTTTCTCTCTGGTGAAATTTTAAAAATAATAACAACACATAAAGTAGAGAAATTCTTTTTTTAACAATCATACTGTATCCCCATGAATATGTACAATTATGTTAATTTATATTTTTAAGTTTCTATACTTTTTATTCAAGATAATAAATTAAATTAAAAGCCTTTTTATTTTTCATTTTTAGATTTTGTTCTTGGGTGCGTGCACCTGCCAGAGTCACAAAGAAAGAAAGAGAGAAATTTCCCCCCAAGGGATGACCATCCCACAATCCCTTCTCCTCCATTCTCCTCAGGACCCTGGGCACGCACATGCACCAGGCAGGATTTTCAGGCCGCTAGGTCTGGGGCTCAAACCATGGAGTTGGCTATGTGGGATACAGTCTTAACCATCACACCTCCCACTGCCCCTAAAAATAATTTCTTATACTAAGACAGTATTGGACTAATAATTGTTAATGATTTTTCTTCATAAGATTCATTTAACAAGTCTATTTATTCTTAGTTAAAAGTAGGAACCTGTGTTCACTTCCAGTAAGCAGAAAAGGTTCAATAATGGACTCATCTTATTCCTTACTATGAAATTTATTTCACATTACAGAGGTAAGAAGCAGCTGTGCTTTAATTCAAAGGCATGTTTCTAACAATTCCTACTTGAGATAGTTGCCTACAAGTCATACACTTAAAAACTGCCCTCTGGGTTCGATGAAATGAGCCCAAGCAGCAAAAAACCAGACATAGCAGGGCTTGAGAATTCAGAGGATGAATACTCTCCAATCAAGAATGCTTTAGGGTCTTCCATATAACATATGAATCCCCCAAAAAATTAAGTTTGATCACAGGACTCTATAAGATACATTTTACATGGTCACGCAGGACAACTTTGTTCTTAATGATGCCATTAAATAAGACTTCTCAGCTGAGATCAGATATTAGGTTATTTTTATTTATTTATTTTTTTTGGGGGGGAGGTTTTTGCCATAGGGCGCATGCGCTCGTTAGACAGACAGAGACAGAGAAACAGAAAGCGAGAAATCACCCCCCGGGGGGATGGCCACGTCGTAATCCCTTCTCCTCCATTCTCCTCTCGGAATCTTGGGCATGCACGCACATGTGCCTGGCGTGAGTTTTAAGTCACCAGGTTGGGGACTCGAACCATTGTTGGCTACATGGGAGTTCAGTGACATAGCCATTACACTAACTGCTGGTCCCAAGGTTGTTTTTAAACTAGAAAAAATGGATTCAAATTATGTTCTGAGCAACTGAGAAGATGACCTTGACTAGACCACAGCCAGCAGGTGGCATGGTGGTTAAGCTGCTGGACTCTCACATGGCTGACTGTGGTTTGAATCCCGGACCTAGCAGCTTGCTTTCTCACTTTCCCTCTCTGTCTCTCTCTCATCAAATTAAAAAGTAAATAAATAAAATTAAAGAGTTTTAAATGAAAAAAAAAAATACACAAAAACCTATACATTAGACCACCATCCACAGAGCTTCCTAGGACTAAACAGAAGACAGACCACCTAACAAGAGAGTAATAAAAAAAAGGTCAAGTTTTTTATCCTTTACTTACAGGAGAAGCTCACAGATCCGGTGGCCCTTTTGTCCCATAGAGTCCAGATATTTAAGACACTTTCTTCTTAGGTCTATCACCTACAATGGAAAAACACAACATCCAGAAACAGCTTTAATGTTAACAAGGGTGAGAATTTATTTTCATAAAGAAAAAAAAAACAAAACAAAACATTGTTTTAAAAGTGAGATTTTTGCTGTAAGGGTACTTGTGCTGGCCAGAGAGAGAAAGTGAGAAATCACCCTTCAGGGGGGATGGCCACAACGCAATCCCTTCTCCTCCAATCTCCTCTTTAGATTTTTTGGGCATGCACACTTGCCTGGCCAAGATTAAGCCGCCGGGTCTCGAACTGCAGCTGACTACGTGAGAGTCCGACGATGTAACCATTATGCCATTTGCTGGTCCCAAGAAAAAAACATTTTTTAATATGCCAATACATGTACCAAAATGAATAGATTTCTCTAAGATATGTTAGTGTTTTTAAAAAGAAATATAAGGGCTGGCAGGTGGCGTGGTGGTTAAGGCACTGTACATACCCACATGACCAACCACAGTTTGAGTCCTGGACCTGGCAGCTCACTTTCTTACTTTCCCTCTCTGTCTCTCGCTGTTTGCCTCTCTAGTCAAATTAAAAAATAATAAATAAAATTAAGTAAATAATTAAAATGATATATTTTTGGCTAGCGCATGGCTGGTGCCTAAGGCCGATGGATCCCACAGGGCCAACTGCATGGTTAAGGCACAGACTCCACGGATTGAAAAACAGGCCAGGTGTGTATGCGTGTGCAAACTCCCAAAAGGACAGAGCAACAGAAGAGAAAGGACCGTGGTGTGACCATGTTCCATCGCGGGCGGGGAAGAGGGTGCTTTCTGACTCTCTTTTTCCCCCTCCCCGGAGAGTACATGAGCCTCTGACAAATTAAAAATCAACAAATACATTTTTTTAAAAATCATATATTTCTATTTCTAGAGAAAAGATCTAGAAACTTTTATTCACCAAAATATCAGTGGTTCTCTTAGAGTAATGAGATTTTTTTGCTTCTTTGTATCGTCACTTCTCTACAATAAATCTGTACCAGCTTGTAAGTATTATTATCAAACTAAACAAAATAACCCCCATGTGTATAAAACTCTGTTAAAAAAGAAAGTTGTGTGGGGCTAGCAGGTGGTGTGGTGGTTAAGGTGCTGGACTTCAACACGATCGGCTGTTGAGTCCTGGACCTGGCAGTTACTGACTTTTAGACCACCATCCACAGAGCTTCCTAGGACTAAACAGAAGACAGACCACCTAACAAGAGAGTAATAAAAAAAAGGTCAAGTTTTTTATCCTTTACTTACAGGAGAAGCTCACAGATCCGGTGGCCCTTTTGTCCCATAGAGTCCAGATATTTAAGACACTTTCTTCTTAGGTCTATCACCTACAATGGAAAAACACAACATCCAGAAACAGCTTTAATGTTAACAAGGGTGAGAATTTATTTTCATAAAGAAAAAAAAAACAAAACAAAACATTGTTTTAAAAGTGAGATTTTTGCTGTAAGGGTACTTGTGCTGGCCAGAGAGAGAAAGTGAGAAATCACCCTTCAGGGGGGATGGCCACAACGCAATCCCTTCTCCTCCAATCTCCTCTTTAGATTTTTTGGGCATGCACACTTGCCTGGCCAAGATTAAGCCGCCGGGTCTCGAACTGCAGCTGACTACGTGAGAGTCCGACGATGTAACCATTATGCCATTTGCTGGTCCCAAGAAAAAAACATTTTTTAATATGCCAATACATGTACCAAAATGAATAGATTTCTCTAAGATATGTTAGTGTTTTTAAAAAGAAATATAAGGGCTGGCAGGTGGCGTGGTGGTTAAGGCACTGTACATACCCACATGACCAACCACAGTTTGAGTCCTGGACCTGGCAGCTCACTTTCTTACTTTCCCTCTCTGTCTCTCGCTGTTTGCCTCTCTAGTCAAATTAAAAAATAATAAATAAAATTAAGTAAATAATTAAAATGATATATTTTTGGCTAGCGCATGGCTGGTGCCTAAGGCCGATGGATCCCACAGGGCCAACTGCATGGTTAAGGCACAGACTCCACGGATTGAAAAACAGGCCAGGTGTGTATGCGTGTGCAAACTCCCAAAAGGACAGAGCAACAGAAGAGAAAGGACCGTGGTGTGACCATGTTCCATCGCGGGCGGGGAAGAGGGTGCTTTCTGACTCTCTTTTTCCCCCTCCCCGGAGAGTACATGAGCCTCTGACAAATTAAAAATCAACAAATACATTTTTTTAAAAATCATATATTTCTATTTCTAGAGAAAAGATCTAGAAACTTTTATTCACCAAAATATCAGTGGTTCTCTTAGAGTAATGAGATTTTTTTGCTTCTTTGTATCGTCACTTCTCTACAATAAATCTGTACCAGCTTGTAAGTATTATTATCAAACTAAACAAAATAACCCCCATGTGTATAAAACTCTGTTAAAAAAGAAAGTTGTGTGGGGCTAGCAGGTGGTGTGGTGGTTAAGGTGCTGGACTTCAACACGATCGGCTGTTGAGTCCTGGACCTGGTGGCTTGAAAATCATGCTGCGTGTGTGTGTGCACATGCCCCAAATCCCAGGACGAGAAATGAGCTGCCACACGCCCATCTACCCTGGGCGGTGATTTCTCTCTCTCCCTTTCGCTGTCTCTCTCTGGCAAGCACACATGCCCTGTGGGGAAAAAAACACTAAAAAAAAAAAAAAGAAAAAGAAAGTTTTCAAGTACAGGGAACATGTCTTCTAGCTTTCTAAGTAGTTCAACTCAAAAAACTAAGCAGGAAATCTGCAGGACTGGCTCTACCACCTAGTGTTTAAGACAGCCAGATCTTATATAGCTAACTACAATGGTTTGAATCCCAGCCCTGGAAGCTTGAAAAGCATTCTGGGTGCATGTGCATGCGTGCCCAAAATTACGACAGGATGGAGAAATGAAGAAGGGACTGTGGCATGACCACGCCCCACTGTGGGGGTGCTCTGTCTCTTCCTGTCTCTCTCTGGCAAGTGCGTGTGTACTCTGTGGAAAAAAAGAAAAAGAAGGAACTCCGCTGAGTATGCCAACAACAGAGACTACTGCTATTCACTAGACAGAAAGGGGACCCCCCCCCCCATGATTTTTAAAAACAGCCTTTATCCAAATTCCAGAAATTAACCTTCTCAACTCACCACCAGACTCCAATGCACCTTCCGGTGAATAGGCACCAGAATGAGCTCTTGTTCAAAGAGATTTACTCCTTTGGTCCATCTTCTCACTGCTTGGTAGCCCCCAGACTTTAACTTGGGATAGAAGAAGGTACTGAACACGTGAAGTGCTGGATAGCCTTGCTTCTTGTTTCTTTCCACAAGAAGATTCATGTAAAAATTAATGACCTATAAATCACCAAGAGAATAAGTCAACACACAGCAAGAACGTTACCCAAATCAGCAGGATCACAGGTCTGTGCCACGAGCAGGTGTGTTCCAGTCAACCCAGGACCCAAACTGGACCTCCTGTGCGGCTCCAGCATTACACAGCAGTGCCCCGCTGCTGGGGCCACCACGGCTAGGCCGGAACTACTTCTGAAGTGTGCGCAACACTTGGGAGGCCCAAGAAGGAACCCGAAGAGAGTATCTGCAATAATGAAAGCTGTACATGCCAGTGTAGAAAAGACATGCAGTCATGTTCACGGGAAGTTCATTTTAATACATCTGCCCCAACTAACAATTACTAGCTAGAAGGAAATGCACCGAACTATTCATGTTTTAGCTCTTTCATTAGGGTAGAACTTCTAAACAATATATATTTTTAAAATAATTACTTATTTTATTTATCATTATTATCTAATTTGCTACAGGGCACGTACACTCACCAGAGAGACAGAGAGAGAGAGAGAGGGAAAGTGAGAAAGCAAGCCACCAGGACCAAGACTCAAAAGTGTGGTCGGCCATGTGGCAGTCCAGCACCTTAACCACACGACCTGCTAGCCCTGTGAACAATATCGTTATTGAACTTTTCTTGTACTTTCTAAATGTGTTATAATAATGCATTACATAAAACAAAACATTCTAGTTTTAGAAGAACATGTTTATTGGTAACTAGTCATGGGGTAGAGGAACAGAGGCAAAGAGACAAGATTCACAGACTGAGTAGTTAGCCAAAGGACCACCTGGAAAATTGCCAAGAAGAAATAAAAGCTAGCTTTCACGAAATACGTAAGAATAGACTGGCAAACTTTTGCAGTTACCACTCAAATAAAATATAGAAAAGGATATAAAGGATATACAGTATGTACACACACATACACACACACATACAGTGGTCGATGTACCCTTTAACTATTGAAATTAAATTGGGAACCAGCCGTTAGTGTAATGGCTATGTCTCTGGACTCCCACATAGTCGACTGTGGCTCGCGTCCCGGACCCGGTTGGCTTAGAACTCACACCAGACGTGTGTGCATGCGTGCCCAAGATCCCGAGAGGAGAATGGAGAAGGGACTACGGTGTGACCATCCCCCCGGGAGGTGATTTCTCGCTTTCTGTCTCTATGTCTCTGTCTGTCTGGTGAGCGCACGCGCCCTATAGCAAAAACCTCTCCAAAAAATAAATAAATAAATAAATAAAATAAAATGGCTCCTATAAGAATTCACCTATGGGCCTAGCAGGTGGCATGGTAGTTAAGGGTGCTAGATTCCCACATGGCCAGCTCCAGTTCAAGTCCTGAACCTGCCTGCTTGCTTCCTCACTTTCCCTCTCTCCCACACTGGTCAAATTTTAAAATAAATAAATACTTAAAGTTAAATAAAATAATTATTTAAAAACAACAAAAGAATTCATCTAAGGCCCAGCCAACACAGTGCATGCTGGACGCTGCTGCTGAGAAGGCTGAGGCCACCTGGAAGACCGAGTTCCATCCTAGCCACTGTCAGAAGCTGGGTGGAATGGCATGTCCCTGTGGTCCCAGCTGCTTGGGGGGCTGAGGCAGAAAGGGTAGATACAGCAAGAACCTGTATGAAGCGCCACACACAAATAAGAATGCGTCTAAATAAACCCTTGCTGTTTATTAGCTACACCCAGGATTTATGAGTACATCATTAAAGACCAGTAAATGAAGCGCTAGATGGAACTCAACACAGTGGCAGAAGAGGGGAACATTGCTAATTAAAGAAAATCAGAATAATTATCTTTTTAAGGCTTAGGATGTGTATGTTTTAAAGAAAACTAAAAGTTTAGGACCAGCCCCATAATCCAGTGGTTAAGGGAGCCTTATCCAACATGGCCGACCACGTGGTTGGAATTACAGCCCTGATAGCTTGAAAACACACCAGGCGTATCCCAATAGGACAGAAAAAACAGACAGGGTTACAGTGTGGCCATGTCCCAGTGGGTGGTGCTTCCCCACCCTCTCCCCACCCTGGTCTCTGGCCAGTGCACGCACCCTCTCACAATTACGAATATGGAGAAGAAGGTACCGCATGGCTCCAGCGAACTAGATATTTCAGGGAATGAAGATTTTCTACTGATAATTCAGCCTCCAGAAAATGAGCTAGCGACAGATCTAAGAGCACTGTAGCTAAACATCCAAATACTAATAGGGTTAAAATATTCCCCAATATCTACTGAATCTGAGCACCAGCAATCACAACAGAACGGCAAAGAGATTCTACATCACCTCTGTCTGCTTGCTCCTGAACATTCAGGCTGAACTTCAAGAATTTGAAAGAAACACAACATCCATCAGATGACAAGAAATCACTGCCGGATCAAAAGAAATATGGGAAAACAAGAAAATACCTCTCCTCCAAGGGAAAGGAGTAACTCTTCTTCATCCACAAGCAGTTCGGTGAAAATCATGGAAATGTCTGATAAAGAATTTAGAACATTCATAATGGCAAAGCTAACAGCGATGGAAGAGAAGAGAGATAATGAACTGCTAAAGAGAAAGGAGAAAGAAGTTGACGACTTCCAGGAGATGAGGAAATTCTTGCAAGATCTAAAAGAGGAATTACACACTTTACAGAAGACTCAAACGGAACTGCTAGAGATGAAGTCTATAATACAAGAAGTCAAAATCTCCCTTGAAAGTATTAAAAGCAGACTAGATCATTCAGAAAATAGAATCTCAGATGTAGAAGAGAAAA
>NW_006160231.1:1857204-1887075 GCF_000334495.1 Tupaia belangeri chinensis | reverse complement strand
AAAATGTATCTATTCAATGACTGCAGTAGGATATGTAGCC
Organism: Tupaia belangeri chinensis; assembly: GCF_000334495.1. Classification (NCBI taxonomy): domain Eukaryota; kingdom Metazoa; phylum Chordata; class Mammalia; order Scandentia; family Tupaiidae; genus Tupaia; species Tupaia belangeri. Next base: position 1,887,035 of record NW_006160231.1, on the reverse strand, counting down.
CCAGCTAGGTTTTACTTTATAGGATGCGTAAAGTTAGACTTGTGTTCATGGAAATGTATGTGTCACCTGTGTTTGCTATGAGGGTATTTGGATTGACTAGGGTCTTTGGTGATTCAATAAAATGTGGGGGGAAAACGGTATAGAAAGCAAACACAGATACTAAAGACAGTGGGAGGAGAGTGGGAGATGGCAGAAGGTAAGAGATAGGGAGGGAATCAAGGATGGGAGAAAAAGAAGCAAAACATACAGAAAACAAGAAATGGAAGATCATTTGTTGACAGTAACATGTATGTTGATGTGCTTGATTGAGACAATATACAGTGTACTCTGGATGGAAAATCTCATTTTGTATGCTGTAATGATGTACAGTGAATGAATGCAAATAAATAAATTGAAATTTAAAAAAAGATGCCGTATCATAAGGTATTAGATAATATTAAAAAAAAAAAATTACAAATAACGTAAGCACATACAAACACCCACGTCTCGGCCAGCCCCACAGCAGCATGTAAGTGCTGTGTAGAGGAACTGGATCCCGTGGGGCCCATGAAGGGCAGAGTCCCAGCTCCAGTAGCAACATGCAGGGCGCACATGAGTGTGCCCAGGACCCTGACAGGATGGGTTAGAGGGGAAGATGAAAGCACAGCCAGGCCCCATTGGAGGGTGCTTGCTCTCCCCTCTCAAGTGCACACACGTGTGCACTATCATGAACCAACTAGGGGCCAGCAGGTGGCGTGCTGGTTGAGGCACCAGACTCCCACATGGCCAACTATGGTCCGAGTCCCGGGCTTGATGGCTTGCTCTCTCACTTTCTGTCTCTTTCTCTCGTTAAATCAAAGCAAAATAATACATAAAATAAATAAAAAATTATTAAAAAAAAAAAAAAACTAAAGGTTGCCTTTCCAACCCCTTATGACTGGGTAAAACTCACTTTGGTAATGAAAAGAGTGAACAGTTAAACACAGTGACTGTCAAAGGGGAGAATGGACTGCTATGGCACCGCTACGGGATGCTAGAGCCAGGGCAGAAGGCCTGCGCTTGGACACTTGGTCAGCCCGGACATGCCGAGTGTGCCCACAGGTTTGCCTGTGGCCCAGCCTGGCTGGAACATGCCAAGCATGCCCACAGGCCTGCCTGTGGCACGGCCTGGCTGGAACGCTGGTGAAGAGCCATGGCATGGCAGGACCCATCCAGGATACCTGTCTCGGTCTCCCAATCTCGCTTGCTCTCTCATATGAAGAAATTTAAGTAAGCTTTAAAGAAGAAAGGAGGCAGGAGAGGGACACTTACCTCATCATTGAGCCAGTGGTAGTTCTTCAAGGTCTGGATATCCCCGCGAGTGATGCGCAGCTTGAAAGCACTGCTCAGGATCTCGTCCTGCGGGCCATGCCCTAGGGCATTACTGATTTCCTTCTCCATGTCCTGGAAGTCCAGGGGATGCTACTTTAATACGAATCATGGAAGTCCAAGACTGAAACATGCTTTGCATTTCTGCAGCATCTGATGTGACAAAAATGTACTATCGAAGGCATACTACACTGCAGTATAGAATGTTCACACTTACCGAATGTTGGTTCAATTATTCACTTCTGGAAACAGTAATTTATTTAGGACATTCACCTCTAAAGTATGGTCTGGAATACTCCACAACCTTTACTGAGCACTGTACGCCAAGCATGGTGCCAGACGCTTGAAGCACATAGTTAACCCTGACTTGTGAGAAAGGTATTACCACCATCTCATAGAAAAAAACACTGACACTCCCGGATTTATGTCACATGCTCGAACTCATGTCATTAAAGGCAGCGTCAAAATCTGAATCCAGGCACATGTAATTCCTTAGCCTTTGCTCCCTCCACAATACTAAAATCTTGATTTACTTCCTAAATTTGTATTTGAAACATTGAATAGGCCCAGCTGTGGTGGCACCAGTGGAAAGAAAGGCACTGCTGTGTGGTGGCTGGAACCCTGTGGGAGGCCTGGGCTTACCTCCCAACCCAGCCTCAAAAGGCGGGCGGGCTGGGTGGTGGTACGCACTGTGGTCCCAGCTAATCGGGCAGGGCGGGAGGGCCGTGGTGTGGAGATCCTGTCAAAGCACTTCTCCCCCCTCCATACTCACTTCCGCTCCTTCTCCCTCATTTAAAAAGATAAAAGTAAATTGAGGACATTTGAAAGAGCAGACTGTCCATTTTGACAGAAAGAGAACAAACAGGAAATAGAGGGCTTATTGAACAGATGATAGGGAGTTATACAGGTACATGCACATATGCCACAGATGAACCTATAGACCAGACGGGGTTTTCATCGACATTTTTACTACTGTTTCCTCTACTTTTGCTTTCTTAGTCCTTTCTCTCCACCTGCATGCCCACTACAGAGTAAGTGCTCAAAAGATAGTCACTAGGGACCAGCAGATGGCATAATGGTATGTCGCTGGACTCCCATATAGTCGACCACGGTTCAAGTCTTGGACCCAGCCTGAAACTCACTCAGGGCGCGTGTGTGTACCCGAAATCCCAAAAGGAGAACGGAGGAGAAAATATAGCAGTGTGGCCACCCCTCCGGGAGGTGATTTCCTACTTTCTGTCTCTCTCCAGCAAGCATACGCACCCTATAGCAAAAAAATCCCTCCTTAAAAAAAAAGATATTCACTGGATAGGACTGACCCGAGGGAGCCAGGGTGTATGCTCATACGGAAAAAGAGAACTTTAAGGCCAGCAGGTGGTGTGGTAGTTAAGGTGCTGGATTCCCATAGGGCCAAATGTGGTTCAAGTCCTTGACCCAGACACATGAAAATCACAGTGGGTGTGTGTACATGCGTGCCCAAAATCCCACGAGGAGAAACAGAGAAGGGACTGAGGCATGGCCATCTCCCCCTGGGGGGTGATTTCTCACTTTTCTTCTCCCTCTCTCTCTCTAGTAGCACATGAACCCCAGGACAAAATCCTAAAAACTAAAATAAAATTAAAAAAGAAAGAAAAAGAGAACTTAAGGGCTGGGTTCCCCTACTTACTGGTTGAGGAAACCAGATCCAATATAGCCAAGGGCAGTTCAAATCCCAGCCCTCACAGCTTAAAAACACACCATGCACATCTACGTGTGTGCCCCAAATTCTGAAAGGATGGAAAGATGAAGGAGGAGGGACTGTGGTATGTCCACTCCCCTTTCACAGGTGCTTCCTATCTCTCCCTCTCTGTCTTGTATACACTCCCTCTGGTAATTAAAAAAGAGAACTTTATCTTCATATACCTTCTTTTCTGTAAGTTTGTAGTGTTTCAAATGCAGTAATCAGCAAGAGGAATATTTTAGTAAACTATAATCACTTACGAAAAAACCAACAAACTTACTCCTAATACCAAACCCACAGTACAATACAATACACAGTATGTAACTCAACGTATCTGAAATGTCGAAGAATCTACAAAGAACCCATTATATTGTTTATGTGATAATTACCTCTACTCACATCTGCCGAGCATTAATCTGATCCCTTAGGCCACCTTCACGGATCACTAATGATCACTGTACCAAAGTGAGTATTTTACTTTTTTCCCTGTACAGTCATCCCTAGCCTGGAAAAAGTCCCCCAAACAAAGCATTCGTTCAAGCTTAGAATAACAGAATAGTTAAAACATGCCTCTTATTTTGAGCAATCCAAGAACAGTACCTCAGTAAGCTCAAGGAGGTCCTCTGGTCTTCGGTCCCTCTCTTGGCCTGAGCAGTTCCTTTCCTTTGTCTCGAGGACGGACATTCTCCTCCTAATTAAGCCATTGCTCCCACTGCCCAGGCGGAGTCGGGCGGACACTTCTTCTGAGAGGTCAGGCTCCAACTGGTGTCCCCGCCTCTGAGCAAAAACAGTTCCTGTGTTCTACCGACATGTTTGAACTCACAAATATAAGACATGTCACACATGGAATACAGAGCAGTGCTAGGAAAGTGAAAGAGAACCAGTCACTCCCCAGGGAGAGCAGATCTGGCGTATCTGTGCATCCCTGAGAGGGGAAACAGAAAAAGGCTCTAGATCTAAAGCTCAGATCACTCACTTCAAGCCATAAAACAGAACACTCACCACTCGACCTGAACGTAGCAAGGAAAGTATTTTCAGTTCTTCTATCCCAGTTAAAATTAATGTGGTTAAAGACATTTTGCAAAGTTTAAAAAGGCAAAAAATCTGATCTATGACCCCATTACTGGAGAAAAACCCCTGCTGCCTTTCTACTGAAAGCAAGCATCTCAGCTCATCTTTGCTGTTGTGAGTTAACTATCAGGCACGTGCATCTGCAGACAGACAGAGAGAAGGAGACAGAAAGAGAGTGACAAAGTACCCCTGGGGGAAGCGGGGTGCAATGGTCACATAGTCCCTGCTCTTTCATTCTCTTCTCCAGATTTTGGTCGTACATATGCGCCAGGGTATTTTTCAAGCAGCAGGGTCCTGGATTTGAACTGGTCAGTCAGTCATGTAAGATCCAGCCACTTTAACCACCATGCTACTGACTGCCCCGAACTTTCCTAATTTTTAAAATAATCTGCCCTACTAAATGGCGTCAATTTGGCATTAAGATGATGATAGGGAAGGGTCTTACCAAAGTTTCTGGGATGCTGACATAATCCTATTTCTTTTATTCTGTGTATTTTTCTGTAAAATGTAAGTACTTTTTCAAAAGTTAAACTAGGGGGAACCAGCAGTTGGCGTAATGGCTATGTCGCTGGACTCCCACGTAGTCGACCACAGTTCGAGTCCCAGACCCAGTGGCTTACACTCACGCCGGGTGTGTGTGTGTGCGTGCCCAGGATCCCGAGAGGAGAATAGAGGAGGAAGGGATTGCAGTGTGTCCATCCCCGGGGGGTGATTTCTCGCTTTCTATCTCTCTGTCTCTCTCTGTCTGGCGAGCGCACGCGCCCTATAGCAAAAAACCTCTCCAAAAAAAAAAAGTTAAACTAGGGGACCAGCAGATGGCTAGTGGTTACATCACTGTACTACTTGGCCAATTGTGGTTCGAATCCCAAACCTGGTGGCTTGAAAATCATGCCAGGGGTGTGAGCATGCATGCCCCAAATCCCAAGAGGAAAATGAAGGAGAAGGGACTGCGGTGTAGCCATCCCCACTGGGGGGTGGGGGGGGTGATTTTTCACTTTCTCTCTCACTGTCTCTGTTTCTCTCTGGCAAGCGCATGCAACAAACAAAAAAAAACCGTTAAGGAGCCAGCAGGTGGCATGGTGGTTAAGGGTGCAGGACTCCCACATGGCCGACTATGGTTCAAGTACTGGACGTGGTGGATTGTTTCTCACTTTCCCTCTCTCTCTCTCTCTCTTACTCTGGTCAAATTTTAAAATATAAATAAAAATAAATAAAGTTAAATAAAATAATTCTTTTAAAAAAAAGTTAAACTGGGGGACCAGCAGATGGCACAGTGGTTATGTCGCTAGACTTCTTCATGGCCGACCGCGGTTTGAGTCGGATCTAATGACGTGAAAATTATGCCAGGCATGTGTGCACGCGTGCCCAAGATCCCAGGAGAATAGAGAAGGGATTGCAGCATAGCCATCCTCTCTGGGGGTGATTTCTCATTTTCCCTCTTGCTGTGTCTGTGTGTGTCTCTCTGGGGAGCATACACGCCCTATAGCCAAAAGGAAAAAACTGAAATAAAAAAGTTAAACTGGAAAAGGCCAGTGGATGCTGTGGTGGTTATGGTAGCTGGCTCCCACATAGCCGACTACCAAGTTTAAATTCTCAATCAGAGGCTTGAAAACCATGCTGTGTATATGTGTATGTATGCATGTGCGCCTAAAATCCCAGGAGGAGAATGGAGAAGGGAATGCATATGGCCATCCCCAGGTCGAGGGAGGTGATTTCTCACATCCCCCTCCTATCTCTCTCTGGTAAACACATGTACCCTACAGCAAAAAATGCAAAAACAAGAGAAAACAAACCTTTTTTTTTAAGAATAAGGAAGGGGCCAGCAGGTGGCACAGTGGTTATGGCACTGGACTCCCACATGACTGACTGTGGTTTGAGTCCCAGACCCAGAGGCTTCAAATAACACTGGGCACTTGCACATGTGTGCCCAAAATCCTAAGAGGAGAATGGAGGACAAGGGATAGCAGTGTGGCCATCCCACCAGGGGTGATTTCTCACTTTGTCTTTCATTGTCTCTGTTTCTCTCTGGTAAACACACACATCCTATGGCAAAAACCTTAAAAAAAATAAATAAGATTAAGGAAGATTACGTATAAACAGAGCTTGGACAAGAAGCACACTAGACTCCAAACAGCTAGCCAGTACTCCTTCCTAGAGCTAACCGCCAGTTACCAGGCCTTCCTCACGGTCCCCGACAGCAGGCTCCAGGCTTGGCAGGGAGAGGGGGCTGCAGTCTCTCACTGGGTTTCAAATACCTGCCCCCTGCCCACGCGTAGGCTGAGCTGCCCTGCTCAGCTATGCCACAGGTGGTCGTGGGCAACAAATATGCAAGGCCACAGCTTAGGCTCTGACTGAGCCTGAAGTCAAAGTCTCACAAAGAAGAAAGGTTGTCTTAAGTCACAGTCTTAACAGTTGGAACCTCTCCTTCTCTCATGTCCCCCTTTCCAGGGTCCTCTAGTAAAAGGGTAAATAGATAAAAAAATTTAACCAGAGTCTCTACTTACACCTTCATTTTCAATTCTGATTCCAACTGTCTTCTCTGTATCAGAAATTTTCCCCTTTGAACATCTGGGAAAAAAAATACAGGTTACAGGGGTCAGCAGGTGGCATGGTGGTTAAGAGCGCTGGACTCCCTTAAGTCCAGTTGACTGTGATTAGAGTCCCGGACCTGGTGGCTTGCTTTCTCGCTTTCTCTCTCTTCCTCCCTCCCACCTTGGTCAGATTAAAATAAAGTAAAATAAAATAATTTTTAAAAAAAAATACAGGTTACAGACTTTTGCTGGATGATACTTAACCTGACACAGATTAGGTTTGTGAAAATAAGATTTAATAATTTATAAACAAAAATTGCCCTGAGTTTCTATAATCCTCCAAACCAAGGGCCAGCCAATTTTTCTAGAAAAAACAGACTGTAAATATTTTGGGCTCTGCAGGTTTTATGGACTTGGTCACATCTTCTCAACACTACCATGGAAGTTTAAAAGCAGCCACGGATAGGAGGTAAATGAACGAACATGAACAATAAAAGTTTACTTACCAAAAACAGATGGCTAGGGAGAGATGGCCCATGGGCCACTGTCAAAAACTCTGCTCTAAACTAATTATCATCCAAAATCAAAAGCATGCAGAACTGCCCCCAGTGATCCTATATTAGAGACAGAGATGACTAGAGATGTCCACCCCACCCACACTCCTATCAAAATGCACCTACTTCAGCCAGCAGGTGGCTAGATTCCACAAAGTCAACTCCACGGTTCAAGTCCTAGACCCAGCAGCTTAAAAACCACACTGGGTGCCTACACATGCATGCCTGAAATCCCAAGAGGAGAATGGAGGAGAAGGGATTCTGGCATGGTCATCCTCCCTGGGAGGTGATTTCTCACTTTCCCTCTCTCTCTCTCTGTCTCTCTTTGTTCAGAGCATGTACCTATATAAAGAAAAACTTAAACACAAGAACAAAGCAACTGCTCCTCTCCCAACCCCTGGATGCCTACGAGGTGAGTGGCACCCTCCCACACAGGAGTTGGGACTCTGACACAGTGACTTACTCTCCATCTTCGCTGACCAGCTATCAAAGATGAAGAGAACTCACGAGTCCTCAGACCCAGTCATTTGTAAAAGTGACAGTTTTAAAATAAAGACACTGAGTAAGAAAACTTAGAATGAACTGAGCCATGTACCTCTTTTCACTTCGTATTGGACATAGAGGTCCCCTTGTTTCAACAACTCTATCTGTGAGGGGCATAAAGAAAAGGTTAAATGTTTCCTTTCCTTTCCTAATAAATTATATAGCTAGATTTCCAGTTTACATTTCCAAAGGTTCAGAACATTCATTTACATTAAAATGCGAAAGTGAAATCCAAGTATACTAGTCTCCTTACAAACGAAGTTTCTAAAAATGAGTAAATCTCTTTGTCCTTTAAATAAAGCCTTTAGTGAAAACTGACTGTTATCTGCTCAGTTATCATTGAGTGTCACTTAATGGACAGACAGCGGAGAAATATAAGGAAATTAATACAATAAATACAAGTAAATTAACTTTATACTACAAAATACTTGTTTATGAATAATAATTAAAGAAGCATTTTAAGAAGCTACTTCGCTCTGAAACAGCTTTGGTACTAAATTCCTGGTGCTGCACAACCCAGTCAATGCCTTGAGGTTAGACAATGCTTCAAAGCTGGGTACACCATCTTCCCTGTATGTCAAGTTCCAACTTCACGCGCACACGCTAACGCACCGTACAGTCATACATGAAGACAGGCTAACCGGGAACTCACACTGTTTTGGAACAAACTGAGTTGTTTTGACTCCGTGATTCTGCTCTTCCCCCCAGCCTCTGGTCTTTAATGGGTCCATATGACTTCTTTGAGAACTTAAAAACACAAAACATGAGGAAGATCAGACACGAAAGGAAGTCACTGTGAATATTCACTTTTTGCCTGGCAAGTTTCTTCCCACAGGGGTTACTGATTACCGTGTAACATAAAGTTACAGTGAAGAGGAGGAGACAGCATCATCCAGGACTAGGGTAAGAGGAACCTAATCTTGATCCCAGTATTTCAGCCACGTGACCTACCCTCCAGTTTCTCTTTGTAAACCCGGAGGTTCGCAATTCCCAGAGCCACCTGGACTAGAAAAACCTCCGTGTGATGATATTCAAATTAAAAGATAAAAGCTTTTAAATGATATATTTAAATGGTTCCTAATACAATGCATTAAAAGCAACAGGTGGCGTGGTGGTTAAGGTGCTGAATTCTCAAACGGATGATCGAGGTTCAAGTTCCTGACCCAGCAACTTGAAAATTACAGGAAGCACATGTATGTGCAAGCCCAAAATCTGGAGAGCAAACTGGAAGACAAAGGATTACGGCGTGGCTATCCTCTCTAGGAGACAACTTCTCACTATCCATCTCTCTGTCTTTCTCCAGCAAGTGCACATGCCTTATGGCAAAAACCTTAAAAAAAATAAAAAAAAAAAAGGCACGGACATTAAAAAGCAAAACAGCTTGAGGATTCTGCCAATATTGCAAAGCCAAGATTCCATTAAGCACACTACTACTTCTGACAGTGGTTAATCAAAATGGAGAAAATATTAATGTTCTAACAGAAGTTATGTTCACAGCCCAAACTGAAGCTCTCAGATCATTTTTTTATTTCTGCATTAAGAAGCTAATCTTGTGACTTTTTTTACTTTAACTTTCCGTTACATAATTTCTGGGATCTCTGTGTATTCCTTTTTTTTATTTTTGAAGAGGTTTTTTTTGTTTGTTTGTTTTTTTCCTATAGGGCACAAGTGCTCCCCAAAAAGAGACAGAGAAACAGAAAGCAAGAAATCACCCCCAGGGGGTATGACCACGCCACAATCCGTTCTCCTCCGGTCTCCTTTTGGGATCCTGAGCACGCACACACACGCATCCAGCCTGAGTTTAAGCCACCAGACCTGGGACTTGAACCATGGTAGACTACATGGGAGTCCATCAACATAGCCATTATGCCAAGTGATGGTCTCTGTGTATTTTTTTTGGAGAGGTTTTCGCTATAGGGCACGTGTGCTCGCCAGACAGACAGAGAGACATAGAGACAGAAAGCGTGAAATCATCTCCCAGGGGGGATGGTCACCCCGCAATCCCTTCTCCTCCATTCTCCTCTCGGGATCTTGGGCACGCACGCACACGCGCCCGGCGTGAGTTCCAAGCCACCAGGTCCAGGATGCGAACCGCAGTCGACTACATGAGAGTCCAGCGACACAGCCATTATGCTAACTGCTGGCTCCTTCTCTGTGTGTATTCTTACAGGACTTGTTAGAATTATCAAGTGTACCTAAGCTCACATGCTTTTCACCCCCTTTTCACACGCAAACACAAAGCTAAACATCACCTCTACTGCCACTCTCATGCATTTGCTCAGATCTTTAGAGTATTTCATTAACAAGCTGTCTTACAGTGCAGATAGCTGCAATTTTATCTCTCAAGTAGGTGCCTTCCAGCTGTGCTAAACTTAATATAATTAGTAAGATGCCTCAAACGGTGATGACTCTGAAGAAATGGGGGTACGAAGCCAGGAAAGAGGGGGAAAAAAAACGTGAGGAAGTGAGAGAGAAGAGACTGGGTGGGGAAGTGGGAAAGAGGTGTGCAGGATAAGGAGAAGGGAGAGGCAGGAAGAGAGACAAAGACTGTGGGAAATTGTTAGGGAGGCTAAGGAAATGCTCTGGCCTCTGGGAGCCCTACTTCAAGCAGTGATCGGCTTTTCAGTATCAGAGTTTCAGGTAAGAATTCACTTGAATAAAAGATTCTAAACTTAACAGAAAATTCTATCTTGTAAAACCACTGTTCTGTTGAGTCATCAGAAAAGTCATGATGCATTTTTTTTTTTGAAGAGGTTTTTGCTATAGGGCGCATGCGCTTGCCAGACAGACAGAGACAGAAAGCAAGAAATCACCCCCCAGGGGGGATGGCCACGCCTCAATCCCTTCTCCTCTGTTCTCCTCTTGGGATCTTGGGCACGCACGCACACGTGCCCAGCGTGATTTTTAAGCCACCGGGTCCAGGACATGAACCGCGGTCGACTACATGGGAGTCCAGTGACATAGCCATTATGCCAACTGCTGGTCCCAATGATGCATTTTAGTATAGAAAAATATATCATGACTTTTCCAACAAACCAATATATAATCCATTACAAGATACAGTATTCAGGCAAATTACAGGACTAGTTCTCTCGGTGTTAACCTCTTTTTCCAACAAAGCCCTTCCCACCAATCCCTCTCCACAACCAAACGAAGCATCTATCTTGTTAGCTCAGTCTTACCTGTGATGATGTGCAGTTACAGGTGGGACAGAGTTGCCATGGCTACCTTCTTTAAGTCGCTCCAGCAGTCTTCGGTACTTCTCCCTTTCCTCTTTTTGAACACCCTAAATAAAACGAACCATGTTAGATTAAGTGCTAGCACATTAAATAATAAAAAGAAGTCAAATGCAGCCCACTAATGTGTCTTACATGCCAAAACAGTATTTTTTAATTTCTTTGAGTTACCAACTTTAAAAATTTTTCAAAATCAAAAATTGGCTCATTTTGAAAAACTGAGTTGACCATCTGCTGCTGTCATCTTTAGATGGACAGCTGGCCCTCTAGAGCACTTCACTCACTACGTCATCTGCTGGATCTTGGTGACATCTGACTTTTTGACAGAACTGGGTTGAACTGAATTGAGTTAAAAAAAAAAAAAACTCACAAGGAATCCTGTTACATATTTAGAATGCTCTGCTTTCAAAATGGAATTGGTCTCCCCAAAGTCACCGACGCCCTTTTACGGTTACATTAAACAGGTAAGACACATCCTCGGCCTCACGGTGCTTGCTCTCGTTGGCATCTCGCCTGCCGACTTTGCCTTCCTGGACAACGGCTGTTCCGATTCTCTTCTTTTCCGTCTTCATTGCAAATGATTCCGTCTTCCGCCTACCTTACATGCTAGAGGCTTTGGCCTATCTCTTCTTACACTGCCTGCCTTCCCGGAGAGATCAATATGCAGAAGACTCACACGTCTCTTTAATTCTGCCTTTTTCTCACACTTACCCTCAACTGTCTTCAAGAGTGTCGAAAAGGTCTTACTTATTTCATAAGCCCTTTAAACAATGTCCAAACATGTCATCATCATCCCCCTTGACACACAGGGGATCCTGGTCAGTGATATATACTTATCCAAGATTGAAATCCGGGACTCGGCATCTTCCCTCTATTTTATATCAAACTTAATCCATAAATACATTCTTGCTAACATTACCTACCAATTTCAAGGATATAGCCTGTGTGTGTACCCCACAGATATCTGCTCAGTCCTGTCTCCGATTTCTCATCTACAGATTGAAACCTTCTATACCTCTTCTTTTAATTTTTTCAGGTTTTTCCAATAGGGCATGTGCACTCACTGGAAAGATGGTCAGTGAGCAGAAAAAGGACAAATCACTCCCCAGAGGGATAGTCATGTTGCAATCCCATCTCCTCCATTCTCCTCTTGGATTTTGGGCACATGCACACACACGCTCGCATGCCTGGCGTGAATTTCAAGCTGTCCAGTCTGGGACTCAAATCACAGTCGCCCATGTGGGATTCTGCTGGCCCTTTTGTACTGCTTCTTAAAGCTTCCTCCAGGGCTACAGTCCATCCTCCTCTCTGCACATTTGTTGAATTACAAGTATTTATACATTAAGTGCCTACAAGATAATGACCGCATTCTATTCGATTCTGAATTGCTGACTATTGTACCTAGGGCTTATATAAGTATTTCCTTGATGAACTAAACTAAACAAGGGGCTCAGAAAGCCACCTAGCAAGTTAAAATACTGATGGTCCTAGAAAATGCCAAGGAATGATTTTAAATTTCTTGGAATATGTGAAGCTCTCAGAGGGAAGTGAAGACGTGCTCTGAGAGGGGAGGGGAAAGGCAGAGATGCGTAGTGTTTACTTCTCTTAAGTTATTACAGTTTGTAAGAGAAACAAATTAGGATAAGTCAGGCACTCAGAGAAGAATCTATAATCTCTTTTCTTCATAACATGCTCATTTTTCTTCCTTACAGTGAAAACTATATTTGAAAATAAATTAGATCTCATATATGTGTATTATTTACATTATATTTTATATATATACACACACACACACACACACACACACACACACACACACACACGTAGACCAGCTCTAGAAAGATACACACACTATCAGTGTTAAGAGTCAAACACGGTGGCGGGGCCAGTTACGGAAGGGAAAATGGGAAACTTCTAGCTACCCTTGAGTATGCTCTTGCAGAAACCGAGCTAAACGAGCTTACCTCCTCCACGGTACAGTGGGGACGCCTTAGACCCTTGCCACCCTCTTCAGAAATCATTTCTGGTACAGCCTGCTCCTGAGGTTTCCACGTGAAGGAACTCTCTGGATTGCCTCTGTTATAGCGACGGCCACCTGATCTTCTATTATAGCCTTCTGAGTTCAAAGTAAAACTGAAAGAAAAAGAAAAAAAAAAAAAAAAAAGAATCACCAAACTGCTTAAATTGCAGAATTCAAGCTCCCACACCATCCTGTGATCAACTGCCCTAGGTTAAGCTGGCTCCTGGCTAGTCTGAGAATGGGCGCGAGGCATCTGCGGAAGCTCCATCTGGCCATGGAGCACAGGAGCCCCAGCAGTTCCACTACAGAGGGTGTCTTTCCAGCCCTGGGGCCCATAGGAAGCCTCTGCCTTCTTTCTCACGCCTGCCGTCCCAACCTCAACTAGATGGTGGTCCCCTACCATACATACCCCTTCTCCTGCTCACTTCCTCAACTAGATGGCACTCCCCTGCCGCACATACCCCTTCTCCTGCTCACTTCCTCTAGTCACCTGGCACCACTGGAATTAATTATGGCTATGGTTGCCCATTTAATGCAAATACCCCACGCCAACTTACAGCTCCATGAGTGGAGATTACATCCTTCCACCACTATACTTCAGTATGGATCTAAGCAAAAGGCACTCGATAAACACATGCTGATAAATTAACTGAAGCCATGGAACTCCTACCCAGTTACTGATGCTGCTGAAAGAATCTGCCTCTCCTGGCGTTACTAATAATGAGACATACTGATAGTGTGCCCTTCCTGATGGGATTCCTTGAGAAAAATACACCACCACTGACACTGTAATTCTACAAAAACATTGCATAATCAGGCAGAATTAAAATATCAATGCCACTATAGACAAAGAAAGGCTGAGGAGTTCTTCATAATTAAAACTAGATCAAAGGGCCCACAGGTGGCTTGGTGGGAAGGTGCTGGACTGCCACAAGGCCAACTGAGTTCAAGCCTTGGAAATCATGCCAGTAGCTTGAAAATCATGCCAGGCACATATGCCCAAAATCCCAAGAGGAGAATGGAGAAGAAGAGATTGCAGTGTTGCCATCCCCCCTGAGACGGGAGCAGGAGATTCTCACTTTACCTCTCTCTCTCTCTCTGGCGAGCCCACGTATCCCATGGCAAAAACCTAAAAAATAAAAAAAGTAAAAAGTAGATCAAGCAGACATGAAAACTAAATGCAATATACATCTTCCCCTGGACTAGATCCTGAACTAGGAAAAAAAAAAGCTATAAAGGAGAAAGTTAAACAAGACCTATAGATTATGTAACAGTATTGTATTATATCAATGTTTAATTTCCTGATTTTCATAATCTATGATTACATAAGTGAATGTCCTCATTCCAAAGAAAAAGATGTATTCAAATGTTAAAGATTAAAGGGGCATGAGTCAAAGACTTACTCTCAAATGGTTCAGAAAAAAATGACATATATGTGACAGAATGATAAAGCAAAAACAGTATAATAACAAGGGGTGAATCTGGGTCAGAGTTATTCACCAGACAGAGTTTCAGCATATAAGACACAAAGCACATGAAGCAAACTCAATATAACTAGAAAGGGAAACAGACAAGTTCACAGTCATAGCAGAAACCAATGTTCCTCACTCATCAATTGATAGGTACACAGAAAATTGGCAAGACCGTAACACATCAGTTGACTTGGCCTAAATGACATTTAGGCCACTTTACCCACTGACAGCATAAAACACTTCCCAGACACATGAAACATTATCTAACTAGACCATCTTCTAGGCCATAAAATGAACATTAATGAATTTTTAAGAAATGAAATCAAACAAGTATATTCACTGATCATAATGAAAGTGAACTAGAGGGACCAGCAGTTGGCGTAATGGCTATGTCGCTAGACTCCCATGTAGCCTACTGCGGTTCAAGTCCTGGACCCCGTGGCTTAAACTCACGCCGGGCACGTGTGCATGCGTGCCCAAGATCCCAAGAGGAGAATGGAGGAAAAGGGATTGTGGCATGACCATCCCCCTTGGGGGGGTGATTTCTTGCTTTCTGTTTTCCTGGTTTTCTGGTGAGCGCACATGCCTTATAGCAAAAAATCTCTCAATAAAAAAAAAAGAAAAGAAAGTGAACTAGAAATCAACAACAAAAAGCTGGGCTGATAGGTAGCATGGTGGTTAAGGGCACTAGACTCCCACATGGCCCACCGCAGTTCAAGTCCCAGACTTACCTAGTGGCTTGCTTTCTCATTTTCCCCCTCTTGCTCTTGCTCTGTCCCTCTCTGGTCAAATTTAAATAAGTAAATAAAAAGATAGTATCATAGATAAAGTTAAATAAAATAATTATTTAAAAAAGAAAAAAATAACAAAAGGCTATCTGGAAAGTCCCAAATATTTGGAAATTAATGTACTTCTATCTTTCTTTTTTTTTTAAATTATTTATTTTAATTTTTACTTACGCCTTCATTTATTTTAATTTGACCCGAGAGAGACACGGAGAGAGAGAGAGAGGGAAAGTGAGAAAGGAAGCCACCAGGTCTATGACTCGAACCGTGGTCAACCATGTGGGAGAGGCCAGCGCCTTAACCACCACACCACCTGCTGGTCCCTGTACTTCTATCTTTCAACATAAGCATGGGTCAAAAAGAAAGTAAAAGAGAAAAAAAAATTTTTTTGAGAGGTTTTTACTTTCGCTGGAAAGAAAAAGAGAAAAAGACAGTGAGAGGGAAAGTGAAAAATTACCCTGGGGGGGATGGCCATGCCACAGTTCCTCCTTCTTCATTCTCTTCCTGGGATAGAGGCACACACGCACACGCACCTGGTCTGGTACTCAAACCCCAGCTGGCTATGTGGGAGTCCAGCGACATAACAGCTACGCCACCTGAGGGTCCCGTAAACTGAAAATATTTTGAATTTGGGAGCCAGCCATGGCGTGGTGGTTGGGGCACTTTAGATCCTACGTGGCCGACTGTTCAATTCAAGTCAGGCACCGCAGATTGAAAGGCACACCAGGTGTGCCTAGGTGCCCAAAATCCTGAGAGAGAAGATGAAGAAGGGACTGCAGCGTGACTGTCTCCCTCGGGGTGGTTATTTCTCACTTTCCTTCTCTCTTTCTCTGTGTACGTATCCTACAGCAAACTAACATATGCATTTAGAAAGTGAATAAAAGACTGAGAAGGAAAACCAACATTTCAAAATTTGGAGGATGCAGTTGAAGCAGTATGTATAAGGAAACGGACAGCAATAAATGGTTAGAGAATAAGTTTATCTCTACTTGAGTATGTATCTCCCAAGAAGGACATCTCTTACACAACCACAATACAAATTTAGGAACTTTAGCAATGATACAATAATGGATCAGGTAGCCCATGTTCAAATTTCACCGAAGCTATTAAATATCCTTCTTAGCAAATTTTTCCCCATCCAGAATCTAATCCAAATTCTCACATTGCATTTACTGGATTGTCAGGAAAGTTGTGATGCATTTTTGCATACGAAAACTTAGAAAAATATATTACGCACTGTGATGGTGTTCAGTGAATGAATGTAAAATAAATTAATTTAAAAAAGAAAAAAACAAAAAAAAACAAAGAAAAATACATTATGACTTTCCCGATGACCTAATAGTTTTCATGTACCTTAGACTCCTTCAAATCTAAAATTGCTTTATAACCTTCCTTCCTTTCTTTGTCCCATGAAAGAGAAAGAGAGACAGAAAGGAGACAAAGAGACAGCCCCCTTAAGAGAGTTTGCCACAACCCACCCAACCCTTCACCAGCTCCTGAGCAGGGGCGCGAGTGTGCCTAGCGTACTCGGAGTCTGCGCACTTGAACCAGCCTCCCCCTCCTCGCAGGCCATTTACCGCCACATGCCACTGTCTGGCTCCCTTTCACGAGCTTTTTAATGAGGAGTACAGTGTCTGTTGTTTTTTGGGTTTTTTTAAATAATTATTTATTTTTTTATGTATTCATTCATTTATTTTGATAGAGACACAGAGAGAGAAGGTGAGGAGCAAGCCACCAGGTCGAGGACTTGAACCACGGTCAGCCATGTGGGAGTGTCCAGCGCCTTAACCACCACGCCACCTGCTGACCCCTTGTTTTTTTTATTTTAAAAATTATTTTATCTGTTTGTCTGTTTGTTTAGATTTGACCAGAGAAAGACAGAGTGAGTGAACGAGTGAGTGAGTGAGAGAGAGAGAGACAGAGAGAGAAAGTGAGAAAGAAAGCTGCCAGGTCAAGGTCCAGGACTTGAATGAACCGTGGTTGGCCATGTGGGAGTCCAGCATCCCCAACCACCGTGCCACCTGCCAGCCCCCAGGGCCTACTGTTTATAGAATGAATCTTAAATCCAGTTTAACCAGTTTCTCATGCTTACACGCAGACGACTAGATTTCAGAGGAATGCTATTAAGTATAATCCATGATGGATGATGGCTTTTTCAGGGCCATTTGCTGGACTTCAAAAAGTTCCTGGAAAATGCATATTACAAAAATGCTATGCATGGATTTGAAAGAAAAGTTTTTTGCGCCAAAATAATTCCATTCTTTTCCACACATTTTTGGAAATCCCCTCACAGTTCTAAAGACAATGATGACATTTGTTTCACTGTTGGGGATTTAACTTTGATCCTCTCTGGTTAAGAGGTTCAGGCAGTTTTGTCTCCTCTAACGGGACAGTCTTTCCTGTTGTAAATTAGTAAGTAATTTGAGGAGAGATACTTGGAGTTTATATAAATGTCTCATACGTTCTCAATCATTAACTTACTATAGGAGTTCCAGCTCAACTGCCGACTCCTGTCCATACCAACTACCACTAAGAGAGTTACGGAACAGTGATTTTCTACTTGTCATTCCTTTCATGCTTTTATTACCTATGATTCTACAAAGGTCTTTCTTTTCCCACACTACATATTTATTCGGTCGTTGGAAATGTCATGCTGTATTGTTTTGTTTTGTTTTTATACCAAAATGTGTCATGACTTTTCCAACCCAATTTTTTTTTTCTTTTTTTGGAGAGGTTTTTTGCTATAGGGCTCGTGCGCTCGCCAGACAGACAGAGAGAGAGAGACAGAAAGCTAGAAATCACCCCTCAGGGGGGATGGCCACATCACAATCCCTTCTCCTCCACTCTCCTCTCAGGATCTTGGACACGCACGCACACACGCCCGGTGTAAGTTTTAAGCTACCGGGTCCAGGACTCGAACCGCAGTCGACTACGTGGGAGTCCAACGACATAGCCATTACGCTAACTGCTGGTTCCTCCAACCCAGTATTTTTTAACTCAATATTTATTAGTATCTGAAATGTCCCCCATTTGGCTGGGGACAGCCCTTCAAAGTTTCCTCCTATGTGGGGCTGGCATATCCCACCATTTCTGAGCATCCTTTACTTCTGGCACAAGAGGTTCCAGGCTTACTTTGCACTTTCTTTCCTAGTTCAACAACAGCCATTTATCAAATTCCAGAGGGCTGGGACCAGCAGTTAGCGTGATGGCCATGTCACTGGACTCCCATGTAGTTGACTGCAGTTCGCATCCCGGACCCAGTGGCTTAAAACTCACGCCGGGTGCATGTGCGTGCGTGCCCAAGATCCTGAGAGGAGAGTGGAGGAGAAGGGATTGCGGTGTGGCCATCTCCCCTGGGGAGTGATTTCTCACTTTCTGTCTCTCAGTCTCTCTCTGTCTGGCGAGTGCACGCGCCCTATAGCAAAAACCTCTCCAAAAAAAAAAATTCCAGAGGGCTCTAGTATTTAGTCAGTGTCTCATTCTTCCTTTCTTTTTAAGTTTATTTATTTCATGGGAGACAGAGACAAAGACAGGCAACCCTAACAGTGTCTCACACCTTCCCAGCCATCCAGGAGCATGGCACGCATGCCCAGCACAGCAAGGTCAGCCTAGGAACCCAATGTTAACCCTCCTCGAGACCTTCATTCAATGTGCAGAAGCTGCACTACTGCTGCACCACCAGGGAGGGCCTCGTTCTTAGATACAAATGGGCGGCCAGGGACTACCACGTATTAAATAAAGATTCTGGGTTTGGAAGGTGACATGGTGGTTGGAGCGCTGTGCACTCCATGGCCATGGCTGACCACACTTCAAATCCCAGACCGAGCAGCTGGCTTTCTCACCTCCCCCACCCCGTCTCTGGTCAAATTAAAAAATAATAATCATTAATAAAATTAATTAATTATTTTTTAAAAATAATATATCAATAAGCATTTTTATTTAAAAAGTAAAATCAAAATTTGGCTAGTCCTGAAGCTTAGTGGTTAAGGTAGCTGGATTCCACACGGCTGATCATAATTCAAATCCCAGCTCCAAAAGTTTGAAAAACACACTGGGCACATGTGGAAACGTGCTCTAAATCCAAAAAGGATGGAGAAATGGAGGAAAAGGGATGGCAACATGACCATGGCCCACTGGGGATGCTTTCTCGTTCTTCCTCTCTCTTTCTTTCTGTTTCTGTCTTTCTCTGGTGAGTTATGTATACCTGATAGCAATTTTAAAAATAATCAAAGGCAGCGGTAGGGCACACTCAAAGGAAAAAGGGAGAAAAAAATTTAAATAATTAACACTGTTAGAGAGATAAGGGAAAAAATATTGTATCTTTTTAAGAACAAGATGTTTAGAGAAAGAAAAAAATCTATGGACAGTGAGAGCAGAGAAGATTCCTACAATTTAAAAACTATAATAGCAAAAAAAAAAAATCAGTAAAAATATGTTTTTTAATTACTTACTTTTTAAATTTTATTATTATTTTTAATTTGCTATAGGATACATGCGCTCACCAGTGAGAGACGAGAGAGAAAGAAAGTGAGAAAGTAAGCTACCGGTTCTGGGAATGAGCTATAGTCGGCCGTGTGGAAGTCCAGTACCCTAACCATTGTGAAACCTCCTGGCCCGAGTAAACATTTTTTTGAAAGAGCAAAGAGGAAAAAAGAAAAAACATTTCATGTAACTGATGGGTATACTCAGCGTATGAAAATTCATCAAGCTATACTTACTATATCTGTACTTTTCTGTATTCAATATTCTTTTAAAATTTAGAAGAAAGTGAGTACTAATTCTTTTTTAAAAGGTTCAAGAGTCAGAGGTGACATGGAGGTTAAGGTACTGGATCCCACATAGCCAACTGTGGTTTGAGTCTCAGACCTGGCGGCTTGAGAATCATTCCAGGGTGCATGACAGTACATGTACAAAGAAAGAATTCCCTGGGAATCTGATGCTAGATAACCATCGTAGTTCAAATCCCTAGCAGCTTGAAAACAGGCCAGGTACATGTGCATGTATATCCAAAATCCCAACAGGAAGGAGAAATCGAGAAAAAAGGATTGTAGTGTAACAGGCGTTTCTCTCTCTCTAGCAAGCTCATGTTCCCTCTGGCCAAAAATGAACCACCAAAACAATCAGATCACATTTGGGCATATAACACAGAAGAAAAACTAACGCACACCTGAATTCAAGTCTCTCACTAGCTAGGCAAATGAACAACCCCAGAGTACTTACTTAACAAGATTATATAATAAAACAAAAGTGAGAATGTCTAGTAAGAATAAGCAACTGGGGCCGGCAGGTGGTGTGGTAGAGCTAGGGGTGCTGGACTCCCATATGGCTGACCATGGTTCAAGTTCCGGACCTGGTGGCTTGCTTTCTCACTTTCCCACTTTCTCTCTCACTTCTCTGGTCAAATTAAAATAAATAAGTAAAGTTAAATAAAATAATTCTTTATAAAAAAAAAAAAGAACAAACAATAAGTGCTAAGTTTCTATTTACAGAAGACAGAATTTAACACTTACCCAAAGGAAGGCAGGACTCTGCGTGGCTGATCTCGGGTTACTGTCACTCTGATCTTCGGATAGTCACTGATTCCATTAGGAGATTTATTACCTATTTTAAAAATGCATTTGTAATTGTAAAAGAAATAAAAACCCGAACAGTCTGCATTAGGAAGGAAAATCTGCGCACAGTATACATGGAAGATCTAAGTGCCTGGTGTTTCATAAAAGCTAAAGGAAAGGAGAAGGTGCTTGGAACGAGCCGTTTGCCTTTGATTTCAGACAGGCAGCAATGATTCATTGGCAAGCTTTTCTAGTTTTGTTTGGTGGGACTGACAAGAGGCCATGAAGAACTCAAAGATTACAAACTCCATGTAATTTAATTAATCCGAATAAATTGTTCGAATTAAGTTTTCTCACGAAAATAGAAGTATTTCATAATGAAAACCAGCGTGTGTTACTCCAGTTCTCTGGACACTCCCAATAATGACGAGATGGTTACTGTACTTCAAAGAGGGTAATCAAATTTTCATCAGCCATATCTTCTGTCCAAGCTACTAAAGGGGCTTTGAGCCCAAGGACTTCAAATGCAGAGTTAAAATCTCAGTTTTTACCCAGTCTGCTGCAGTAAAACTTAAAACGGACCTGAACTCACACCAAGCTAGTCTTCATTTATTCTGCCCAATGTGACTACTATTTAATTGCAGAAATATTCATGTTTTCTTAGGAGTTCTACTCCAGATCCCAATGGGGTTTATAAAATGTTCAATAAACACAACATATCTAATATGAAAAATTCTGAATCCCAAAACACATCTGGCCTCCAAGGATTTCTAGTAAGAGAATGTAGACCTGTCTACGAAAGACCTACACCAGAAATACCTGTGCTTCTCGACCAAGCTACACAAACCTACAGAAATATAGTGTTGGCACTTCACTCACAAGATTTTTTTTTATTATTTTTATTTTTAGTTTTTGCTATAGTGCACGTGCACTTACTAGAGTGAGAAAGAGAGAGAAAGAAACAAAGAAAGAAAGAAATCACTCCCTGGGGACCAGCAGTTAGCGTAATGGCTATGTCGCTGGACTCCCACGTGGCCAACCACAATTTGAGTCCCGGACCCGATGGCTTAAACTCATGCCAGGCGCATGTACGTGCGTGCCCAAGATCGCAAGAGGAGAATGGAGAAGGAGGGATTGCAGCGTGGTCATACCCCCTGGGGGGTGATTTCTCACTTTCTATCTCTCTGTCTCTCTCTGTCTTTCTGGTGAGCACACGTACCCTATAGCAAAAAAAAACTCCAAAAAAAAAAAAAAAAAAATAACCCCTGGAGTGATGGCCACACCACAATCCTCTCGAGATTGTGGACATGCATGCATGTGCCAAGCATGATTTTCAAGCCACTGGATCTGGAACCCAAATGGTATAGTTGGCCGTATGGGATTAAGCACCTTACTCCATGCCACCTGCTAGCCCTACATGTCAATTTTAATAGTAAGGCAGGCTCCATGGTGCAGAGGTAACATAGTACCCAGAAGAAGCTCAGTCTCATGTGGTGACCGCAGTTCAAATCTCCAGCCTGGTCAGCTTGAAACATGCCAGGCCTGTGCACAAGTGTCAAGATCCAATGGGCTGAAGGTCTGGAGGTAGACTGATGCCTGAGCAGGCCCCAAGGAGGCTGCTGCCCCTTTCCCCCTCCTCTTTCCTTCCTCTATCTGCCTCTCTCCTCCTCTCATTCTTATGTGCACACGTATAGGCTCTATCATGAAAAAAAATTTTAATTAAAAAAAAAGAAAAAACTGGGGGACCAGCAGTTGGTGTAATGGCTATGTCGCTGGACTCCCATGTAGTCAACTGTGGATCAAGTCCCGGACCCGGTGGCTTAAACTCACACCAGGCGCATGTGCGTGTATGTACAAGATCCCAAGAGAAGAATGGAGGGGAAGGGATTGCAGAGTGGCCATTCCCCCAGGCGGTGATTTCTCGCTGTCTCTCTGTCTCTGTCTTTCTGGTGAGCTCATGCGCCCTATAACAAAAAGCTCTCCAAAAAAATTTTTTAAATAAAAATAAATTTAATGTATTTAAAATTTAACAATTCAAACAATATGAGCCAATTATAAAATTCAACTTAACTTTTTAAAGAAAATATAATACTTCAAAGAAATACCATCTTTGTTCCAAGTCCTTTGGAACTAGATTCTCTAGTACTAGTGCAGTATGCAATTACTCGCCTTTGCTCTTTTCTGTCACAGGAGGTACTTCATGAAAAAGTCTGAGAAGCACAGCTCTGAAGTTCTTATCATTTCCTTAGCTCCTTCTCCTTCTGACTTTTGAACTCACAACTCCTCTAAAGCTCATTTTCCCTGTATCTCCCTTTCTTCACAAACTTCACAAGCCTACTTGCTAACAAATATCACAACCACTTCTCAGAATTCTGTATTCTTCCTGCTTTTCCCCACCATAGCATTTTGCATAATATATACAATAATTCCGATTTCATTACAAGTCCCTAATTCATAAAACCGTGAGGACTGGGAACCTAAGGCTGCTCCCCAACTCCTCAAGAGCAAAAATAAGATCGAATTACTTTATTATTCCTGATAACTACGCACAGTGCCTGGCACAAAGTTCTCAAGAAACTTTTTTTTTAAGTGAACAAATCTTGATCTAAGTCACATTAAGGACATTAATACAAGCAGAAAACACAACAGTAAATTCAAAGACAATAATGCTGAAGGAAGGTTATCTGCTTTCTGGAATGGTAGAGAGAACATAACTTTCTTTTCATCCCAACTCAAATTGGTGTTTTTCTTTCATATTCTTAAAACTTAAAGAAAAACAGGCAAAAGGTGATAGTGGAAAGCAGAAATATTTTTGACCACCTCACCCAGTTTCAGCATGTTGTTCCAGGATCCAGAACCTGTCAGTTCACAAGATGAAGAGTTCGAAAATACCTTAAAATCAAACAGAATCACCTCTGTAGCATCTAAATTTTGAAATCAAATATGTTTCTAATATGAAAAGATCACTCTATTGTGGTTATATTCTTAGCATTTTTACAGCAGATACCATCAATAAGACCAAAGTTTAGTTTGTCAAGACTCACAAAATGATGTAAA
Source organism: Tupaia belangeri chinensis (assembly GCF_000334495.1). Lineage (NCBI taxonomy): Eukaryota > Metazoa > Chordata > Mammalia > Scandentia > Tupaiidae > Tupaia > Tupaia belangeri. The sequence continues at coordinate 1,863,147 of NW_006160231.1, read as the reverse complement.
AAAACTAACAATTCCAGGTTCTTCATACATACTTAAATATCAGAAGCAAATGTAATTATTAGACTCTGTATAGATACTCTCTAGACAGTCTTGCCATGACTCTCCTGCCTCAGCATCCCAGCTGGCAATACAGGTGCACCCAGCACACCAAATTGGTGTTTTTCTTTCATATTCTTAAAACTTAAAGAAAAACAGGCAAAAGGTGATAGTGGAAAGCAGAAATATTTTTGACCACCTCACCCAGTTTCAGCATGTTGTTCCAGGATCCAGAACCTGTCAGTTCACAAGATGAAGAGTTCGAAAATACCTTAAAATCAAACAGAATCACCTCTGTAGCATCTAAATTTTGAAATCAAATATGTTTCTAATATGAAAAGATCACTCTATTGTGGTTATATTCTTAGCATTTTTACAGCAGATACCATCAATAAGACCAAAGTTTAGTTTGTCAAGACTCACAAAATGATGTAAAAAAACTAACAATTCCAGGTTCTTCATACATACTTAAATATCAGAAGCAAATGTAATTATTAGACTCTGTATAGATACTCTCTAGACAGTCTTGCCATGACTCTCCTGCCTCAGCATCCCAGCTGGCAATACAGGTGCACCCAGCACACCCAAGGACCTCACTATGTCGTTCAGCCCACCCTCAAGGACACGATCCTCCTGCCTCAGCCTCCCTGATTACAAATACATGCCGCCACGCTGGGCCTTTGCGTTGAGCCAGGAACTGAACCTGGACCTCCCATGTGGTCCTAGCCTATGGAGCATGTCATCTTCCCACTGTATAACATAGTAGAGACACAAATACTTTTTAGATGTTTAGTTTCTTAATCACTAATTTCTTGACCTTTATATTATAGCTAATAAAGACATTGACATTTCTAGAAATAACTCATTGATACATTAATTCCAAAATAGCGATTATCCCTAAAATTAATGTTCATGACTAAGCACAAAGATCAGAAACCTCAAGAGAGCCCCATCCCCACTGACCTCTCCTGATGGGGCCACATTCCGTGTTCCATTACAAGCAGAAGTCACCATGGGCTTTGTGGTCAGCTGGAACGGGAATCCAAATAAGCTAGCAGCATTGTAGAGACTGGTTTTCACTTGGTGAATAAAGCAATCTAGAAAATGTCAACAAACTATAAATACAGAGTAATAAATGTCCAGCAAACATAAGATTATATGTGGAAAGCACATCTCTTTATTCTTATTAAAAGCCCTATTTTCAAAGACTGAAATAAAAAGATACCACTAAAAAATTTTTTTTCTAACAATCTAGAATTCTAGCATTGTAGTTTTGGGTTTTTTTAAATCTGTTTTTGTTTTGTTTGTTTTTCAGTTTGCTAGAGGGCATGTGTATTCCTAGGGAGAGAGACACAGAGAACATGAGAAAGCACCCCTCAAGGGGCATGATCATGCCGGAATCCCTTCTTCATTCTCATTTCAGGATTTTAGGCACATGCATTTCCATGCCCAGCATGTTTTTCGAGCTGTGGGTCCATGATTCAATCCATGCAGTCAGCCATGTGGGATCCACCCACCTTAATCACCATACCACCAGCTGCCCTGTTTTTTATTTTTTAATATCTGAAATGCTTTATAAACATAAAAACATCACTTTAGCAAATCACATGCTGATTCACAAAAATAGTCTTTTAAGCAATGATTCCTCAAGAACATGTAAATTTTTACCAGAGATGAGGATATAATTAAACAACACACAGGGTGTAAGTGCTAGGTATAGCAGACTCCTACAGGAAGCTCTATCATTTATTCACTGGTTTGTCCTTGCTTCTCAAACAGGTAATACAGCTGCCCTAAACAGCTACGTATTAAGCCCTTATGATAGTCTGGCTAGGTGAAGTACAAAATATGAACCTCTTAAATACTATGATGAGGGGCCAGCAGGTAGCATGGTGGTTAAGGTGCTGGACTCCCACAGGGTCGACCTTGGTTCGAGTCCTGGACCTGGAGCCTTTGTTTCTCACTTTCCTTCTCTCTCTTCTCTGTTCCTCTCTGGTCAAATTAAAATAAATAAAGTTAAGTAAAATAAACCTTAAAAAAATAAATGAATACTATGATGAAATACAGCTATTTCTATCAGAGAAAAGATGGGCTGGAAGATCTCAGACTCATGTCTCCCTGCCACTAAAAGACAAAGATTACAAAATAAGTAAATAAGGGGAGGAGGAGATTTCATCACCTTCTCCACTTCCTCCTTTTATCACACTACCTCTTTCTCAATTCCTACACATCCTATGGAAGTTTTCTACCATTTGCTAATTAAGGGTATTCTAAAGTACTAGCTGATAAAAAAAAGAACATTATCTTAGTTACATTCTGCCTTAGAGAAAAAGAACCTTTAGAGAAAAATGGCAGCTTTTAAACAATAAGTTCTCTAGACATATAAAATATAAACTTTCTAAAGAGAAGAGAATAACTGAAAAAAGGGGAGGATGTGATGGCCTAATAAAGGCAGAATCCAATCTGAATTTGCTAAGAAATTTTATGTAAAAGTAGCAGTTTGTAAATAAGTTATTTCTAATTTTTGGAATCAGAGAGAATTACAGGCTATCTTTCTGATAACAGTGAGGGATAGCATTTACATTTTGCTCTGCTTTCTAAGTGAGAGGAAAAGTACTTCAGCGTGATGCAGAGGACTAGAGGTGGCATGGTGGTTAAGGTGCTGAATCCCAAATGGCCAACTGTGTGGTTCAAGTCTCAGACCCAGCAGCTTGAAAACACACTGAAAATGGGATAGGATTTTGTTCCCACCTTTCTGATTGCATTTATCATCCCCTCGTTGACACTGGTATCATTCTGTGCTTGTCTTATACCCGCGTAACATACAATCATGTGAGGGCCTGATAAAGAGACCCTAGCACTTACCCATTTTGTAATCCCTCTAGAATCTAAAACACTGCTTAGCATTAAGACATACTCAAAAAGCAGTCACTGGATTTCAACGAAATGTTAACACAGATCTGTCCCCACTCAACTACCACATCTAAAGGCAGATCTAAATTTGGTCATTTCAGAGAAACAGAAATGTATAATTAGAGTATTCTACTATGCCTTTTGCTTTTAATTTAGTTTTATTCTCTTCTATAAAGGTGAGTGATCAGTAACAACTAATTAGAATGATTTGCTCAGGCTAACCTAGATTACTCGGTCTGAAGTATTGGGTCATTGAAAAAATCATGACATATCTTTGCATAGAAAAAAAAATCAAATGTATATTCAGTACCTAATCGTGGTCTTTTGGCTGGTATTTCATCAGTATCCACTGTAGAAAACGGAGAGCTAAAAAGAGAAATAACAAATATATATTTATATAATAATTTTAAAACAATAAATAATTTCCTTTGAAAGATGACCCCTGAAGAAAGCCATCTTTTACCTCAGGTGACAATATAAGCAGCCTTAAAAGACAGTCTTTGGGCAAATTCTGTCACCTAGTGGTTAAGGATGCCAAACCCCATATGGGTGAACTCTGTGGTTCAAGTCCTGGACCCAGCAGCTTGAAAAACACACCCAGAGCATGTATGCACACCCAAAATCCCAGAAGGAGGGAGAGATGGAAGAGGAGAGATTGTGGTGTGATCATGCCCCACCGGGGGTGCTTTCTCCCTCCAGCCTTCTCTCTCTCTAGCAAGTGCACATACCCTATGGCAAAAATAAAATAAACAAGTCAGTTCTTAACCAGAAAAAAGGTGCTATATTTACCTGCATGGAAACTATGGGTGGTCAAGAAAGTCATGATGCATTGTTGCGCAGGAAAACACAAAAATATGTCATCACTTTTCTGACAACCCACTACGTTACAGCAGTAAAAAAGAATTTGGAAATTCAAGAAAGTTTCTGAACCCGTATTTAAAAAAAAAATCAAACAGATTTTTGCTATAGGATATGTGAGACAGAAAGCGAGAAAATAAAAACCCAGGGGTGTGATCACACTCCAATTCCTTCTCCAGTCTCCTCTCGGGATTTTGGGCACATGCACACACACATCTGGCATGAGTTTTAAACTGGGAGGTCCAGGACTCAAACTGCAGCCAACTACATTGCACTGTAATCAACACGCCATATGCTAGTCACCTAATCATCTTTCTGAATCCTCATAATTAATCATACTTATCCAAAAGAAAAAAAAAAGAATGGAATGAAAGCTCAGGAGAATACCATTCTACTTATAACTTTAAACATCCCAATAAGACCTCATGGGTTGACTGAAAACTGGATCATGTTGAGAAGCTACTTAGGTTTAAGGACGTGAGCAGCTGGGGCCAGTAGGTGGTGTGGTGGCTGAGGGTGCTGGACTCCGACATGGCCAACTGTGGCCAACCTGGACCTTCCTTTCTCTCTCTCTCTCTCTCTCTCTCTGATCAAATTAAAAATAAGTAAACAAATAAAGTTAAATAATTCTTTTAAAAAAAAAAGATGTGAGCACTTAACAAAAAATTGTGGTTTTGATCTCCAACCACTGTTCCCCTGATGAGCAGGGATTCCCATCAAAAAGAGGGCAGGGAAAGAAAATTAACATTTCCATATTCAAAAAACATGTACCAAGTTATTACCATGCACCAAATCCTGAACTAGGCCTTTGGGGAAAATAAACAAATCTTGGGACTAGCAGATGCCATAATGGTTCCGTCACCAAACTCCTAAATGGCCCACTGCGGTTTGAGCCCCCAGACCCAGAGGCTTGAAACTAAGGCAGGGCATGTGTGTATGCCCAAAATCCCAAGATGAAAATGGAGAAGGGACTGCAGCGTGGCCATCCCTCCTGGGGAGGTGATTTCCCACTTTCTGTCTGACTCTCCAGTGAGCACAAGCGCCCCATAGCAAAACTCTCTCCAAAAACAAAGAATAAACAAATACTACCCTTCATAGATACTAAGCATCAGTTTAGGCACTTTGTGACATGTTTTCAATGATCCTTACATTAATCTGACAGAAAGGCAGGAAGAAGGAGAATCGTCTCTGCAGCACAAGATGCAACTTAGCCAAGAATCAATCTCATCCATGACCTGCATTCTTAGACTCCTGTATTAATCAATCACCTTGTCCTTTTTAGCTCCCAGAAACCACTTTCTGTTTTCTTCCACTTTCTTGAACACCAAGGCTTGATTTTTAAAAAGTGAAATTAACATTTGATTGCCAAAGGTTGGGAGGCACACCAAATTTGTATCATATTCTATTTTCTAGATTATTATGTAAGATAGATACTATGAAATGGGACAAGCTACCTAGTGGATGCAAGTAAGAACAGCTTTATTGTCCTCCAAATTTTAACTTTAAAGATGAGACTAGCGATCCTTCTAAAGGAGTGAGGTGCCTGCTCTTTTTCTCTCATACCCTAATGCTAAAAACACGTCCAGCAGCAAACACACACACTGCTGGACAGCCGTTTTAGAACAAGACAGCTGCTGTTTTTCCGTGCTAAGCGAACAGTACTTGCAGTCAAAACTGCTTGGGGCAAGCTACGAATCCCACTTGCCCTAACTGCACTTCCAGTGCACAGAGCACACTTGGCAGTGTGTTCTGTCAACAGCGGGCCACAACGAAGACAGTATTCCTTCGATTCTTAGTTTCCAGCCTTACAGCAGAAGGCGTGACCAAGCCCCATCTGTTTTCAGCAACCAGCCTGGACACTGATAAGAACAGCAAAGATCCCGCCATCACCAGCCACTGTCTGCAAAGACCACCAGCCCCTTCCCTGGTCAGGAGCCGCGTTCCCACGGCGTGGCGGGAGCGCCTACGTCACCAGGGTCCCCGCGCCCCGGACTCTCCAGCCTCAGCCCAGCGACCTCCTTCTGCCAGCAGAGCCTGCCGGGCTGGTTCGGGCTGGATCGACGCTTTCGGGTCGGGTCCGGCCTGGCCGCGAAGCCCTGGGTGGGGGAGGGCGCGCTGCCAGGCCGGCGCTCCGCC
>NW_006160231.1:1845345-1852665 GCF_000334495.1 Tupaia belangeri chinensis | reverse complement strand
CCCAGAGCTGTCGCCGCCGCTGCCGCCTTCGCCGCCTCGGCCACCACCGCCAAGGTTCAGTCGCCGACTTGTGACGCGAGTAGAAGGTCCATAGATACAACGTCCCCAGGGCTACCGGAGGCCCCCGCCCGCCGCCGCTCCTGACGTCGTCTCCTCCTACCTCCCGACCGGAAAGCCTCATCCTCCAGCTGCGCATGCGCGCCCTCGCACCGCCCCCTGCCCCAGAGCCTAGCAACAAAAGGGCCTGCGGTACAGCCGCAGTCCAATCGCTGGCGAGAGCGGAGGCCTGTGGGCGGGGCTTTCTCTTTGGTGGAGCCAATCCTGAGTCGCCCGGCGGGACAAGGCCCACCAGCCGCACGTGAGAGGGTCCGCGCGGGAGGCGGCGCTCTCCGCCTGAGAGCGGTTGGTGCGCAGGAAATGGTGGCTGAATGCGCACCGTGGAGATGCGTCAGGTTAATTACCAGTGGTTTGCTGTTTTAAGAACCCTTTATTTTGTATAAACCTTGCTGTGTTGTGCTTCAGCCCATGTTACACATCAAGGAAGTCATGGCTTACAGTGGGGTCTAAAAACCACAAAACATAGTTCGGCTAAATATTCCAATATGGTGGCATAGAAAGAATCTGAACTATGATCCGAGGATAGGTCCAGTCCTTGCCCTTGAGGTCAGACCACTGGGAGAGGCCTGCACATGGACGATTACAAGCTACAGTGCAGGGTGATTGGCTGCCGTTATAAAGGTCTGTGCAAAGTGCAGTGGGAGCCTGATATAGAAAACTACACTCTAGGGGAGGGGCGACAAGGAAAAATTCAAGGAAGGCTTCACCAGAACCGAGGGGAAAAAAGAGACCTGCGGCTTACTAATGCGCTTGTCTTCTCCCCTGTGCTGGGAAGGAGTTATTCTCATAGTCCTCCCTGTATAATCTAGAGATCACATTTTTTTTTTTTTGAGAGGTTTTCACTATAGGGCGCTTGCGCCCGCCAGACAGACAGACAGAGAGACAGAAAGCGAGAAATCACCCCCCAGGGGGGATGGCCACTCCGCAAACCCTTCTCCTCCATTCTCTCGGGATCTTGGGCACGCTCGCACACGCGCCCAGCGTGAGTTTTAAGCCACCGGATCCGGGATGCGAACAGCGGTCGACTACGTGGGAGTCCAGCGACATAAGCCATTACGCTAACTGCTGGTCCCAAATCACATTTCAACTTAGTTACCAACTATAAGACAATCCTGGGAATCCTCAAAGGCTTGCATGCTTTACAAATACATAGCTGATTGCTCTTGCTCTTAACCTGTGATTCAGTTAAGGCCAGACATCCAGACTATCTTGAACTTAACCCAGATACTCTGAGATAGCCTTCTCCTTCCCTCAATATACATCATTCCAGAATTCTGCTGCAAGTCACCTGCTCGAGCTCCAGAACCAACAGCCACCCACCCGGGGCTACCACTACTCTGGCTGAGGGGATGGGGACAGATCCTGGAAAGTAGTAGCAAATCTTAAGCATGGGCACAGGCCCCATCCTTTAATTCCCCAAAGCATAGCTGACACCAGGATGTTAATGACAGTTCAGAGTAACAGAATTACAAAGCCTAGAAACCTTAGACAAGCCTATTTCTATAACCTCCAGCCCATTATCTCCCTGACAGCTCTCCTCTCACCAAAACCAGCTCTCCACTCTTCTGTTGACATACTTGACAAATTAGAACAGAAGGGAATTGCCCCTCCACCTCTACCCAGACTCATTGCAGTCTAGATTCTCAGTAAATATTAAGAGTCAGGGACCAGCAGTTAGCGTAATGGCTATGTCACTGGACTCCCATGTAGTCCTCCGCTGTTCGCATCCCGGACCCGGTGGCTTAAAACTCACGTGGGGCGCATGTGCGTGCATGCCCAAGATCCCGAGAGGAGAATGGAGAAGAGATTGCAGCGTGGCCATCCTCCCTGGGGGGTGATTTCTTGCTTTCTGTCTCTCTGTCTGTCTGTCTCTGTCTGGCGAGCACATGCGCCCTATAGGAAAACCTCTAAACAAAACGTAGAGAAAAACCCCAAAAAAAAAAAAAAAAAAAAAAAAGTCAGGACCCTTATGGGCCAGCAGGGGGCATGTGATGAGGGTGTTGGACTACCACATGACCAACCAGTGTTGAGTCCTGGACCTGGTGGCTTGCTTTCTCACTTTCCCTCTCTGTCTGTCTCTCTCTGGTGGGCACACATGCCATACAGCAAAGCTTAAAAAATAATATAAATAGGAACCAGCATTTGGCGTAATGGCTATGTCGCTGGCCTACTGTGTGGTTGACTGAAGTTCAAGTTCCAGAACCCTGTGGCTTAAACTCAGGATAGGCACGTGTGCATGTGTGCCCAAGATCCCGAGAGAATGGAGGAGAAGGGTTTGCGGAGTGGCCATCCCCCCTGGATATATATATATATGTGTGTGTATAAATAAACAAAAGTCAGGACCCTTATTAAAAGATCACTTTAGCACTATTATTCAGAGCAGTATAGTCATATGTCTTAACCGTCCTTCCATTATGAGGGTTGGCCTTTGCTTTTGACAAACTTAGAAGCCTACTCAAATATTGGGTAGTGATTCTCCAATACAAAAGGGCAATCTTGGGACCAGCACTTAGTGTAATGGCTATATTGCTTGACTCCCATGTAGTCGACCGCAGTTCGTGTCCCGGACCCGGTGGCTTAAAACTCACGCCAGGCGCGTGTGCGTGCCTGCCCAAGATCCCGAGAGGAGAATGGAGGAGAAGGGATTGCGGCGTGGCCATCCCCCCTGGGGGGTGATTTCTCGCTTTCTGTCTCTCTGTCTCTCTGTCTGGTGAGCGCACGCGCCCTGTAGCAAAAACCTCTAAAAAATGGGGGGGGGGGGCAAACTTCATGCAAAAATGAATCAGGAAACTGTAAACTGCTTTGAAAGAGCGACCTACCCCAGGTCTGGCCACTGAGACAAGAAACACTGCGATCAGTCCCAGAGCAATCCGGTGTAACACTACAACACATGTTTTTCCTAGTCCTGCCTCATTAATAGCACCCACACAACTCAATACTGAAATGTTGGCCATCTGCCTCGAAAGGTGCCAAGGCTTTGGAATTATAGACCTCAGCCAGAACCCCAGGGCTGCATCAGCAAACAGTAACTCAAGAAACGAAAGGGGAAACCTCCAGCCTCCCTCTCGAGCACCCACACAGGCTCCCTTCCGGTGCCTCTACTTACCCTCCGGGAAGATAAGGAGACTCATCCTTACAGTCCATCCTACCTGGAGCTTGTCTGCTGGTTGGTGCCTTCGCTGTCCTGTGGTCCACAGTAGAGGCACGGGCTACTGTCCATCCACTGGCCAAGGAGCGGGATTAATCTCAATCCCACCCTGGCCCCAGCCATTCCCAGACCTAGGACCTCTTCGTAGGAGAGCCAGGGGAGAATAGCACGACCACATGGAGTAATGAGGACTTCGAGAGTTCTGCCCTTCACTTGGACAACTTGCGACCATGTACCACAGGAGGGGCACCTCATTGCTTGAGCGTCAGCAGAGTATCCCCAGAAGAAGCTTTCTGAAGAGGAGGAGCTCCCCTCAGGCTGAGATCCCTTACTTCCAGCCTCTCCAGGGCCCTTCCCCCCTCTTCCTCCGCTCCACCTCCCCGCCAGAGAACACAGAAGACTCCGCCCTCTAATCCATTCTTCAGTCTTGCAAATTTTCCCTTATTGGAGCATTCGTAGGATGTTAAGTTTCCTCTCAACTTTGTTTCTCCTTACCTCTGTCAGAACCAAACTCTAGGCCATTTGATGGAAGAGGTAAGAGCTCATATACAGGTTTTGTTAGTTTAGACCTAATGTGCCTAAAATCCAACATAACTAAACACCCCGAAGAACAATTTCCTTCTGGGGACCAATTTTTCTGGAACTTAAGAAAACCATGTCTTGTATAAGCTGGTGGCTGAATAAGGCGACTGGATCTGATATGGCCTACCTACCGAGCACTTCAAATCCTGGACCCAGTAGGCACCTGTGTTTGCATACCCAATTCCAGAGAGGAGAATGGAGAAGCAGGTGGGGCATTGGCCATCCCCATAGGTGGTGCTTTCTCACTTTCCCTCTCCCTTTCTGTCCCCCTCCCAGGAGCTCACTTGCCCTGCAGCAAACTAAAAAAAGAAAACAGCATCCTTCTAATACTATGATCTAGTCAGTAACAGTTATTAGGGCCAGCCAGTGTGGCGTTAAGATCCCACATAGCAGGGACCAGCAGTTAGCGTAATGGCTATGTCGCTGGACTCCCATGTAGTCAACCGCGGGTCGAGTCCCGGACCCGGTGGCTTAAACTCACGCCGGGCATGTGTGCATGCGTGCCCAAGATCCCTAGAGGAGAATGGAGAAGGGATTGCGGTGTGGCCATCCCCCCTGGGGGGTGATTTCTCGCTTTCTGTCTCTCTGTCTCTGTCTGTCTGGTGAGCGCACGTGCCCTATAGCAAAAACCTCTCCAAAAGAAAAAAAAAAATCCCACATAGCAAACTGTACAATTTGAGTCCAGGCACAGTAGTTAAAAACAGGCTGGATGTGTGTGAATGCGTGCCCAAAATCTGGGAGAGGGAGAAATGGAGATGAGAATGTGGCAAGGCCATCCCCCATGGGGATGATTTCTCACTCCCTGCCCACCTAGGCATGCGCCCTCTAGCAAATTAAAAACAAAAAAGTATTGGAGTCCAATGTTCTCAAATAACCTCTGGTATTTATGTTACCAAACTCAAATCAGGTTCGCTTGCCCAAGCGCTATAAAACCAAGCCATAGGCACACGGTGTGATGAAGGAAAGTACAGCTTTATTGCAAAGCGCAAAGCAAGGAGAGCGGGCAGCTCATGCTGAAAAGACCCGGTCTCCCCAGATGTTCCCCACATGCGTTTTTAAGGGCAAAATTAGGGGCAGAGGTCCCAGGCGCATGATCAGTTCAATGATTGGTTAAAGAGGGCGTGATCATCTCATGGGCATTCTTGATTGGTGAGGCCTTAGATAATCAAATCCCTCTTCAGGTGTCTGGAACCCTTTGGCCTGGAGTCTCTGAGCTCACAACCAGCAGTTTCCATCCTACAAAACATCTTACATATTGAAATAAAAACCTTATCTTTCCTTTAAGTGAGTGTTTTAGAGGTCAGATGGCCCTCACTCATGGTCCGTGTTGGTCATTATCATAACCAAAGTCTAAAGACTTCTTACTCTGGGCCATTACAATATAAATGGTCTTTGCATTTCAGGAACCCCAGGAAAAAACATTAGGGGGTCCTTGCTCGGTTTCATTTAGACCCAACAGACCAGACTAAAAGTCAAATAGGGTCACTCATGTTAAAATTCCAGGGACCAGCAGTTAGCATAATGGCTTTGTCACTGGACTCCCACGTAGTTGACTGCGATCTGTGTCCCGGACCTGTGACTTATGTCACAGGCCGGCAGGCGGCATGGAGGTTAAGGGTGCTGGACTCCCACATGGTTGACTGTGGTTCAAGTCCTGGACCTGGTGGCTTGCTTTCTCATTTTTCCTCGCTCTCTCTTTCTCTCTTTCATTTTGTCCCTCTCTGGTCAAATTAAAATAATTAAATAAATAAAGTTAAAATTTTAAAAAGTTTTTTTTTTAAATAGAAAAAAATTCCATGTCACTAAGTTGTTTATCTGGCCTTCCAGGAGTATGAGATACAGCAGCTGAATTTCTCAGATCAGCTAGATTCTATGGTATGATTAATGAAGTCTCCTCTTTTAATCCTTACACAAGAGATAACCCCCAACGTAACAAACTGGTTATCTACGTTTTCCATTCTGTCCCCCTCTTCCCACCTAACAAGGAAAATAATAAAATGACCAATCTACCTTCTGCCCCTTGTTTTTGCTTTTTTCAGCTCCCCATTTATAAAATCCACCTTTTCTGCTCAGTTCATTATAACACTTATTCTATTTTATGCAATGAAGTATTGCTTGATTCCAGAATTGTTGTGACTTTGCTTCTTTTGTCTTTTTTTTTGGAAAGGTTTTTGCTATAGGGCACTTGCACTCACCAGAAAGTCAGAGAGAGACAGAGAGACAGAAAGCGAGAAATCACCCCCCAGGGGGGATGGCCACACTGCAATCCCTTCTCCTCCATTCTCCTCTCCGGATCTTCCGCATGAGTTTAAGCCACCAGGTCCGACTCAACCGCGATCAACTATATGAGAATCCAGCAACATAGACATTATGCTAACTTCTTTTTTCCAGAATCGTTGTGATTTTACATTGTTACACTAGCTCCTACTGATGGGTGTTATTCCCTCTTGTCTAATAACCGCCTTGGCCCTACTGTAGCAGGAGCTAGTGTGCTCTTTTGTCTGGATTTCATTCCGAAACTTCCCCAAACTGACTGCAAATGGCGTGGCCGCCTTTTGAGGAGAAATAGCACTACACTCTACCTCAACCTGTTTCTTGTTTTTTAAAATGGGGCTGTTTAAACCTGCCTCTTGGGGACCAACAGGTGGCTTGGTGGTTAAGCATGCTGGCCTCCCACATGACCAACTGTGGTTCAAGTCCTGGACCTGGTAGCTTGCTTTCTCACTTTCTCTCTCTCTCCTCTCTCTCACTCTGTCAAATTTAAATAAATAAACAAAGTTAAATAAAATAATTCTTAAAGAAAAAAATAAAACCTGCCTCTTGGAGGCCAGCAGGTGGAGGGATGATTAAGATGTTGTAATCCCCACATGGTTCAAGTCCCAGACCTGGCAGCTTAAAATCACACCGGCTGCAGGTACACCCATGCTCAACATCCCAAGAGGAGAATAGAGAAGAAACTGTGGAATGGGCATCCCCCAGAGGTGATTTTTCACTGTCTCTGTCTCTCTCCCGTGAGCGAGCACATGCACCCTATGGCAAAAACAAAACAAAACAAACAAACAAACGCCTCTTTCTGGGCTAGCAGATGGCATGATGGTTAAGGCAATGGATTCCACGTGGCCAGCTCTGTGGTTCGAGACCTGGACCCAAAGGCTTGAAAGACATACCAGGCACATGCATGTGTGTCTGAAATCCCTCCAGAAGAATAGAGGAGAAGCTACTGTGGTGTGACCAGCCCCCGGGGCATGATTTTGTTATGACCAGGAGCTGAGCTGTGTTGTGTTTCCCGGTTCTTTGGGTCCAGATCTTCAAGGTGAGAGACCCACTCTAAGACAGAATGAAAAACCACAAATGTGTGTAAAGTAGGAAAAGAGAAGTTTTTCTTTTTTTAATTTTATTTATTTATTTTAAATAATTATTTTTTGGGACCAGCAGGTGGTGTGGTGGTTAAGGCGCTGGACACTCTCACATGG
>NW_006160231.1:1835234-1845070 GCF_000334495.1 Tupaia belangeri chinensis | reverse complement strand
AAAAAGAATTATTTTTGTTTAACTTATTTATTATTTATTTTAATTTGACCAGAGAGGGACAGAGTGAGAGAGAGAGTGAAAGTGAGAAAGCAAGCTGCCAGGTCCGGGACTTGATCTGCAGTCAGAGAGGTGGGAGTCCAGTGCCCTCAACCATCACACCACCTGCCAGCCCCAAGAAGTTTTTTACAGGAAAACATTTCTTAAGTATCCATTTAATTTTATTTATCATTACTATTACTATGATCTAATATGCTACAGGGCATGTGCACTCACCAGAGAGAGTGAGAGAGGGAAAGTGAGAAAGCAAGCCTCCAGTTCCGGGACTCTAACCGTGGTCAGCGAGGTGAGAGTCCAGCGCCTTAACCACCACACCACCTGCAACCCCCAAAATAAAGCTTTTTTTTCTTTCATAAGAGAGATTTTTGCTATAGGGCATGTGTGTTTACCAGAAAGACAGAAAGAGACAGAGACAGAAAGTGAGAAATCACCCTCAGGGGGATGGCCACGTTGCAACCTCTTCTCCTCTCCTCGATTCTCTTCTCAGGATCTTGGGCACAGACACAGACATGCGTGGTGTGTCTCAAGCCACCAGGACCAGGACTCAAACTGTGATTGACTATGTGGGAGTCCAGTGATGTAATCATTACGCCATCTGCTGGTCCAGAAAACAGAGCATTTTTAACAGAAAAGAAATACACCCTCACACAGAAAGGCCTGCGAATGGGCAGCTGCCAGAGAAGAAGGACTGCACTGGGAATGAGGTTAAATTAGCTTGTGTTTGGGAGATTCTGGATATTTAGGAGGGGCAGTCACTGTAGCTTGGTCTCTTCATTTGAATCAGCTCCCATCTGTGCTGAATACTCTCCTTCAGGCGCATGGCCAGTGTGGACTTTGGCGGTGTGAGCACCTGCATAGGGGTGATCTGCCCTGTTAGATTACTGCTCCAGTGGGAACCAGGGTGTTGACCAAGCATCTCAGTGAGATCACCTCTCCTCGCTTGGTGCCAGGGGTGTACCTGTGACCCCTGGTACCAGCGACCGATGTGTCAGATGGCCGGCCCCTTTGTTGGCGTATTGGAACTCCCCGCTCATAATAGCTACCGATCACAATTTCCCACTTTCCCTCTCTCTGTCTCTCTCCAGTGAGTACATGCACCCTAAAAAACTAAATAAGTTAATTGATAGGGCTGGTCCCATAGCACAGTGTATGGAGGGAACCAGCTCCCACTAAAGGGGTCAGCAGGTGGTGTGGTGGTTAAGGCACTGGACTCCCACATGGTTGACCACAGTTCGAGTCCCAGACCTTGCGGCTTGAAACACACTGGGTGCATGTGCGTGCCCCAAATCCAAAGAGGAATCATTGCGTTTGGCCATTCCCCCTGGAGGATCTCTCACTTTCTGTCTCTCTGTCTCTCTAGTGAGCTCATATGCCCTATAGCAAAAATCTCCAAAAACAAAAACCAAAAACACTAACAGAAGAAGCATTTCTACAAAAAAAAAAAAAAGTATAAATAAGTTAGCTAGAAAAAAAAGCCAAACTCTACAGCCTTGAAGATAAAGGCCAATCTCTGTGCGTGGCGTAGTTCCTGACAGTGCGTCTTGGAACTGCCTGGTGTCTTTGTTCGCGCACACCAAACTCCTGAGCTCCACGCCTTTAGGGCCTGCGCGTCCACCCGCTTTGCCTAGAATGCTCTTCCCAACTGCTTCACCTCGTGAACTCCTGCACGGGCTGTGGAACCCAGACAAAGGGCACCTCCTCTGGGAAGCGTTCCAGTGCCACTTCTCTCTGGGATGCCCCTGGGTTGGGCTTCCCCTCTGTTTTGGTGTAGAATGTGCGCCGTCTCCACCACAGTGTTGTTGTCATTGTTGTCATGGACGCGTCTGTCTCCTCCAGGTCAGGAGCCATGTCCTTTCTCTCCCTTCTTGTTCCCTTAGTGCAAGCTCAGGAGACGTTCAAGAAATGAAGGAATGAAAGGCACATGTGAATTTGAGGAAAATTACCCTAATCAGCTCTTAGGGCATGAATTGAATAAACAGACTTACTGGGGCCAGCATATGCGTAAAGTTACGTTGTTGGACTCCTACGTGGCTGGCCACAGTCCGAGTCTCAGACTTGGTGGCTTGATATTCACGCCGGGCACATGTGCATACCCAAGATCCCAGGAGGAGAACGAGGAAAAAGGATTACAGCGTGGTCATCCCCCCGGGAGGTGATTTCTCACTTTCCCTCTCATTGTCTCTATCTCTCTTTCTGGTGAGTACATGTACCCCACGGCAGAAAAAAAAAAAAAAACTCTAAAAAAGTAAATAAATAAAAATACAGACTTATCTTTCCAAACTTGGAGCCAAGTGAGATGTGGCAAGGTCACAGATACGGACAGGAAGACAAAGGTGTTACAGTGAGTCAGGCACGGTGGAGCCCTAGACCAGGGTGGGGACAGAGGTCACCTTTCCTGGCTATCGAAACCAATGAGAGTTATAAACCATGCCCCGTGTGTCCCCCCGGCCCAGTGGTGTCCCCCCCCCCCCCGTACAGTACATGTCTATACCTGTTTTTTTTGTCCACGGATTTGGAAGCTTGCCTGCCTCTTCTCACTCCGTTCTCTGTAGCAAGTGATTTCTACATTAAAAAAAAAAAAAAAAAGAAAAAGAAAAAGGGGCCAGTAGGTGGCATAATTAAGGCACTGATCCCATATGGCCAACTGTGCGGTTCAAGTCCTGGACCCAGCAGTTTGAGAATCACGCCTGGTGCATGTGCTTGCATCCCCAAAATCCTGAGAGGAGACTGGAGAAGAAGGAATTGTGGCAAGGCCATCTCTTCTAGGGGGGGTGATTTCTCATTTTCCTTCCTCTCCCCACCACCACAAGCATATGTGTCTTTTGGCAAAAATCTAAAAAAAGAAAAAGTATATAATACTATATTGGAAATGAGGGAAATTGTGACATTCTAGAGTTGTGATTATTTATGGGATTGAGAAAATCCTGATTAGCAGATGGGAAATGAAGTCCTCAAAGTAACTTTTTTTTAAACTTTTTTTTCAGAATTATTTTTTAAACTTTATTAATTTTGATCATTATTATTTTTTTTTAACTTGAGAGACACAGAGCAAGAGAGGAAGTGAGAAAGCAAGCCACCAGGTCTGGGACTTGAACCATGGCCAATCATGTGGGAGTCCAACACCCTCAAGCACCATACCACCTGCTGGCCCCCTCGAAATAACTTTGGATAAATATTCCTTCAAATGATTATAACAGTTAGTCCATCTTTTAGAATTCTTTTTTAAGGGACCAGCAGTTAGCGTAATGGCTATGTTACTGGACTCCCATGTAGTCGACCGTGGTTCAAGTCCTGGACCTGGTGGCTTAAACTCACGCGAGGCGCGTATGTGTGCATACCCAAAATCCCAGGAAAAGAATGGAGGAGAAGGGATTGTGGTGTGGCCATCCCTGCTGGGGGACCAATTTCTCACTTTCCCTCTGTCTCTGTTTCTCTCTGGCAAGTACTCATACCCTGTGACAAAAATCTGGGGGAAAAAAAAAGAGCGAGAAGTACTGAGTTCTAATGTGCCCTCACCTAGTTTCCCCGATTGAAACAGCTCACCTTGGTGGAGTTTATCTCCGAGACTTGGAAGAACCTACCCTGAAAGAAAAGGCTGGACAGTTGCTGGGAGCAACTGACAAAGTTTATTTGTGTCGGCAGTTCTTTTACACAGTTCCACTTCTGGGGTTACACGCGGGCAAGTAAACACGGCATGTGCAGGGAGAAAAGCCTTCTGGTTCAATGTAAAACTTTATTGGGAACATCCTGAGTTCTGGGCCATGTTTATGGTCATGTTTCGGGGACATGTTTATTGCAGCAGGTTCCAGAAAACCAGTCTGTGAACTTGGCCCTTCGCCAAGCTCTGGGAGGACCTTCTCCTCCTCAGACCCTCCAGAGGTTGCTGGCAGGCACACACCTAACTCTAGTGCACTTCTGAAACCAGGAAATTGTCATTGCTACCGTCCCCAAATCTCATTTAGATTTTTTGTTTTCATATCCATGTCTCTGTGTGAGTGAGTGCAGTACATAATGTTGTGGTCTTAGACGTGCAGATTCCGTAGCCACTGCCACAACGAAGATACAGAACTATCCTGTCACCAGAAAACTTTTTGTGCTGCGACCAGCAGATGGTGTAGCGGTTATGTTGCTGGATTCCCATGTAGTCGACCATGGTTCAAGTCCCAAACTCGGTGGCTTGAACTCACGTCGGGCATGTGTGTGTGCGTGCCCAAGGTCCTGAGAGGAGAATGGAGGAGAAGAGATTGCGACATGGCCATCCCCCTGGGGGGGTGATTTCTCGCTTTCTGTCTCTCTGTCTGGCGAGCGCACATGCCCTAGAGCAAAAACCTCTCCAAAAAAAAAGAAAGAAAGAAAGAAAGAGTGGAGGAAAAGAGATTACGGTATGGCCATCCCGGGGTTGGGGCTCGGGGGTGACTTCTCGCTTTCTGTCTCTCTGCTCTCCCTCTTTCGTTGACGAATGCATGCGCCCTATAACAAAAATCTCTCTAAATGGAGGAGAAGGGATTGTGGTGTGGCCATCCCTGCTGGGGAGCCGATTTTTCACTTTCCCTCTGTCTCTGTTTCTCTCTGTGCCCTATAACAAAAATCTCTCTAAAAATCTCTCTTTGTACTATCCTTGGTATTTTAAAATTTAAGTTTCTTGGGGTTGGTAGGTAGTATGGTGGTTAAGGGTGCTGGGCTACCACATGGCCAAACATGGTTCGAGTCCTAGACCTAGCGGCTTGCTTTCTCTCTCTCTCTCTTCCTCTCTCTCCCTTTCTGGTCAAATTAAAATAAATAAAATTAAATAAAATATTTAAAAATATTTAAGTTTGTTTCTTTTTTTTTTTTTTTTTCTATGAATGTGAGAGACAAGCAGACAGACAGCCCCGACAGCGTCTTCACGGGTGATTCTCCAGACCCTCCAGCTCAGGCAGCCCTGCATGCTGGGCACGCATGCTCTGGAGTGTTTAGGGAGGAGTCTGCGTGTGTGCCTGGCACCTCCCTCTGTGGGCTGGCCTCACAGAGCCTGGGCTTACCACTGCTTCACTATCCAGCCCCAGCTTCGTGCCACCCCTCCGTAGTTAGCCTGTTCCCTTCTCCTCTCTCCTCTCCCCTCCCTCCTTCCTTGAGAATACTTTGTTTTCTCATATTTGATGTTTCTCATTAAAAAGGGGCAGGGGCCAGCAGGTGGTGTGGTGGTTAAGGTGTTGGAATTCCCACATGGCCGACTGCAGTTCGAGTCCCATACCTGGTGGCTTGCTTTCTCTCTCTCTCTCTCTCTCTGTCTTCCTCTGGCAAAACTCATGTGAAATTAATTAATTAATTAATTATTTAAAAACAAAAAAAGAAGGGATAGTTTCTCCCACTGATTCTTGTGCTGTTTTGAATTCCGGGAGTAGAAAGGAGTAAGTAGCTAGGAGTTAGGGGAACTTTCGTGCCCACTAGCAGGAAAACCACTAATAATACCAACAGAAACAGTTCTTGTTCTTTTACTTGGACGGCGTCCAGGAAAATGTACATCGCATGTCTAGATAAGCACTTGGCATGGTACTTAATACTGATAGGACCTCAACAAATATTTATCCTGCTCCAACAGGGAGGGACACATTCCTTAGGCATTCCTAACAAGAATGTGAGGCGGTTCTCCGTTCCTTCCCAGACACAGTTGCTTTCAAATAAGTGAAGCTCAGACCAAGTGGGAAAGGAGAAAACTAGTGGGTCAGCTACTTAGTATCCCTGTCTACATTTCCTCACTCATTTCTCCAAGCAGGAGACAAAAACAAAAACAGGTAAAGTACTGACTAGAGGGGACCAGCAGATGGTGTGGTGGTTAAGGTGCTGGATGTTCCCACATGGCTGACCATGGTTCAAGTCCTGGACCTGGCGGCTTATTTTCTCATTTTCCCTCTCTCTGGTTAAATTAAAATAAATGAATGAAGGGAACCAGCAGTTAGCGTAATGGCTATGTCGCTGGACTCCCACGTAGTTGACCGCGGTTCGTGTCCTGGACCCGGTGGCTTAAAACTCACGCTGGGCGCGTGTGCGTGCGTGCCCGAGATCCCGAGAGGAGAATGGAGGAGAAGGGATTGCGGCATGACCATCCCCTCTGGGGGGTGATTTCCCGTTTTCTGTCTCTATGTCTCTCTCTGTCTGTCTGGCAAGCGCACGCCCCCTATAGTGAAAATCTCTCCAAAAAAAAAAAAAAAAAAAGAATGAATAAATGAAATGAAATAAGTAGTTATTTAAAAAACAAGTGCTGACTAAGTCTTTCACCTGAAACTTCAGGGCTCTAGGCTGCCCTCCGGTCCTGGCATCCTACTGGGACCCCACTTCCAATGCGTGCGGCCTGCCCTCAGAGTGGACGGGTCGAAAGGCAGAGGCATGCGGCCAGTCAGGTAGCAGCCCTGTTACCAAGTGTTTCGGCACTTACCGGGTGCACGCACAGCGCTGGGACTTCAGCTGAACACCTCGTTATACCCAGTTTAGAGGCAGACTCACCCCTCTGGTAGGCAGTGCTAAACGTAGCAGCATTTGCCCGATACTTGGGATAGAACTATATTCTTAACTTGTTTGTGTCTTTATTTTTTCATTTGTTTTTAAGCTCATAGACTAAGGAAGACTGAGTAAATATTGCAAGCACTGTCACCAGAAAGGGAATTACATTCTCTCGGAACGCAATTTATCAATAGTTACTGAACACTGTGGATAGATCCTGGCACAGTTCTCGATTAAGTTTTTACATTTACTTTTTCTTTAATAAAAGAACTATTAGAGGGTCGGGGATGGCGTGGTGGTCGGGATGCTTGAATGTCACGTGGCCAAGTGTGCCGTTTGAGTCTCAGATACAGCCGCATGGGGGACACAGCCGGCATGTGTGTGGGCCTGCCCAAGATCCCAAGAGGAAAATGGAGAAGGGATTGCGGCATGGCCATCTCCCTCGGGAGGTGATTTCTCATTTTCCCTCTCTCTCTCCCTCTGTCTCTCTCCAGCGAGCGCATGTGCTCTATGGCAAAATCTGAAAAGGAAGAAAAATAAGAAATAATAATGAAGATATATAACACCAAAAGAAAGTTTTATTTAATCTGAACATAGATAAAGTTGGGCAAATATACATAAATGATTAGACCTCATAAAATGTTCTTAACAAAAATGTAAAGACTGAGGCAGGCCCGTTGCCCAGTGGCTAAGCACTGTGCACTGGAGGTTGGAACCCACATGACTGACCACAGGTCAAATCCCAGCCGGGACAGCTTGAAAAACATGCTGGCCGTGTATGCGTGTGTGCCCCAGTTCTGGGATGGAGAAATGAGGAAAGGCATCACCGAGCGGCCTCACTCCACCAGGGGGCGCTCTCTCTCTCCTTCTGTCTCTGGATCCGGGAGTGCACACACCCTCTGGCAAGGAGGAAAAATCCCTGAAGACGTCCCAATGAGAAATGAGTGTGTGCACACAAGCCGACAGAATGCTCACCAGATCTGTTCTTTTATTCCACGAGAACGAGAGGGGAAAAGATCTCAAATCACACTTGATTTCAACACACCAAGCCAAACGACTAATAACCCGCCCACAAAGAATGAGACTAGGTTGAACTCGTCATCCTGGAAATACCAATTATAATATTAAGAGAGGCGTAAAATTGTGTCAGGGAGACAGTACCTGACCTTTTATTGAAAAGAGGAGGAGTCAAAGATCCTGCGAGGGTTGGGACCTGCCTGGCCTGCAGTCAGTCCTCGGGGAACTTCCTGTGTCACCACACCTCTGGTCTGGCTCTGAGCTCCGGGATCAGGGGAGCCAGCGAAGCTGCAGCCCGAAGCCCAGTGGAAACCGAGGCTCTGAGAAGCCAGTCGCCGCCCTGTGCCCACATGCTGAGCTTCTACGTGTTCATCAGCTTGGTGTCCCTCGTGAGGCCAGGTAGGTCACTTACCCAATGGCTTTCTTAACTCCTTGAAGGATAGTTCGAGTGTTGTCATGTTTGTATTTTATCATCCAGTTCCTTACAATAACATTTTTAAATTCCATATAAGTCAATTTTAAGGAAAAAAGATAAGGGGTAAATAAATTTTCTCATTCTGAAAAAATATTTTTCCTCAATGCTAACAAGCCATTATTTCTTTGAATTAATTTCTTATATACAAAACTAAAACATGCTGAAAAAAATCTAGAATAGTGTTATTTTCTTTCATAACTAAATTTCCTGTGCCTTTCCACATAGCTGAAAGGAAATCACTGGAAATTTAATCATTTATTCTGTGATATCTCATATATGGAGGGTAGGTTTTTATATTTTTTTCATAGGGTTTATTTAAATTATTCTTACAGAAAAATGGTGCCTAGCATATTGATAAAAATGATTAACCAGGACAAAGAAATCAAAACTAAAACATGAATACACATAGTAAGGTAACAAAAAGAATGTAAAAAACTTATGAAAAAACCTCTCAGCCTAATGTTTAGGTACCTTTTTCTCATGGTTTATGGTAATGAGGTCGGTATAATTCTTTTGAGGGGCAAGGAGGAAATAACGTTACATATTCAGACCCATAAAAATGTCCAAGCCCTTTGAACTAGTGAAACCATTGCTGGAAATTTATTCTGAAGAAATAACTTTTAAAAGAAAAAAAAAAGGCTCATTTACAGAGAGAAATCTACCTATGGTACTTCTAATAACTTGAAGCTAGATGCAGCAGAAATACTTTCTCTGAGAAAATAGCTTAGTGCCAACAACAGAGACGCACCCCCTGCGAGCTAGAAACCCTCGCCGTGCGCGTGTGTGTCTGACTCACTTCCCTGACGTGGGCACAGGTGAGTGAGGAGGCACACGCGAGTGCGTTTCTGCTCCTCTTAGGAGGTGAGGTGACACGATCTGGCCCCTCGGTTGCTTCCTGGGGTGCACCCTACACATGCACAGCTGGCAGTTAAAAGCAGGGGTGTCCCTCCATCCAGGGGCTGTCTGCCCACGTACTTCCCTGTCAGCCTGGAATAAAAGAAGGAAAAGAGATTCCACCAGCTTTGGCTTTAGCCAGCTGCAAATCCTTCACACTCCGGCCCAGGGGTAGCTGTAGGGTTTCTGTTTTAAAATGAATTAATTTTATGAGAGGGGAGACAGAGAGCCAGTCCCCACAGCAGGGTCCCTGCGTCGCCGTCCACCCCATCATCTCAGCTGGCCCAGACCACGCACACACAGACGCACAGCCTGTCCGTTCAGGGTCCCGGTCACAAGCCCCAGACCTCTCGTGTGAACCCAGCTGTGTTACCATTATGTCACCTCCTGGTCACCTGGGTGAGTTCTGGATGCCAAATTCAGTGTGGTCTTCCACTTAAAATATATAAACTATTTACTTTTCAGATTTGAAAGTTTTAAAGAATTATTTTAGGGAACCAGCAGATGGCATAATGATTATGTCGCTAGGATCCCACATAGTCAACTGTGGTTTGCATTCTGAACCCTGTGACTTAAAAACTCATGCTAGTCATGTGTGCATGTGTGCCCAAAGTCCCAAGGGGAGAATGGAGGAGAAGGGACTGCAGCGTGGCCACCCCCCGGAGGAAGATTTCTCACTTTCTATCTCTGTCTCTCTGGTGAAAACATGTACCCTACAGAAAAAAAAATTATTATTATTTTAATTTGACCAGAAAGAGAGGGGGAAAGTGAAAAAGCAAGCTGCCAGGTCCAGGACTTGAACTGTGGGGAGCCACGTGGGAATCTAGTGTCTTAATCACATGCCACCAGCCAGCCCCAGATTTAATTTTTTTTTTTTTTTGGGGGGGTTTTTGCTATACGGGGCGGGGCGCCC
>NW_006160231.1:1818244-1835171 GCF_000334495.1 Tupaia belangeri chinensis | reverse complement strand
TTTCCTCCATTCTCCTCTCGGGATCTTGGGCACACACGCACACGCGCCTGGCGTGAGTTTAAGCCACCGGGTCCGGGACTCAAACCGTGGTCGACTACGTGGGAGTCCAGCGACATAGCCATTACACTAACTGCTGGTCCCCAGATTTAAATTTTTTAATAAAATTTTATGGTAAATGGACTAGCAGATGGCATGATGGTTATGTCGCTGGACTCCCATATGGCTAACTGCAGTTCAAGTCCCAAACCTGGCAGCTTGAAACTCACACCAAGCATGTGCATGCATGCCCAGGATCCTGAGATGAAAATAGAGAAGGGATTGTAGCATGGCCATCCCCCCTGGGGGGAGGAGGTTGGTTTCTCACTTTCTGCCTCTCTGTCTCTGTCTCTGATGAGCACACATGCCTTATAGCAAACATTTCTCTCTCTCAAAAAAA
This sequence comes from Tupaia belangeri chinensis, assembly GCF_000334495.1. NCBI lineage: Eukaryota > Metazoa > Chordata > Mammalia > Scandentia > Tupaiidae > Tupaia > Tupaia belangeri. The sequence goes on along the minus strand of NW_006160231.1, from coordinate 1,834,735 downwards.
AATATATATATATGTATGGCAAAGACATGTCACTTCCTTCTTCAACTTCTCCTAAAAATAGACATTTAATAATTAACTTTCTTTCTTTCTTTCTTTTTTTTTTTTGGAGAGGTTTTTGCTATAGGGTGCATGCACTCTCCAGAAAGATACAGAGACAGAAAGTGAGAAATCACCTCCCAGGGGGGATGGCCATGCCACAATCCCTTCTCCTCCATTCTCTTCTCAGGATCTTGGGCATGCACACATGCACCCGGCCTGAGTTTAATCCACCAGGTCCAGGACTTGAACCATGGTCGACTACATGGGAGTCCAGCAACATAGCCATTATGCCAACTGCTGGTCCCGATAATTCATTTTCTAATACATCCAAGGCAAAGTTTTTGGCCTAAGGTATAAAATCTCTTTAGATTTTTCTTTTTCCTTCTTTTTTTTTTTTTGAGACGTTTTTGCTATAAGGCACGCGCGCTCGCTAGATAGACAGACAGAGATAGAAAGCGAGAAATCACCCCCCAGGGGGCATGGCCACGCCGCAATCCCTTCTCCTCCATTCTCCTCTCCGGATCTTGGGCACGCGCACACACACGCGCCCGGTGTGAGTTTTAAGCCACCGGGTCTGGGACTCAAACCATGGTTGGCTACATGGGAGTTCAGCAACATAGTCATTACGCGAACTGCTGGTCCCTCTTTTTCCTTTTTTTAAAAAATTTGCTAGAGGGTGTGTGTATTTGCCTGACAGAGACAGAGACAGACACAGAGAGAGAGAGAGAGGGAAAATGAGAAATCACCCCGGGGGATGGCCATGCTACAATCCCCTCTCCTCTGAGGATTGTGGACATGCATGTCCAAAATGCGCCTGGCATGTTTTTCAAGCCACCAGATCTGGGACTTGAACTACTCAGTTGGCCATATAAGATCCAGCCACCTTAACCACTATGCTGACTGGCCCAGCCCATGCATTTCTTACTTGTGATCTAAATTTCAGTAAATATCTTCACGCAGCGTTGAGTCGGTACTAGGGACCGCTGTTTTAAGGAAGTTATTAATACAAATCTGTGCCATGTCCGGAGGTGGGAGAAACCTGTAGTTGAGTATGTCTTAGAATCTGAAACTTGAAATAAAAAGAGTGAGTCAGGCCATGCCTGTTTTTCCTCCTAACTTGATACCATATACATACAAGTTAAATAAAGTAGAGTTTATCCGTCACTTGGGTTTGTAAGTTAGTGGACTAAGTGATCTGTGAGAAACTTCACCAACCATAGGTCTGAGATAGACCGATGTTGTCATTCTTATTTTTTCTTTCTTTCTTTTGAAATTTGTTATAGGGCATGTGTGTTCAATGGAGAGAGAGAGAGAAAGAGAGAGGGACAGTGAGGAAACACCTCCCCGGGGATGGCCGCACCAATCCCTTCTGCATTCTCCTCTCAGGAATTTGGGCATGCGCACACACTCACTTGACGTGCTTTTCAAGCCACCAGGTCCAGGACGCGAACCGGGCGGTTGGCCACATGGGATCCAGCTGTGATAACAATACCTCACTAGCTAACCTGACATCATCATTTTCAACATTAAGCTCACTTACCTGTATTGAGAGGCTTGGTGTTGACCTACTTTTGCTTATTAACCCTCATAAAATTACAGAACTTCATCTCCTCTTGCCCAATTCACAATTGATTCATCAATTGATTATTTCTGTCTCTAATTCCATTTTCTTTTTTCACAGATGCCTCTTTACTTTTTATTTATCTAATTTATTATTATTATTTTGGAGGTTTTTATCTTAAGGAACATGTGCTCACCAGAGAGAGAGAGAGAGACAGTGAGAGGGAAAGTGAGAGATCACCCCCCCACCCCGGAGGAAATGGCCACACCACCATCCCTTCTCATCCATTCTCCTCCTGGGATTCTGGGCATGCACGCGCATGCCAGTGTGATATTTAAGCCACCAGGTCTGGGACTTGAACCGTGGTTGGCCATGTGGGAGTTCAGTGACGTAACTGCTACGGCATCTGCTGACCCCACGGATGCCTCTTTAGATGTAAAGAAGGAGTCTCCTCTCTTTGAAGAGGTTTTGCCAGTCAGAACTGTGGAAAATAGGGCTGGCTCCGTAGTCCAGTGGTTAAGGGAGCCAGATCCCACATGGCCAATTGTGCGGTTTGAGTCCCAGTCCTGACAGCTTGAAAAACACCAGGCTCACGCGCATGCTTCCCCAAATCCCAGCAGGATGGAGAAATGGAGAAGGGACTGGGGCATGACCATGCCCCTTTGGGAAATGCTTTGTCTCTGTCTCACTGTGCCTGTCTCTGGCAGGTGAACATACTCTCTGGCGATTAAAAGAAAGAATGTGGGGAAATCGTTCCTCCAAAAGCAGGCAGAAGCTAAGAAGCTGGAGCTGAGGGAGCAGGAGAGCTGTGTGTCGCCTCAGGGCGGTGTTCCCGGGAAGTGCACGAGAAAGGGAGCGGGTCTCAATAACCAGTTCTGCGTCTAGGGTGAAATTAGTTAAGCAAGGTGAGACCCTAATAAAAGCAAACTGGGGCAAAACATATACAATAATAAGGACTTGAGCTGGGCATCAGTTTGAGGGTTATGCCAGGGTACAGCCAGGGGTGCATCATTTAAAGTAGTCTCAAAGCACGCTCGCCACGGTTTTTCAATCCTTGGATGGGTTTTAAAGGCAAAACCACAAGCAGAGGTTTTTTTTGGGAGGAGATTTTATCGGTTGTTTGGAGAGGGTCATCCTTGGCTCCTGGGATCAGTAACGAGAGTGGCCTCAGTCCAGGCCAGGCAGGCGCTGTCTGGGCAGACGTCCTTGTGCAAGGCCGCGGTCTGGCAGAGCTCTCAGTAACGGTTCTTGTCACCACGCGTGCTAGCATGGGATGCACGTCCTCCATGGCCTTCCCAGCTCCGTCTCTCAGGTTTTAGCATAGGTTGACAAGAATGACTCTACTTCGATTCTGAAAAACGAATGTCTATCCAACCCAATTTTCTCTGACAAAAATGAAACAAAACGGCAGCTTATTTAGCCCCTAAATTTGGGTGTAACCGTAGTTTATTTTGCATCAGAGCAGCTACAAACCCCCCACCAAGGCTGACCAAAGTGCGGGCTTCAGTTCACATTCAGTGATAGAAAACGTAAGTCCATCAACTTCAGCCTCCGAACAGTAAGGAAAAAAATAGGAAAACTGTGAGGCTGGTTCTATTTTGACAAAAAAAGCAAAATTTCTGCCCTCACTCACCTCCAAAGGCTTTTCATCATTTTTTTTTTCCAGTTTTGCTGAAGGGTATGCATGCACATCAGAGAGCCAGAGATAGAGAGGAAAAATGAGAAAGCACTTTCTGGGGCAGAGGGCCACGGTGCAATCTCTTTTCCTTCATTCTCCTCTGTTTTTTTTTTTTTTTTTTTTTTTAGAGGTTTTTGCTATAGGGCGCGTGCGCTCGCCAGACAGACAGAGAGAGACATAGAGACAGAAAGCGAGAAATCACCCCCCAGGGGGGATGGGCACGCCGCAATCCCTTCTCCTCCATTCTCCTCTTGGGATCTTGGGCACGCACGCACACGCGCCCGGCGTGAGTTTAAGCCACCGGGTCCGGGACTCGAACCACAGTCGACTATGTGGGAGTCCAGCGACATAGCCATTACGCTAACTGCTGGCCCCTCCTCTGTTATTTTGGGCACAGACACACACAAGCACACGTACACCCTGTATGTTTTTTAAGCCACCGGTTCCTGGACTCAAAGTACTCAGCTGGCCACGTGGGATCCAGCTACTTTAACCTCTGCGCCACCTGCTGGCCCAGGTTTTTCATCTGTTCACTCTGGTCTTTCCATGAAATTGTGAAAGTATAAGAAACGTCTTTTTAATGGCTTTATTGAGATTGCTTTTTAAAATTTATTTATTTAATTTTATTTATTCATTCATTTATTTTAATTTGACCAGAGAGACACAGAGAGAGCGAAAGAAAGAGGGAAAGTGAGAAAGCAAGCCACTAGGTCCAGGACTTGAACCGTGGTCAGCCATGTGGAAGTGTCCAGTGCCTTAACCAACACCCCACCTGTTGGCCCCCAAGATTTCTTTTTCTTTTTTTTAAAGAATTATTTAATTTTCTTTATTATTATTTTTGTTTGTGTGTTTTTACATTTGACCAGAGAGAGACGGGGAAAGTGAGAAAGCAAGCTACTGGGTCTGGGACTCAAACCAGGTTTGCTATGTGGGAATCCAGTGCTTTAACCACCACTCCACCTGCCAGCTCCTTGAGATTTCTTATATCATATGAAATTGACATTTGTATACAAGTATACAAGTCAACGATTTTTCAGTGTATTCACAAATATGTGCAACTATCACCAATTTTAGAACCTTTTTATAACCTCAAGAAAGGAACCCTGTACCCTGTAGCTCCCCCACTCTCCAGCTCTAAACAACCACTAATCTATTGTAAATGTTTCTATTCTGGACATTGTATAAGAATGGAATCATATAATAGTTGTCTTTTATGACTGGCTTCTTTCAAATATCATAATGTTTTCAAGATCCATCCTTATCCTTATTGTAGCACGTAGAGTCATATTTGTTAACTAATTTTTTGTTAATTACCAAAAAAATAGTGCTTGACATTCAGGTGACAGAACGACTATCTAATCAGCATTCTAATTGTAAGAGTAAAGAATGGTCAGGCGGCAGCATAAAATATCAAAATTTTACATAAAGATAAGCTGTTTGTTTTACAACCCTGTGTTATTGCTTAGTCAGAAGTCGTTTTCATTAACCAGCTGTTTCTTGTTCCTGGGCCTGCGCTTTCTTCACTTCCTTGCTAGGCAGTTTATGATGCATGAACAGGTTAAATAACCCGGATTATACACACACACACCCACACCCACACCCACACCCAGACAGCAGCGCTGCCATGAATTCTTTTCTCTTGCTTTACAGCATGGAAGGGCAGGGCCAGCCAGGTGGCACAGTGGTTAGGGTGGCTGGATCCACATGGCCACCTGTGCAGATCTAGTTGTGACCTGGTGGCTTGAGGAAGGCGCTGGGTGCATGCACAGATGTGCCCCAAATCCCGAGAGAAGAGCGGAGGAGAAGGGATTATGGTATGGCCATGCCCCCCGTCCCCGCCGCCCACCCCTCCCCCCGGGGGTGCTTTCTTACTTTCTCTCTCCCTCTGTCTCTGATGAGCATTTACACTCTATAACAAATTAAAAATAATAATCATAAAGGGAAAACAAGCGTAGGAGAATATTTTGACAAGTGCATGTAGAGGGGCATGTTTTTCTTTTGTCTCAGATTCAAGGAGGCTCCTACAGCATTACCTGACAGATCAGAATTATGACTACTTTACAGCTCCGAAGAGGGCGTGCATAGCTGGGAGGCAATGGCGTTGAACCTCGAGCCTAGATCAGACTCTAAAACTCATGCTCTTTCTAAAATTGTGTTGTATTTTTTGTTTAAGACTTTAGACCTGGGGCTGGCAGGCAGTGTGGTGGTTAAGGGCCCTGGACTCCCACATGACCGATCGCAGTTTGAGTCCCGGATGTGGTGGCTTGCTTTCTCACTTTCTCTTTCTCTCTTACTCTGTCCCTCTCTGGTCAAATTAAAATAAATAAATAAAGTTAAATAAAATAATTCTTAAAAAAAGACTTTAAACCAGTGTTGGCAAACTTTTTCTGCCAAGATCCAGGTAGTAAATATTTTCCGCTTTGAGGGGGATCAGCCATAACCATAGAACTTTGTCACATCGGCGGGAAAGCAGCCACGGACCATAGACAGATGGGCACGACTGGGTTTCGCCTATAGGTGGCCATGAATTAAAGGATAACAAAACAGGGGCTGACAAGTGGCGTGGTGCTTAAGGGCGCCAGACTCCCACATGGCTGACCACGGTTCGAGTCCCGGACCTGGTGGCTTGCTTTCTCACTTTCTCCCTCTCTGTCCCTCTCTGGTCAAATTAAAATGGGTGAATAAAGAAAGGAAGAAAAAATGAAAAAAAGAAAGTTAAATAAAATAATTCTTTTTTAAAAAAAAGAATAACAAAACATCCAGGCACAATTATGCTCTGGCCAAAGTAGTGACAGCCAGATCACCCCAATAACCTACGTGGATATGCCTCTTCTCATCTGAGAGAGGAGAACGGCAATGAGCCATAAATGAGTATCATGCCTTCTATAAACAGGAGTCCGAATTCCTGATCAAAGGGTGTGGAGACTTGACCCACCCAATTGTAACTTTCCAATTGTCAACAGGAAATGGCATTTCAGAGCAATTGAATTTCAAAATAGTCTGAAAAGGACAGGTGAAATTTCTCCTGTATCAAATAAACTCTCATGGAAGAGATTAAACTCCAGAAACCAGTCTAACACGTTCTATGGTTACTTGCTTGTCCTCTGCTCATACATCTCTGAGCAACCTTGACTTCATAATAAAACAAGTAACCCAAGAGATTTGCTTTCTGAAGGCGTGCAAGTAGTTGGTCACTTCAGAAACAGCAGCATGGGACAAGCAGTTAGTGTAATGGCTATGTCGCTGGACTCCCATGTAGTCCACTGCGGTTCGAGTCCCAGACCTGGTGACTTAAACTCACACCGGGTGCGTGTGCGTGCGTGCCCAAGATCGCGGGAGAATGGAGGAGAAGGGATTGTGGTGTGACCCTCCCCCCTGGGTGATGATTTCTCGCTTTATGTCTCTCTGTCTCTCTCTGTCTTTCTGGCGAGTGCACATACCCTATAGCAACAAACTCTCAAAAAAAAAAAAAAAAAGAAAGAAAGAAAGAAAGAAAGAAAAGAAAAAAAGAAAAGAAAAGAAAAAGAAACAGCAGCATGGGTTAGAACCTGACTATCTACACGGTGAAGCCGCTTCACCGACTTGCTATTCCCACATCTCTAGTGCTTGCATGCTCTTCAAACAAGGCTGCGTGCTTGGCACTGGGAACACAGTGAATCAGACAAAGAGATCAATTTTCCTGGTGCTTTTTCCCTAGTGGGGAAAGTTATTTTAGAATAAGAAGAAAAGCAAGTAATGTAGTAAGGAAAAAGCTCTTTAGAGTTGAGTTCAATATAAGAAGACAGTCGAACAGTATTGATAATTCCTGGGGAAACAACATTGCTCAAAGCCGTGGTTATTTAGGCTACAGAATTCACTTCCAGATGGGGATGACCTTAGGAATTCTATTAACCATGAGCCCTTCTTGAAAAGACAACAAACCCAGCCACCCAAGGGGGAGGGGAGACGCGTAGGGAGAAACTCATGCTGAACAATGAACCTATACTTACGGAAGTCAGGCTGCAGGGCTGGCCCGGTGGCTCAATGGTTAAGAGGACCAGATCCGGGGCCAGCAGATGGTGCAGCCATTGCATCGGTAGAAACCCACGTGGCCAACCAAGGGTTCGGGTCCTGGACCTAGTGGCTTGAAACTCATGCCAGGAGCGTGTGCAGCGTGTGCAAGATCCCGGGAAGAAAATGGAGAAGAAAGATTGTGGCATGGCCATCCCCCCAGGGGTGATTTCTCACTTTCCCTCTCACTATCTCTGTCTCTCTCTCTCTCCCCCCCTCCCTTATCCCCAACAAGCTCATGTACCCTAAGGCATAAACCTCTAAAAGAGAGAGAGAGAGAGAGAGAGAGCGAGCCAGATCCCATACACACAGCCTTGGCTTGAATCCTAGCATCAGCGCCTTGGAAAACATGCCGGGTGTGTGCGCCCTGAGTCCCAGCCAGTTAGAAGAGGTGTCCTGGTGTGACCGCGCCTCACCGGGAGTGCCTTCTCCCTCTTCCATGCGTCTCTCTGCCTCTCTGGCGGGTTCACGTGCCCTCTGGTAACTTTAAAAAAAAAGTAAAAATCATTGGGAAAACGGGATTCCAGAAGAAAGTTCTCGTGCACGCCATTCTCGTTATTTGTGGCGGCTACCTCGGCCCAGGCCTGGGGTATTGCAGCCAGATCGCCAGGGAGTCTGCGGGCCAATGACGTGGCCTCAGACCCTGACCCGCCAATGCTGAACGACTGCTCTGGGGAGTAAGCGCTAAGGTTCTGCGAGCCTCTGCTTACGATACTCGTGTCGGCCGAGCAGTACACGACTTCCACGTGTTTCCGTGTAACGATGCCTCCTGTGACCACACTGGGGACTCGTCAGCGTCGGATTGACCGCTGCAGGGCTGCCCCTTGTGCGGCGTGGACTGAGTTACACACGCGTTCTCCCCGCAAGCACCTCAGCCTTCTTACACGCAGGAGCGCTAGGCGGCATTTCGGTGCTAAGCTTGGGAGCCGTTTCGCACAGGAAAGTAAGAGAAAGCGAAAATGTGTCCTGATGGTCGTGGCACTTGAGTGTCCACAGAAAGGACGTGCATCTCGAGTACGAGAGCCGGACAAACAGGCCAAGCTGCTGTGTTCCATCACAGCTCGGAGTGTGTGTCAGGGGACTCCGACTTTTGCCACTCTGCACATGTTCGTCACGTGAAAAAGCATCTCACATATTGATTTGGGGGTTACAAATAAACTTGCAAATATGAAATCCACAATGCTAAGGATTATACTGTGGCGGGAGAAAAGCGTGCATGTGTGTGAGTGTCCATTCTGAAAGAGGACTCGGGGCGCAGGAGAGGCCTGTAAGTGTGTTAAACTAGTCACCTTCTTGGTAGGTAGGACAAGCACAGCCAACAGCACAGAAACAATGCGAGTGACACGGCGACACGGAGGCTTCAATTCCTTTTATACTATCAAAGGAATCGCGGGAACCAGCAGTTAGCATAATGGCTATGTCGCTGGACTCCCACGTGGTCGACTGCGGTTCGCGTCCCGGACACGGTGACTTAAACTCATGCCAGGCACGTGTGTGTGCGTGCCCAAGATCCTGAGAGGAGACTGGAGGAGAAGGGATTGCGGCGTGACCATCCCTCCTGGGGGGTAATTTCTTGCTTTCTGTCTCTATGTCTCTCTCTGTCTGCCTGGCATATGCCCTATAGCGAAAAACCTCTCCAAAAGAAAAAAAAAAAAAGAAAAGGAATCACCAGGGGACTGAACAATTCTAAAGTTTTTTTTTTCTTTTTAATTTTTAAAAAGGGACAGCAGGTGGCATGGTGGTTAAGGGTGCTGGACTCCCACATGGCCGATCGTGGTTCAAGTCCCGGACCTGGTGGCTTGCCTTCTCACTTTCCCTCTTTCTTTCTCTCTCCCTCTCTCCTCTCTCTTCTCTCTCTTCTCTTCCGCCTCTCTCTAGCTTCCTCCCTCCTTCCCTCTCTGGTCAAATTTAAATAAATAAAGTTAAATAAAAAGAATTCTTAAAAAAAAAAAAAATGTTGCCAGAGAGGCCAGGTGATATGGAAGTTAAGATGGCTAGACCCCACAGGGCCACCTTCTGCATTCGAGTCCGGGGCCTGGTAGCTTGACAGACAGGCTGGTGCACATGCGTGTGTGCACAAAATCCCAAAAGGAGAATGGAGGTAGAGGGGATTCGGGCATGGCCAGCCACCTGGGGGGTGATTCCTCACTTCCCCTCTAGCTGTCTCTCTCTGATGGACACATGTACCCTATAGCAAAAGACAAACAGAAATCCAAAACTAAAATGTTTTTTGCCAGAGGGCACATCTGCTCACCAGAGAGAGAGACAGAGAAAGGGCCAGGGCACAGCCCTTTCTCCCATCGGGCACGGCCACACCCCACCTTCTCCTCCACCCCTCTGCCCTGTCAGGACTTCGGGCACACACACATGCCCATCATGCTTTTCAACTGTGTCAAGCTGGGACTTGACCTGTGAGGTCAGCCTCGTGGGATCCAGGTGCCGTAGCCTCTAGGCCGCAGAGCCAACCCCAAAACAGTTTGCATTTGGTGGAGATCAGGAGGGAGCGTGAAGTGTGTGAGGGTCCTCGTCCCCGTCACAGAGGCTCTCTCCACGTGGTGCGCCGTGTGTAAAGCAAGCACAGAGCAGAGCGGAAAGGACAACCCCGACAGCATCAGCAGCAAAGCGCGTGGAGAGGCACACCCCGCTCTGACAGCCGGGAATGCCACTTGCAGGCGCCCAGCTCCCCGCAGGCTCACACACGGTGGGTGATCAGTGTGAGTGGCCATACGTCCGGAGCAGTTCTGTGTGGCCTGCTCTGGTGTGCAGTTCACACGGTCACAGCCCACGGAACGGAATAGTCAGTGCTTCGTGTGAGGTCACTGAGGTGAGCACGAGCCGGATTAACGCAGGCTCTAAAGTTTCTGATGTGAGAAAGAACGTGCGAAGAAAGAACACCTAATACAGGAGAAGGTGAAGAGAAGACACCCCGCATTGCAAGAGGTAGTAAACCTAGAAGGCACTGAAACTAGAAAACGCAGCACTGTGGTATTTTCACTTTTTTTTGGAGAGAAATTTTTTTGCTATAGGGCGTGTGTGCTCACCAGAGAGACAGACAGAGGCAGAGAGACAGAAAGCGAGAAATCACCCACCGGGGGATGGCCACGCCGCAATCCCTTCTCCAATTCTCCTCTTGGGATCCTGGGCACACGTGCACACATGCACCCAGTGTATGGTTTAAGCCACCGGGTCCGGGTCTCAAACCGTGGTCAATTATGTGGGAGTCCAGCCACGTAACCATTCTGCTGGTCCCAGTATAGTATTTTTTTAAAAGAATTGTTTCCTTTTCTTATTTATCATTATTGTTATTTTTAAATTGACCAGAGGGAGACAGAGAGGGAGAGAGAAAGTGAGAAAGCAAGTCGCCAGGTCTGGGACTTGAACTGTGGTCAGCCATGTGGGAGTCCAGTTCCTTTAACGACCATGCCACCTGCCAGCCCCCAGCATTATAGTATTACATGCAGTCATGTCCTAGTTTGGGTCCTCTAAGAGGTAGACACCAAGACGGGACTGGACGTGGGCAGGGTCTCCTGAGGGGACTGTGAGTGAGGAAGAGGGGGGCGGGAGCAGGCAGAGAGGGCCTCCCCCGTGGGCCTGGCTGGCCCCTGAGGCAGAGGGGGGGAGAGGAAGGACTGAGCAGACAGAGCCTCAAGCTCCGGCACAGTTCTGAGGCAGTTCAGTCAGACCAGCGGGGAGGTCCTGGGCCAAAGCTGCCCGTGAGAGGAACCCTGGTAGGCAGGAGTGGCCGGCCTCGCCTGGCTCTAGTGACCCCTCAGTGCTCAGTCATGGTCCGGGAGTGGCCTGGGGGAGACATATTTTGAGTGTGAACACTGGGCAGATGGCGGCCGTCAGCCCCTCAGAGGCGGATTTCAGAGAGGCACGTCCTAGGCCACCATGCCACTTATATCACTTATATCAGTAAATGTTTATGAGAAAATTCCCTTTTTTTTAAGAGAGATTTTTTGCCATGGGGTACGTGCACTTGCTAGAGGGACAGAGAGAGACAGAGAGACAGAAAGCAAGACTCTCCCCAGGGGGGATGGCCATGTCGCAATCCCTTCTCCTCCATCCTCTTTTTGGGCTTTTGGGCGTGTATACACAGTGCCCAGCATGAGTTTCAAGCTACTGGGTCCAGGACTCGAAATGCAGTTGACTACGTGGGAGTCCAGTGATGTAACCATTATGCCATCTGCTGGCCCCATAAATTTTCATTGTTTAAAGGCTCTCAGACTGGGTGGTAAAACAAAACCCAATGATGTGCTATATCTCAGTGGTCCCCCACCTTCCTGGCTCCAGGGACCAGCCTTGTGGAGGACAGTCCCTGGAGCCACTCCGTGGACGTGTGGGGAGAGGGGGGTTGGTTCTAGAAAGAGTCGAGTGCACCACATCCATGCACCCCGCTTCCACCACTACTGCATGCCAGGGCATAATGAAACGGTCTCACAACGGGGTTCACACTCCCCCCAGAATCCAGCATCCCCACCAGTCTGACAGGAGGCCCTCCCAGGCAGCAAGGCCAGCGGTGGGAAATGGCTGTAAACACAGACGAAGCCTCGCTCACTCACCTGCCACCCACCTGGTGCACGGTGGAAGGGCCAGTAAGCCAAGACCCGTGCCAGTCCCTTCCAGGCTGGCCCCATGGCCTCATTACAAAAGCAGGCCTGTGTGTGTAAGTGCTGAAGATCCTCATGGGATGGAAAAATGGAGAAGGGACTGCGACATGACCCTGCCCACAAGGGAGTCCTTTTCACTTCTCCTTTCCCCGTCTCTCTGTCTCTGTCTCTGAGTGCATGTGCCCTATAGCAATTTTAAAAATCCCTTAAAACAAAGATATTCAAAGGATTAAAAGGATAGAAAAAATGTTAGGCAATTCTAACAAAAAGAAAGCTAAGTGATAATAAAAATATTTGGTAGAACTCAGGCTGAAAGTGGCACATAAAAATGTAGAAGGGTGAGGGACCAGCAGTTGGCATAATGGCTGTGTCGCTGGACTCCCACGTAGTTGACCGTGGTTCGCTTCCCGGACCCGGTGGCTTAAACTCATGTGTGCGTGCGTGCCCAAGATCCTGAGAGGAGAATGGAGGAGAAGGCATTACAGCACGGCTATCCCCCTGCGGGGTGATTTCTCAGTTTCTGTTTCTGTGTCTCTCTGTCTCTCTCTCTCTCTGTCTTTCTGGTGAGCCTACGCACCCTATAGCAAAAACCTCTCAAAGAAAAAAAGTTAAAAAATATAGAAGGATGAGGGACCAGCAGTTGGCGTAATGGCTATGTCGCTGGACTCCCATGTAGTCGACTGCGGTTTGAGTCCCGGACCCGGTGCCTTAAACTCATGCCAGGTGCGCGTGTGCGTGCGTGCCCAAGATCCCGAGAGGAGAATGGAGGAGAAGGGATTGTGGTGTGTCCAACCCCCCCGGGGGGTGATTTCTCGCTTTCTGTCTCTCTGTCTCTCTCTGTCTTTCTGGCGAGTACGCGCCCTATAGCAAAAATCTCTCAAAAAAAAAAAAGTTAAAAAAATAGAAGGGTGTAACACCCGAAATATGAAATAGGTAACGGGAAGAACCTGTGGAAATCAGATTTGGAGAACTTGAATTTGCCTAAATGTAATGTCGTTTTTATGTTCTTTTTAAAAGACTTATTTATTCAGTTTATTTATCATTGTTGTCATCTTTTGATTTGCTACAGGGCATGTTCACTCACCAGAGAGAGACAGAGAGAGAGAAAGAGAGGGAAAGTGAGGAAGCAAGCCACCAGGTCTGAGGCTGGAACTGTGGTCGTCCATGCAGGAGTTTAGCGCCTTAACCACTACGCCACCTGCTGGCCCCTATGTTTATGTATTTAAGTTTATTTATTTATTTTTCCCACAAGAGATAGAAACAGACAGACAGACCCTAACAGGGTCTTCACGCACCAATCCACCCTTAGTCAGCTGGCCCAGGCCACAGGCACAGGACTCGAATCCAGGACCTGCCCCCAAGGGGCCCAGCTGGCCCCTTGAGGGTGATGTTCTTACATTTTTATTTTTATTTCTTTTTACTGCCAGAGAGTGTGTGCACTGGCCAGAAGGAGACAGAAGACAAAGAGAGGAGGGCGGGTGAGGGGGAACGCATTGCCACATGGGGTGTGGCCATGCCACCGTCCTTTCTCCTGCGTTTCTCCATCCCATCAGGACTTGGGGCACGCATGCTCAGTGTGTTTCTCAAGCTGCAGGGCTGGGGCTTGAACCATGGTTGGCCATGGATCTAGCTCCCTCGACCACTAGGTCACAGAGCTGGCCCTGTTTTTATTCTTGAAAAGTGGTCCACCATCGTTGACATTTAGGTACGTTATTTCCAGATGTGTAAGAGAAAGGAGGCTCCTGACCCCCACCGTAGGCCACCTTGGCCAAGCTCCCCATCTACCCTTACACTGTGTCTCTTTCATTGCTGGTTTTTGTTCTTGTTTTTCTTTTTTTTTTTTTTTTTTTCAGAGAGACAGATTTTTGATAAAGGGTGTGTGTACTTGCTGGAGAGAGAGACAGAGACAGTGAGAGGAAAAGTGAGAAATCACCCCCCAGGGAGGATGGTCACGCCACAATCCCTTCTCCTCTATTCTCCTCTCGGGATCTTGGGCACGCACGCACACGCACCCTGTGTGAGTTTAAGCCACTGGGTCTGGGACTCGATCCGCGGTCGACTACATGGGAGTCCAGCGACATAGCCATTACGCTAACTGCTGGTCCCAGAGAGACAGATTTTTGATAAAGGGTGTGTGCACATACCAGTGACACAGAGAGAAAGAGAGAAACCACCCCCAGGGGGGTGGCCACACCGCAATCCCTTCACCATTCTCTTCTCTGGATTTTGGGCACACGCACACATGTGCTGAGTTTATAAGCTGCCGGGTCTGGGACTTGAACTGCAGTCAGCCCTGTGCCTTAACCACTAAGCCACCTGCTGGCCCACACTGCGTCTCTTTCACATGGCACACATCACAAGTAGCAATTATCTGTGTGTGTTGTTGCATTAATGCCTGACTCCCCCTCAAATACGCCACCCGAGAGAGAACCTAGAATGATGGAGGCTCTTACTGAAGGAACTGCAATGCTTCCGGAGGATGAAAGATAACATATATAAAGCTTTTGTAATATCTAGCACTGAGAGAGAGGAACCAGGAAATCTACTGGTTCTCACTCAGTACTTGCAATGGTCTTCTCTAGGGTACAGCACCATTACAAAAATAATGAAGTCATTTAAAAACTATGTGAGGAAGGGCCAGCAGTTGGCGTAATGGCTATGTCTCTGGACTCCCACGTAGTCGACCGCGGTTCAAGTCCTGGACCTGGTGGCTTAAAACTCACGCCGGGCGCGTGTGTGTGGGCCCAAGATCCCGAGAGGAGAATGGAGGAGAAGGGATTGTGGCATCGCCATCCCCCTAGGGGGGTGATTTCTCGCTTTCTGTCTCTCTGTTTCTCTCTGTCTTTCTGGCAAGTGCATGCATCCTCTAGTAAAAACCTGTCTAAATAAATAAATAAAAATAAAAGCTATGTGAGGCTGGCAGGTGGTGTGGTGGTTAAGGGCACCGTACTTCCACATGGCCGGCTGTGGTTCGAGTCCCAAATCTAGTGTCCTGCTTTCTCACTTTCTCTCTTGCTCTCGCTCTGTCCCTCTCTGGTTAAAATAAAATAAATAAATAAAAATAATTAAAAAAAAAATAAAACTATGTGAAGTCGGCATGGTTCCATTAAGTGAAAAATAAAAATCCATTTGTCCTTGTCCTTCGTGCCTTTCAGTAACTGTCCGTTTTAAGGGTTTCTAGTAAAGACTCAGCAAGTCAAGGAGGTCAGGTGCATCATTCCAGAGCTGCAAAAGTTGGCAGTTGCTGCTGAAGAACAGCTCTGGCCCCAGACTCCACCTCTGCTCTCTGAGCCTTCCCAGGGCGCAGGCACGTGACCGATGACACATTGTCCTGATAGTGCTCTTTGGCTCGAAATGAACAGACAGCAATTAAACAGCCTCCTTCTTGGGAAAGGAAATTGTCTTCCCCAGTGTGACCTCATTCAGAATTAATTTCTGCAGCGTTTCTCCCGTGCCAGATAGCTGGCAAGGAAACATAAAATGACTTCCCCTGCCCGCCCGTGAGTCAGTTGCTCAATGAGGAACAAACTGAGAGGCTCAGCCCAACCCCTTGGCGCCTCCTGCTCAATCAGATGACTAATCACACGGTCCATTATTCACTCTAGGGCGCGCTTATCAAGCAGCCAGGTAAGTTCCAGTTCATGGTTTCCAAGAGCTCGCTGTCCACAGAAAGAGGGGATAAGAGGGTGACAGGTGGCTTGCCTCATGGCAGGCTGCCTGGGGGTGCAGAGGGGAGGAGGTGAGTCTCCTGCAGCGGGGTATGCAGGAGGGCCTGACAGCCTGGTCAAGGTGTTGTCTGACGTCTCTCCTGTGTATTACTTGTTCTCCTCGGTCTTCAGTAAGCGGAATGCAGGAGAGACTAAGAACATACAGCATTATGCCCCTTATCAAAACGCCTCACCTTGATTTGGTACCCGCTGATGATTTTTGCCTAACCAAAGTTTGTTATTATTCCTGTTATCATCATTACTTAAGTGCTAGAAGGCACATGCACTTCCCAGAGAGAGGTAGAGAGGGAGAGGGATAAAGCCTCCCCCAGTGGGGTGTGATCACGCCTCAATCCCTTCTCTTCCATTTCTCCATCCCGTTGTGATTTTAGGCACACAGATATGCCTGGTGTATTTTTTCTTTTTCTTTTTTTTTTTTTTTCACCAATACTGGGTTTTATTAATTACATTTTTTTCCCTTCAAAAATTTTTAAAATTTATTCATTTTCTACATTAATTCACTATACACCATCACAACACACAAATGAATTTTCCATCCAAAATACACTGTGCATTGGCTCAATCAAGCACATCAACATACATGTTCTCAGCAAATAATTTTCCAATTCTTATGTCCTGCATACCTTGCCTTTTGTTTTGCCATCCTTGATTCCCCATCCCCCACCCTCTGCTATGTCCCATTGTCCCTGGCATCCACGGTTGCCCTCCATACCTTCCCCCCGCATTCAATTGTTCTGCCAATGAACTTAATTAGTCTAAATATATCCAATAGCTAGCACAGCTGACACATACCTATACATGAACCCAAGTCTGACTTTAGGCATA
>NW_006160231.1:1810702-1817418 GCF_000334495.1 Tupaia belangeri chinensis | reverse complement strand
CAGCCACGCGCAGGCCCGGCCATGCCCAGGCCCGCCGCTGCTGCCGCACAGACCCGGGCCCGCCGCCACCGCCGCCTTCTTTTTTCTTTTTTCTGAGACGTTTTTGCTACAGGGTGCATGTGCTCACAAGAAAGAGAGAGACAGAAAGTGAGAAACCACCTCCCCGGGGGATGGTCACGCCGCAATCCCTTCTCCTCCATTCTCTTGGGATCTTGGGCACACACGCACACGCGCCCGGCATGAGTTTAAGCCACCGGGTCTGGAACTCAAATCGCGGTTGGCTACATGGGAGTCCAGCGATGTGGTCATTACTCTAGCTGCTGGTCCCATAGGTCCACACCCTGCTTTCAGACTATGTGCTCTGTTTTCACCATGTGTCTGTGGAGATGCCCGTCTTCTCCTGCAGCCTGACGCAGCCACCCCTCATTACTATTTTTTTAAAGAATTGTTTATTCATTATCATTATTTTTAATTTGACCAGAGAGAGAAAAAGGGAAAGTGAGAAAGCAAGCCACCACGTCCCACACTCAAGGCGTGAATTACCTTGTGGGAGTCCAGTGCCTTAATCATTATGCCACCTGCTGGCCCCATTATTCTTAATTATTCTGCACTCATATTATCCTGGATTTTGCCAGTGGAAGCCCCTTCAAGTTTTCTTCGTCCTTGTAATACTTTCTTTTTAGAGAGCTTTTGTTTATTTATTTATTATTATTATTATTATTTTTAATAGGGCGTGTGCACTCACCAGGGAGACAGAGAGACAGAAAGCAAGAAATCACCCCCAGGGGGCATGGCCATGCCACAGTCCCTTCTCCTCCATTCTCCGGGATTTTTTGGAACGCATGCACACGCACCTGGTGTGAGTTTAAGCTGCTAGGCCAACTGGGGTTGATTATGTGAGAGTCCAGCGATGTAACCATTACAGCATCTGCTGGTCCCTCCCTGTGATACTTTTTAAACACTTACTTCCTTTCTGGCTTAATGAGTTGCTCCAGGCTCATCTTGCGCTGTTCCTTTCCTTATCTGCAAACTTTCTTCTTCAGCTAGCCTCAGGGTCTGCTCCACAGGATGAATGGTTGGCGGTGCTGGAGGAGGAAAGAAGGAGGGGGTCCAAGAAAGGGTTCAGTGGTCAACGGTTTCAAATGCAGGGAAAGATCCAGGGCTGGGCACATCATTCTCCACTTCCAGGCTAGGCGGGTGTCCTAGGCAGGAAAGGTGAGCAGAGTCAGTTTCCAGGTCCTCTACCTGGAGCCAAGCACAATGAGGGATGCACAGGTTAGAAGACGCCACTTTCAGCATGGACACGTGTGTACAGAGTCACCCCAACACATCCGGGAGAAGTGTCTTTTTTTTTTTTTTTTTGCTATAGAGCTTGTGTGCTTGCCAGAGAGAGACAGAGAAAATGAGAAGTCACCCTCCCCAGGGTGGATGGCCACGCTGCAGTCCTTTCTCTTCCACTCTCTGCTTGGGATTTTGAGCACACACACACAAGTGCCTTGTGTGATTTTCAAGACACTGGTCTGGGACTCAAACCATGTGGTCAGACATGTGTGATCCAGCACCTTAACCTCCGTGCCACTTGTTGGCCCCCTGAAAGTGCGTCTTTATTGTGCTGTCAGTGAGGGACATCAAGGCGTTTCCAGAGTTCTGGAGTGAAGCACGTCTTCGTGGCTGGACCTGTGAAGACTTCACTGGGGTGGGATTTGAGGTAGATGTTGAAAGAGCGTAGGATTTGGAAGAACGGTTTTCCGGGTGAAACCAGAAGTGACTAGTTTTGAGCTCCGAATCGAATATCTTTACCGTTTCTTTCAACTAGGTTTGGCCCCTTGCCAGATATTGTATGGACCATAAGAAGTGGCTAGTATGGGACCAGCAGGGGGCGTGGTAGTTAAGGTGCTGGACTCCCACGTGGCTGACTGTGGTTTGAGCCCCCGACCTGGCGGCTTGCTTTCTCACTTTCCCTCTCTCTCTCTGGTGAGTGCCTGTATCATGTTTAAAAACAACAATAAGAATAAATAAAATTTTAAAAATAATTAAGAAAATAAACATATAAAAAGAAGTGGCTAGCAAGTGCCGGCAGGGCACACTGTGCTCGGGCCAGGAGGGAGAGATCTGTGCTGACGCCCTGCACTCCTTTCAGATCCCGATGAAACGTGCCCGTCGTTCACCAGGCTGAGCTTTCACAGCGCCGTGGTTGGCACAGGCCTAAACGTGAAGCTGATGCTCTACACCAGGAGAAATCTGACCTGCGCGCAAACCGTCAACTCCACAGCTCTGGGGCACCTGAACGTGACCAAGAAAACCGCCTTCATTGTGCACGGGTTCAGGCCGACGGGCTCCGCTCCAGTCTGGATGGGCGACTTGGTAGAGGGCTTGCTCTCTGTGGAGGACATGAACGTGGTTATCGTTGACTGGAACCGAGGCGCTACGACGGTGATGTACCACTACGCCTCGAGTCGGACCAGAAAAGTCGCCACGGTCTTGAAGGAATTTATCGACCGTATGTTGGTAAGAGAGAATTCAGATTGAAACTAGCCCATTATCTGGAGGTTTAAAGCCAAGAGCTGGGCCTGCAAGTGGTGAGGAGGTTAAGGCGGCTGGATCCCACATGGCCAACTGGGCAGTTCCAGTCCCAGACCAAGTGGCTTGAAAAATCACACCAGGTGCATGTGCGTGCCCAAAATCCAGAGAGGAGAATGGAGGAGAAGGGATTGTGGCGTGGCCATCCACCCTGGGGGGTGATTTCTCACTTCCTCTCTCTCTTTCTGTGTCTCTGTCTGGCAAGACACAAGCACTGTGCAATGAACATCGAGACCATTTGCAACATGTTGTAAATCCGAATAAGCCTCATGGAAGGTTGGTTGGGGAGTGACTGCAGGTCAGTTCTGCAGGTGTGGTCGTGTAGTTTGTGCACTGTACAGGCCACCCAGCTAAAGGAGCATAGATGTCATTGTGCATTTGTAGATTTTTTTTTTTTATTATTATCATAATCTTCTTTATATTACATTGGATTACATATAACTTTACATTGACTTACATTGCTTTTTCAAAAGGGAATGCCATGCATGTCAGTCAATACAGAGGCATCGATCTCCCCGCTTTATCATTCAAAGTCTTTTCCATGCATTTCCCAATAATTATTATTATTATAATTTTTTAAAACAGTCAATCACTATTTCTCATTTTGCTTGTTAAAAGACTTCACCCATCATGAAATACTTCCCAGACCAGTCCAGTTGAGAATACTATACACGTCATCTTCAACAGATAATAAACCATATCTGTTTCTCACTAACATCCCCTCTATTGTTCACTTGCTATCTTTCTCTATCCTCTTCTCTTTTTTTTTTTATAGTTTATTTTTTATTATAATTTTTTTTTCCCATCGCAACACACAAATGAATTTTCCATCCAATATATACTGTGCGTTGGCTCAATCAAGCACGTCAACATATATGTTCTCAGCAAATAATTTCCCAATTCTTGTGTCCTGCATACCTTGCCTTTTGTTTTACCATCCTAGATTCCCCATCCCCCTCCCTCTGTTATGACCCATCCTCCTCCCACATTGTCCCTGTCATCCCCGATTGCCCTCCGTGCCTCACCCCTCCCCAAATGATCTGTCAGTGATCTTAATTAGTCTAAGTCTCTCCAATAGTTATCACAGCTGACACATGCCTCTACATGAACTCAAGTCTGACTTTAGGCCTAAACCCCATTGGGTAAAAAGAGCATACTATAAAGTAGAACCCAACTGGGCCCATACCGCTCACTGCAGCCATCAAATATCCAATTTTTTTTTTTAAATGGTACGAATAGTTTAACCGTTTTTTTTTGTTTGTTTTTTGTTTTCGTTTTTTTCCCGTAACATTCATTCCCTGAGCATCATCACAGCGTACTAAATGTAATCTCCCATCTAGAATAAACTGCACAGTGACCCAATCAAGCATGTTATCATCAATAATATTCCACTTCTACTTTCTTGCTTATGCACATATATGTTTTTTTTCCTCTTCCTCTTTTTTTTTATTTTTTTTTATTTTTCCTATGTTTGTCCCTCTGCCCTGTCTCACTCTCCCATTACAATATCCCTGCTATATACAGTTGTCTTCCAGAAGAGTTACTGAAAAAGTGATACATACAAGTAAAGGGAGAGAGGCCACAAGTTCCAACCATCAGCTCATAAAGTTTTTGGTAATAGGGAGCATAAACTCCACTCAGGGTTGGATAAGGAAGGGTCTCCGGCAGATCCACAAGTGTAGGTGAGTCTCCAAGGAATGCAGTTTCAGGAAAGCAGTTCTGGTACACAGGGATAATTATCAGCTGATGCGGCACAGCAGTCATCTTGTAGTTACCAGGAATGGTGTTGTGGGGGTCTGCAGTGTGAGTTGTCCTTGGGTATCTGGCTTCCTTAAAAATGGCAGAGTAGTTCTTGTTTTCCCCTGAGGTAATGCAGGGCTGGTAACTATCATCTTCTTAAGTTGCAAGTTCTTCAACCTTGTTTTCGGCCTCCTCCGGGCCATCCCGGGCCAGAGAAGGGAGGGGCAGGGAGGCCCCCCGGGCCGCGTGGCGCGCCCCCCGGAGTGGAGGAGCACCGGCCAGGCCGATCCCGGCGCGCGGCTGCACTGGGGAGGGGCCGTTCCCGGCGCGCCCATTTGTAGATTTTTTAAAGAGTTATTTATTCATTCATTTATTTTAATTTGATCATGCGTGCGCACACACACACACACACACACACACACACAAAGAGAAAGAGAAAGAGAGAGAGAGTCAAAGTGAGAAAGTAAGCCACCAGGTCTGGGACTTGAACTGTGGTGAGCCATGTGAGAGTGTCCAGTGCCTTAACCACCACACCACCTGCTGGCCCCTGTGAATTTGTAGATTTTTTTCATTGTAATTTTCTAACAGATAACAACAAGGTATCTTGAGGAAGAAGCATTTTTGTAAAAGAGTATTTATTTAATTTTACTTATTCACTCATTCATTTTAATTTGACCAGAGAGAGACAGAGAGGACAAAGAGAGACAGCAAGCCACCAGGTCCAGGACTCGAACTGTGGTCTGCCATATGGGAGTGTCCAGTGCCTCAAACACCATGCCACCTGCTGGCCCCCAGGAAGGGCCATCTTTTTCCAATTCATATAAAGGTATCTCAGGAGTAAGAGGTTCTGTTTAGGGGCTTCGTAGTTTGAAAGCCTAGAACGTCGTCAACTTCTATAGCTATTTCTTTTGCTAGAAATGCCAAAAGTTTAGTGAACAGATTAGCCAAAACCGGAATGGAGAGCTATGGTCTTAGAAGACTTATAGAGGTTAAACCTTACATGTTTATTTAGTGAGCTAGCTCATGATAGATATTTTAACAGCCGCAAGGTGACAACAAACCAAGACAGTTTCAGGGAGAAAGGCCTGACGGCTCCTGGGGCCAGGGGTGACAGGAGTTTTACACGAGCGCCTCACTAAGCCACAGCCTCAGGGAAGTGTCAAAGGGACCCAGGACAAGCTGTCCCAGCAGCGTATGGACCGTGGCCTGCTCCCACTCCCACTCCCACCTTTCCTTCTCTCCTCACCCTGACGGCATGAGCCTAGCCTATGAACAAGGAAGTTTATTGAAATAGAATGCGGCCCTCTCCCCAATTTAGAAGGCTTGGTTCCTTTTTTCTTTTCTGTTTTCAGTTTATTTATTCCTCTGTGCCCATGAGAGAGGGAGAAGCAGGGTCTTGATATCTGCACCCACCCCAGCTTCAGCCAGTCTGGCATTCTCAGGAAGGTCTCTGGGTGCGGACTAGGGCCGCCCACGTGGGTCAGCCTCGGCCTGCATCCTTTTAGGGCCTCGGGTCTCGGCCTGGTTTCTGGCTGAGGCCTGATGGGGACGCTGTGGGTCAGGGTTAAGGGCGCGGTTGGACAGACTAGCCTGAATCCTGCTCTGGCCCGTCCGCACGCAGGGGAGAGGACGTGCGCCCTGGGCCTGTTTCCCCATCTGTGTGAGCGGAAGAATAGTGCTGGCCTCCTGGAGGCCTCGCCCTAAGTGAGCCAGCAGGTGGGAGGCGCCGCGGGGCAGTGGCGGGGCAGGTGTTCGCCTGGGGGAGCCCTGTGCAGGCAATGCAGAAGTCTGGGTTTGAAGCCGGCTCTTCCCACTCCCTGAAGTCAACAGCTAGCGCGGTTCACCCAATGCCATCAGTCTTGGCTCCTCACACTTTATAATGCCGGTCCTCTTGGCATTGCAGGCAGAAGGAGCTTCTCTGGACGACATTTACATGATTGGAGTGAGTCTAGGAGCCCACATAGCTGGGTTTGTCGGAGCGATGTATGAGGGGCAGCTGGGGCGGATTACAGGTAAGGCTCCTCCGGGGCGGGGCCGGGGCCGGGGCGGGGCAGGTGTTCGCCTGGGGGAGTCCTATGCAGCCAATGCAGATGTTGGGTTTGAAGCCCACTCTTCCCACTCCCTAACCTTCTGGGCATGTGTCTTCTTGTGCGAAAGGAAGACCATCATAATCTTGACCTCAGACTCTGAGATACTAAAATAGAGGTAAATTGTAAGCGCCACAGAAAAGATTGGTGGGGACTCTTTCTCTGACGTCCCTTAGGGATTTGATCTGTGTGCCCAGACAGCCTCCTGCCTGTCACTTAATGCAGGATATTTGAACCACAGACCTAACACACGTCACAGCTGGAGTCTCGGGAGAGGAAAACGAGAAGGGAACGTTGTGGCTGGGGCCG
>NW_006160231.1:1805223-1810668 GCF_000334495.1 Tupaia belangeri chinensis | reverse complement strand
GGCTGGAAAGGCTCAGGGACGCTCTGGCTTTCAGAGACTCTGGGCCACACTTACCTTTTTCAGACTCCATCCTCACCCAGCGATTTCATTTCATTTCATTTATTTATTTTAAGTTTTCGCCATGGGGCACATGCACATGCCCGAGTGAGACAGAAAGAGGCAGTGAGAGGGAAAGTGAGAACTCACTCCGGGAAGGGGGGGAAGCAGGGGGATGGCCATGCCTCTTCTCCTCCAGTCTCCTCTTGGGATTTCGGGCACGCACTCGCACCTGTTCGGTGTGATTTTCAAGCTGCTGGCTCCAGACTTGAACCATGGTCGGCCATGCGGGAGTCCAGTGCCTTAACTACCACATCACCTGCTGGCCCCAGAGAACTAATTTTTTTTTAAATTATTAAAAAAAAATTCAAACAACACATATTATTTAATGAAAAAAAGAATTATTTTATTTTAACCTTATGTATTTAATTTGACCAGAGGATAGAGGGGGAAGGGGAAGTGAGAAAGCCAGCTGCCAGACCCGGCTTGCTCTTCAGCCAGCCATGTGGGAGTCCAGCGCCCTAACCACCACGCCCCCAACCACCACGCCCCCCCTGGCCCCAGAGAGCTGTTTTACATCTGGAGAATGTGAAAGGCAGAAGTGGCCCAGAGGGCAGAGGAAAGGCTGAAAATCAACTCCATTCGGGAGGTAACCTTTCAGGTTACAGCTGAATGTGCTACTTAAACTTGGGGTGGCCTGGGGAAGCCGGCGAGTCGTCTCTGTCTCTGCGCCTGTCGCTCTCCCACACCCAGCTTGCCTGGATCTCTCTAGCCGTGGTACCTGCCCTCACATTCTTTGTCTTGGATCTTATTTCTCACTTTCACCCAGAGGCCAAGGCCGACCTCGTCTTTATCACCTGCTTTCTTAGGAAGACAAGTCTCCTTTTAAGTGCTTGTTATTAGTATGTTTTAGAAAGCAATGTGTCTTTATAAAACTTTCATTTGCCCTCGTCCGTGGGAAGGCCAGCATTTGCCTGTGTCCTTTATCTGTTAGGAGTTCCTTTTCTGGCAGGTGGGAGTCTTCTCTGTGCTGTGCTTGAACTCCACCAGCTCTCCAAAAAAAAAGAAAGAAAAAAAAAGGCCTGCTTTGTAGCATTGGTTGCTTTTTTGTGGTGTAAATACTCCTACCGGCCTGACATCATTCCCACAGAGTTTGGGAAGGGATGAAAAACCAGCCCTCGGAACGGACGTCAATGGCTCCTGTCCACCATGGCCTCTGTCTATCCACACCCTGTTTCACCCCCAGCCTCCCAGCAGACCTGCTCCCACAGCCACCCTGGATGTGCACTGCAGCGTGTTCTGGTCTCAACCTCAGACATTCCCTGAGCCAGCCTTCTCTCCGCTCTGGGCCCTGTGCTCCTGCACCGTGGCCTGGGTTCAGCCAGTGGGCTGCGGCCCTGCTTCCTGCCTCCACTGACCTTCTCCCATTCTGACTCCTCACCATCTCTGAGCCCTGGGGTCAGGCTCAGCTGCACCAAGAGCAGCTTCTGAAGCAAAGCAGGTCCCCTCCCTGCATGCCGCCCCTGCCCTGCCTGGGTGGTGGGGAATGTGGGCTGCTCCCTCCCAGCTCCCATGAGCTGGGCGGATCTGCTTGTTAGTCATCTGGGGCTCGTAGCTGCTCCGTCACTGCTATTCCCTCTCCTCTTCACTCTTCTCCAGGAATATCTGGTTTCACTTCTTGTGAACTGCTTCAACAGAAGATGGCAGAGGATGAATAGATTTAAAAGTCTTCCGAGTGCTGACACTGCTCTCAAACTTAATCATGTAGGACTCAGCTTGGGGCCTGCTGTGGCTTCCTGTGGCAGTGTGCGCTTCTCTCAGGGGGCTGGGGTACATGAAGGCCTGTGTTGATTCCTGGCCCGCCCCGTAAAACAGCCGGGCATGAACTGCCTCTTGTCCAGCTACCCAGAGGCTGGTGCAGGAGGGAGTGCTAAAACTCACCTTAGGGTGCCCGTTACAATTCTGACTTACTAAATTGGAATTTGTGGGGTTGGATCAGTAGTCTGTATTCTTTTTTTCTCATTGCCAGAGGGTGCAAGTACCCACCAGAGAGGAAGAGAGAGAGGGAGGGAGAGAGAGAGAGAGAGAGAGAGAAAGCACCCCCAAAGGCATGTCATCATAGGGCAATCCCCTTTCCCCATCTCCCCATCCTATTAGGATTTTTGGCACACATGTGCTCCTGGCATGTTCTGCAAGCTCCCGGGGCCAGGATTTGAACTGCAGTCAACCATACTGGATCTGGCTTCCAATGCACAGTGCCTGACCAGTATCCTATGGAGCCAGCTCAATCTGTGTTGTTTTTTTTTTCTTTCTTTCTTTCTTTTTTTTTTTTTTTTAGAGATATTGGGTATAGGGCGTGTGTGCTCACCAAAGAAAC
Source organism: Tupaia belangeri chinensis (assembly GCF_000334495.1). Lineage (NCBI taxonomy): Eukaryota > Metazoa > Chordata > Mammalia > Scandentia > Tupaiidae > Tupaia > Tupaia belangeri. The sequence goes on along the minus strand of NW_006160231.1, from coordinate 1,808,255 downwards.
AGAGAGAGCCAGAGAGACAGAAAGAGAGAAATCTCCCCTGCCCTGAGGGATGGCCACATGCCCCGGGAGGGATGACCACACTGTAACCCTGTCTCCTCCAGTCTCCTCTTGGGATTTTGGGCACATATGCACATGCGCTGGTGTGAGTTTTAAGCCACTGGGTCCAAGACTTGAACTGCGGACAACTACGTGGGAGTTGAGTGACATAACCATTATGCCATCTGCTGATCCCTGTTTTTTTTTTTTTTTTTTTTTTTAATATTTTTTGCTATAGGGTGTGTGCACTTGCTGGAGAGACAGAGAGCAACAGAGACAGAAAGCTAGAAATCAACCCCAGAGGTGGAGGGGGGATGGCCACGCCCTCTTTTCTTTTCCATTCTCTCAAGATTTTGGGACACACACACACACACACACACACTTGCCCAGTGTGTTTTTCAAGCTACTGAATCCAAGATTTGAATCACCACACCACCACTGGCTGGCCCTATATAATTTCAAAAATTTTATTATTTATTATTATCATTTTAATTTGCTATGGGGCAGGTGCACTCACCAGAAAGAGAGCGGGTGGGAATGTGAGAGAGCAAGCTGCCGGGTCCGGGACTCAACGGTAGGCAGTGTGGGACTTCAGCGCCTTGACTCCCACGCCACCTGCTGGCCCTGAGAGTTTGTGTTTTCACCAGAAGATGCAGGTGGTCTGAGCTCCACACTCAGAGCTGTACTGTCCAATACAGCAGCGACCAGTCACTTGTGACCACTGAGCACTTATGCGGCCAGTGCAAACCGAGATGTGCTTTAAGTGCAAGATACACACTGGATCCAAAGACTAAATACTATCTAAATACTATATATATATGTAAAATCTCAAATTCTTTATATTCATTACATGTTGGAACAAAACTATTTTGGGTATACTGGGTTAAAAAATACTTTTAATATTAGTTTTTCCTGAGGCTGGCCCTACAGCACAGTGATTAGGAAGCTGGACCCCACATGGCCAACTGTGGTTTGAGTCCTGGCCCCAACAACCTGAAAGACACCTGGGGTGTGTGTGCAGCCCAAACCCTAACAGGATGGAGCAGTGGAGGAAGAAGGGTAGTGGAGTGGAGGCTGCTCTCTCTCTCTCTCTCTCTCTCTCTCTCTCTCTCTAGTAAGCGCACATGCTCTTGGGCAATAAAACTTTTTTTAAAATTAATTTTCTCTTTGTTTTTACTTTCTGTTAAGTGGTGACTAGAAACTTTCTAGTTATATACAATATATAATAATATGTAGTATAATACACATTATTATCCTATCGAATGGCACTGCTGTAGTGATTTCATGACACCCTTGGGAATGGTAGTAAGAGGACTCTCAAATTGCACACAATTGTCGGATGTCTGTTTTTGGGTGAAATCCAGCGCTTTCATCAAATTCTGAAACCAGTTAAAGCTGCAATGAAAGAATCACTGTCTAAGCCATTTTCTGGTGGTCTTAGAGAATTAAGAAAGAGCTCTATTTTTCTGTTCTGTTTTCTATAATAATCTCAGAATGTTCGAGATTTATTTTTTTTCTAAAAGGCGCATGCTTACAGAGAGAAACAGAGGAAGAGGGAGAGCAAGAGTGAGAGAGAGAAAGTGAGAAATCACTGCCCTGCCACCACTCCTCGCCCTCCCCCCGCCCCCATGGGTTGATGGCCACACCACAATCCTTTCTCCTTCTGGGATTTTTTTTTTTTTTTTTTGAGGTTTGCCATACGGCGCGTGCCCCCCCCTGAGAGAGACAAAGAGACAGAAAGCAAGAAATCACCCCCCAGGAGAGATGGCCACACTGCAATCTCTGCTCCGGTTTCTGCTTGGGATTTTGGGCATGCATGCACACATACCTGGTGTGTTTCAACCCTCTGGGTCTGAGGCTCACACTACAATGGGCCATATGGGAGTCATCCAGCACTTTAACCACTACACCACCTGCTGGCCTCCTGGTATAATTTTCAATAGACCCTCATCACTCTCAAAATTGCCCTGGTTTGGTCATCTCATCTGTCCTGGATCTGGAGGCTGCTATAAAATGGGGAGCTCTCTGTTAATTTTCCCAATCAGAGAGGGATATTATGTTTTTTGGGGTTTTTTTAGAGTTTTTTTTTTTTTTTTTTTTTTTTTTTTTTTTTTTTTTTTTTTGGGGTTGTGCCTCCCAACGACAAGAGACAGAGACAGAAAGCGAGAAATCACCCCCCAGGGGGGATGGTCACACCACAATCCCTTCTCCTCCATTCTCCTCTTGGGATCTTGGGGACGCACACACACGCGCCCGGTGTGAGTTTAAGCCAGTGGGTCTGGGACTCGAACCGCGGTCAACAACGTGGGAGTCCAGCGACATAGCCATTACGCTAACTGCTGGTCCCAAGGGTTTCCCCGGCAGTCTTTCAAAGGCGATGAGCCTTCTGTGTTGCGTTGAGAATATCCTGTGGACCTGGATTCCTGGCTGTTGGTTCATCTCCTCCCACGTCAGTTTCTGTTGGGCGTAGACAAGAGTGAAAGACCGGGGGGAGGGGGGGGAAGAAAAGAAAGCAGATAAAAAGATGCCTCAAGGAAGCCCAGAGCTTTGGGAGAGGAGATCTGGAGAGACCGAGGTTAGAACCAGGAAGGGTGAAGGCCAGATTCTGCCTCTTGGAGTTTACAAGGATGAGCGGGGAATGGGAGCCGTCATCGAAAATGACTTTCACAGATAAAGCTTCCAGGGAGACATCCCTTGAAACCCTCTTTACTCCACGTGGGGCAGAGCCTTTCTAAGCCTCTGATGTTACTAAAAGTTTTCAGCCAAAAATTCATGTGCGTGTGGCCACAGTGTCACAGGAGCTGTCGCCTGTTTGCCAGCTGTTTCGCAGTGACCATGAGGGACACCCAGCTACCAATGACCAATGACAAGAGATTGGTTCAGGCATTCATGGGGTGGGTTCGTTCTGCTGAACGGACTCCCACGTCCTGTCCCTGTCCCTCTCCGATAGCTAGCCTGATGCCCAGCCTGGCCCAGAGCTTCGCCCTTTCCTGCTG
>NW_006160231.1:1789684-1805205 GCF_000334495.1 Tupaia belangeri chinensis | reverse complement strand
CTAAGCTCCGTGCAGTGAGAGAGCTCATTAGATGGAGGCGGCTGTGGTGGGAAGCTGTGCTGTCAGGACTCCCTGAGCCTCAGTCCATTCACCGGTAAAATGGAAGACATAGCGACCCTGCGTCCCTCCCAGGGTTGCGAGGTGGATCAGATGGGTTAGCATACGTGAGTAAAAGAGGAAGCTGCAAAGGGGTTTTGTGAATGACAAGGGGGGGTGAAGGGAGGTTCTGGGTCATGTAAAATGGGATGAAGATGAAGACAGCATCTGCCTTTTTCTCTTTTCTGTCCCCTTCAGTGCTTTGTTCTCAAAGAGCCCACATAGCCCCACACTCCCTGTGTGCACCCTGCTTTGGGTTCTGCAGAAGCTGTGCCTCCTGGTGCAGTCTAGCTGCCAGTCTCAGGGCACTGCCAGGTGACAACTCCACTGTGGGGAAAACTCCAGGGCTGTGAGCAGGAGTCCTGATGACGCGGGGGAACGGGAATGTTCACCTAGCCCAGGGTGCCCTGCAGCTTGGGAGCCGGCTGCAGCAGGAGGGATCAGAGGCCTGGCTGCAGGTGACTCATGGCGTGGGGCTGTCAAGCGACTCTGTTTTCCTTCCAGGTCTTGACCCTGCGGGCCCTCTGTTCAACGGAAGACCTCCCCAGGACAGATTAGATCCCGGGGACGCGCAGTTCGTTGACGTCATCCACTCTGACATTGATGGTAACATTCCTGTCTTTGTGGGCCAGACCTTCCAGATTCCTAGAGCACCTCTCCCAGGGGCTCATCAGGCCAGGGCAGATCAGGTTCCTTAGACGCCCTCCACTATGGGCAGGGCTCCAAATCCACGGCAGTACAGAAGAGAAAGCAGCTGCTTTCATGCAGGTACCCAGTGTGGATGATTTTCCCATAGCCTCTCTTTTTGTTCTGATAATAGAGAGTGCGTGTGCGTGCATGCATGCACGAGAGCAAGACCGAGACAGCAACACCCTCGACAGGGTCTCATCATGCCATGACCCCCTTCCCCAGCCCTCCAAACTAGTCAGATCCTGGGGGTCCCAGCCTGCACTGCAGTCTGTGCCATCAACCGGGCCCCTGCTGCTACTTTTTCTTTTCCCTATATTTTAGGGCCTCTTCTTTTTAAAATGATCACCATACTCAAGAACAGGTTGATTTGCACATCATGAGGACAAACATTTTTGTATGTGCAACTGGGTTTAGAGGCATGATTTTCTGGTTTTGTTGGTTCTTTGTCATTTGCTTAAGCTGACAGATATGTTCAGACATCATGCCTCTCCACACCGAGTGAGCCTGACCCACCTGTACAGCTCTTCGGCTTTCTCATGGTGCAGATTTCATATCCGGGACTGGGTACATGTCATGTCCATCTGGATGGTGTTGAAGGGTGGATGTCTACATCCAGGTGTTTGGTGACGAGCTAGAGTAGGAACTCGGAGAGGACTGGCCCCTGTGTTTCTTACTCATTAAAAATCTACACAAAGGTTGGGACCAGCAGATGACATAATGGTTACATCTCTGGGCTCCCACGTAGTCAACTGTGGTTCGAGTCCCAGACCCAGTGGCTTAAAACTCACTCCGGGTGTGTGTGCCTGCGTACCCAAGATCCCGAGAGGAAAATGGAGGAAAAGGGATTGTGGTGCGGCCATCCCCCCGGGGGGGTTGATTCTCACATTCTGGCTCTCTGTCTCTCCAGTGAGCGCACACGCCCAATAGCAAAAATCTCTTAAAATAAAAAGAATTATATACATGCAAACAGCTGCTCAGGAAAACAGCAAGCAACTAGAGGGTGCTAGCCAAATATAAATAAATCTCTCATTTTATTGGCCTTGCAGTGAATGAATAACCATACTCCCTTATATCTTTAGAAATACTGGAAGCAAATCTTATTGCTATTTTTGTAGTCGCTTAGTTGGAAATCATTTCTTTCTTTCTTTTTTAAAAATTATTTATTTAATTTTATTTATTATTTTTCGATTTGACCAGAGAGAGAGAGACAGAGAGGGAAAGCAAGAAAGCTGGCTGCCAGGTCCAGGACTGAAACTGTGGTCAGCCATGTGGAAATCCAGTGCCTTAACCACCACTCCACTTGCTGGCCCCGGAGATCATTTTTTCCTAACTAGTTGGGTAGTTTTGGATAAATAATTTTTTATTTAATTCCATTTATTATTATTATTTTTTAACTTGACCAGATAGAGAGACAGAAAGGGAAGATGAGAACGCAAACCACCAGGTTTGGGACATGAACTGTGGTCAGCCATGTGGAAATCCAGTGCCTTTAACCACCATACCACATGCTTGCCCCCGGACAAATAATTTAATTAGGTATAACAATAACAACAACAATAATCATGACAATTTGTGTGTGTGCGTGTGTTAATTTAGGTTTCTGCCATAGGACATATGCACTCTCCAGAGAGAGACAGAGAGAGAAAGTGAGAAATTAATTACCTCCTGATAAAGTGCAAAGATGTCTAACACAGCATTACCTATAGTGGTTAATGTTTTAGAAATAGTTTAAATAGGAAAAGCCGGAAATGAACTATGGTGCGCTCACACAAATATAATTGCTAAAAATTGCCACGACACAATCCTTTCTCCTTCATTCTCCTCTCAGGATTTCGGGCATGCACGCACATATGCCTGGGGTGATTTCCAAGCTGCTAGGTCCAGAACTCAAACTGCATTAGCCCATGTGGAAGTCCAGTGCCTTAACCACCTGGTCACCTGCTAACCCCATGATCATAATAATTTTAATAATAACGATGCAATTCCTTGCCTGTATCATGCAAGCTAGTGAGGTATGAGATGTGGTAAGTTTAGTATAAAAGCCTAGTGTGTTCTTTTTTAGCACTGGGCTACAAGGAGCCATTAGGACACATAGACTTCTACCCAAATGGAGGATTAGATCAACCTGGCTGCCCCCAAACGATATTTGGAGGTAAGCACAGATACTTTATATTTTATAAAATAATGGTATAAACAGGCATACTTTAAAAATTGATATTATTGGGACCAGCAGTTGGTGTAATGGCTATGTTGCTGGACTCCCATGTAGTCGACTGCGGTTCGAGTCCCGGACCCAGCGGCTTAAACCTACACTGGGTGCATGTGCGTGCATGCCCAAGATCCCAAGAGGAGAATGGAGGAGAAGGGATTGTAGCGTGGAATGTAGCGTGGGGGGCGATTTCTTGCTTTCTGTCTCTCTGTCTCTCTCTGTCTTTCTGGTGAGCCCACGCGTCCTATAGCAAAAACGTCTCAAAAAAAAAAAAAAAAAAAGAAAGAAAAAAGCATTTTGTGAAGAGTTGGAGATGAAGCGGTTGTGGCCGCATTTCCTACCTCCTGCAGTCGGTTTCTTTGCCTAGAACCTGGGAGCAAGAGATTCAGAATCGAATCTCTTTTCCCTCACCTTCTTGTGAGATTTTTTTTTGATCTTCAGCTACACTTGTTTTTGGCTTTGTGAGGCATCTTACCATCCATCGCAATGGCCAGCAACGTTACCGAGACAGATCCTCGCTCCATGAGTCCCCGTGAATTCATTGGCAGTCTCAGCACTCTTGTGGTCACGAAGTCTGACGTGGAGGCAATCTTCTCGAAGTCTGGCGAAATTGTGGGTCGCTCTGTTCATAAGGGCTTTGCCTTCGTTCAGTATGTTCATGAGAGGAATGCCCGGGCTGCTGTGGCAGGAGAGGCTGGCAGGATGATTGCCGGCCAGGTTTCAGACATTAATCTGGCTGCAGAGCCAAAAGTGAACCGAGGAAAAGCAGGGGTGAAACGAGCTGCAGCGGGGATGTACAGGTCAGCACCAGAACACCCTTCTCCGTCCCCTCTACTCAGCTCCTCTTTTGATTTGGACTGTGACTTTCAGCGCGATTATGATGACAGGATGTAGTTACCCAGCACGTGTCCCCCTGCCACCTTCCTGCTGCTCGCGCTGTAGTGCCCTCGAAACCAGCGTGTGTCAGGAAACACTTCACAGAGGGGCAAAAGCTTCAATTCTAAGAGTGGACAATGAGGATCGTCTTCCAAGTCTGGAAAGTTAAAAAGAGATGACATTCAGGCCATTAAGAAGGAGTTGACCCAGATAAAACAAAAAGTGGATTCTCTTCTGGAAATCCTGGGAAAAATCGAAAAGGAACAGAGCAAACAGACAGGAGAGGTGAAGAACGATAAGTCAGAAGAGGAGCAGAGCAGCAGCTCCCAGAAGAAAGATGAGACTAATGTGAAGATGGAATCTGAGGGGGGTGCAGGTGACTCTGCTGAGGAGGGGACCTACTGGATGATGATAATGAAGATGGGGGATGACCAGCTGGAGTTGATTAAGGATGACGAAAAAGAGGCTGAGGAAGGGGAGGATGACAGAGACAGCGCCAATGGCGAGGGTAACTCTTAAGCACACAGTGGGGTTTAGAAATCCTACCCATTATTTCTTTACCTAGGCGCTTGTCTAAGATCAGAATTTTGGCCAGGTCCTCTCCCCAGTATCTTCAGCACATGCTCCCTGTTCTCCCCATCTTTGTCCCCTCATGTTCATGAATTCATACTGCTCTGCATCTGGGCCCATTTCACTTCTCTTGATGCTGTAACTCTTAAGCACACAGTGGGGTTTAGAAATCCTACCCATTATTTCTTTACCTAGGCGCTTGTCTAAGATCAGAATTTTGGCCAGGTCCTCTCCCCAGTATCTTCAGCACATGCTCCCTGTTCTCCCCATCTTTGTCCCCTCATGTTCATGAATTCATACTGCTCTGCATCTGGGCCCATTTCACTTCTCTTGATGCTCCTAGTAGTTTTGTTAAGTCTTACCCTGTAATTTTGCTTTTAATTTTGATACCTCTTTATGACTTAACAATAAAAAGGATGTATGATTTTTAAAAAAGAAAAAATTGCTATTATTTTATATGCAGTAGTTTTTATTTATTTTTAATTTGCTATAGGGCACGTGCACTTGTGAGAGAGAAAGTGAGAAAACACTTGCTGGGGGGATGGCCATGCCACAATCTCCTCTCCTCCCTTATCCTCTAGGGATGTTGGGCGCGCGCACACACACGCACACACACACACACGCGCACCTGCAGTGTTTCACAAGCTGCTCGTTCCAGCCATGTGGGATCCAACCTCCTTGGAGTCTACCTTGTGGAACCGCAACCCCACAGGCTGGTCCCATGCCATAGTTTTTAAAGGAAACATATTTCCTAAGACAATAAAGATGGTATAAATATTAACTATAAATAACTCAACTGTATCTCTTAAAAGCTATATGATTAAAAACTATTATGAAATACTTCTCTCTCTTGAAAAGGTGTGTTTTTGACCTAGAAAGTTCACATCTGGCAACCCCTCCTAGAGAGATACGAGAAAATGTAGACAAGATAAAGTATAAAGATGTCTAACACAGCACTATTTATAGCGGCTGATGTTTCAGAAAGAGTCTAAATAGGAAAAGCTGGAAATGAATTATGGTACGCTTACACAAATATAATTGCTAAAAGTCATTTTTTTCAGAGATTAATGAAAATTCTTACAATATGATATTAAGTGAAAAGACATAAAATATACAACATGATTGCAGTTTATTTTTTATTTTTTAAAGAATTATTTTATTTAACTATTTATTTACTTATTTTAATTTGACAAGAGACAGAATGAGCGTGAGAAAGGAAGAGAGAGAGAGAGAAAGAGAGAGGAAAAATGAGAAAGCAAGCCACCAGGTCCGGGACTCCAACCACAGTCGGCCATGTGGGAGCCCGATGCCCTTAACCACCATGCCATCTGCTGGCCCCTGCAGCTGACTTTTTAAGTGTATATTTGGACATGTGTAAGTATGAAAAAATGCTGTGAATAAGTATTGGTGGTAGACTCTTGATATTGTACTGTTAGGAGCTTTTGCATCCCATTTTCCTGTTTTTATTTTCAAAACAAATATATATTACTTTTTTTTTCTTTTCAGAGAGATTTTTGCTATAGGGTGCATGTACTCGCTGGAGAGACAGAGAGAGACAGAAAGTGAGAAGTCACTCCCTGGGGGTGGGGTGGCCATGTTGTAATCCCTTCTCAATTCTCCTCTTGGAATTTTGGGCACACACGCACATGTGCCCAGTGGACTCGAACTGCAGTCGGCCATGTGAGAGTCCCGCGACATAACCATTATGACATCTGCGGGTACCTATATTACTTTTGTAATGAGAAGAAAACCCATAAAACAAAAATTGGGAGTTGGAGAACAATCTGAACGTGAGATGGAGGGACAGGATTTAAAAACCCACCCACAAGTGCTCTAAATTTGTATTTTACTATTGCTAGAGGAAGTTAAAATGTAGAAATGATTCTGAAAGAAAAGCCATTCCTTAATTGGTAGCTGTATGCAGCTTCATTGGCGTGACATACTATTTGAAAGTGGTCTGGCCACAATGGCACACGTGGGGCCAACCGTATTCTACCTGTCGTCTAACTACCTCCGAGCAGCCGGAGAGAATGTACTCTGCTTACAGAGAACACCCTGCATTGCTAGTAACTTCATTCTTTCTGCAAAGGAAGATCCAGGCACAGTAAGGAAATGTTGCCTGCCAGTTTTACTCCAGTCCAGTTTGGCCCCGTGCCAACCCCGTGCTTCTCTCTTGTCCCAGCTTATTTCTCCTTGTCCTTCTTTGACCTATCCTGTGGGCACGAGTGAACTCCGGGGAAGGAAATAGTGATCTGATTCTATCACTCAGCCCCTCTCCAAACCAGTAGCTCACAATCACAGCCCTGCTTTTCATGGGGTTTTATTCCGATGATGTTTTTAAATTTATTGCCAAAAGGTGGTTTTCTCTTACCAGAGAGACAGGGAGGTAGGGGGGAAGTGCTCTCAATGGAGCAATGGTCATGCTACACTCTCTTCTCCATTTTCCATTTTTTTCCTTAGAGATTTTTGCTTTAGGGTGCGAGTGCTTGCCAGAGAGACAGAAAGTGAGAAATCACCCCTGGGGAGGATGGACATGCCACAATCCCTTCTCCATTCTCCTCTTGGGATCTTGAGCACGCACGCACATGCGCCCAGTGTGAGTTTTAAGCCATGGATCCAGGACTTGGACCGCAGTGGGAGTCCAGAGATGTAACCCTTACGCCATCTGCTGGTGCTGTTTTCTCATTTCGTTGGGATTAGGGGCATGGGCACATACATGTTCAGCGTAGGGATCGGGCTCCCTTAACCACTAGGCCACAGGCCAGCCCCTGTCAGATTCTTCACCCCCTTGCTTATCGTCTTTAGCACCCAGCTCCCTTTGTGAGGGACATGGCCTCTGGCCTCTCTGCGCTGCAGCTCTTCACCATCTCCAACTCTCTGCCACCGCTCCTTGTGCCCCAGCCTCCCGCCTCGCCACAGCGCTACCCGGCACCCACTAAGGACTAACTGGAGGCCTGCCTCTCCTCTTCCTGCCCATTCACGGCTTTGGTGCCATCTCCCGTCTTCAAGCTCTCTCAGTGCAGCCTTGTGGTAGAAGCGGCTCCGGCTGCCCCAGTGCCCGGAACCCACAGGCTCTCGGGTCTCTGCCATGTCAGTCCCACCTTTGCTCGGAGACGCTGGCGCAGGGGAAGCCTCGTTGGTCCAGTACAAGGTCCAGGCGAGCTTGTTAACTCCTCTTTGACCCTCGACAAGGCCAGGGGACCTCCTCACCGCTTGCTGACTCCCTGTGACCACTCCTCACCCCGGGGAGCGGCATCCCATCTTTGCTCAAGGCTGTCTCCCCTGCTTGCCCTCCGGGGTCGTTCGGAGCAGAGGACTCCCGGTGCCTTCTCTCCCCATGTTCGTACTCGCTCCCTCAGTGGCTCGTCTCCTCTGCCTTGAGCACACTTGCCTTCTCCTGGAAACCCCTGAGGAATCTTTGATGAGCACTAATTTTACCTCCTCCTTTGACAAACTCGTCCAGCGCGGACTTCATCTGTGCTTCCACCGCCTCACTGTCCATCACGCTAGCCCCGCCCCCACCCGACCCACAGCCCCGCCCACTCCCCTCACCCCGCCCACACAGTGCCATCAACTCCCAGGCTGCATGCAGCACCGCAGGGGTTCTGAGACTCTGGCCCTGACGGGGATCACACGGAGGGCTTGTTAAAACAGATTACACACCACTCTCCCAGGGCCCCTCATGGCCAGGACCCAAGGATTTGCATTTCCAACAAGTTCCCACGTTCCCAGATGATGCTAATCTGCTGGTCTGGGGCAGTACTTGGGGAATTTCGGTAGCAGAGCAAAGAATCAGGTTTTGGAGTTACATAGGCCTGGGTTTTAACCCCTGCGTTGCCGCTTACCAGCATTGTACCCTGGGTTCTCAGTGCCTCAGCGCTCTCATCCGTAAAGTCAGGCTACCACCACCGACCTTACAAGATGGCGAGGGTTAGCAATCTGGACATAAAAGCACCTGGTACCTAGGGTAAGTCATCCACACTAGTGTTTCTGATTTGTCTATTCCAGTGGTTTAAAAATTTATAAAATGTTGGTTGAAAAAAATTTGAAAACAAATTAATACTTAATTTGCAAGGAAAGAAATTTGTTTTTTAGAGAGTTTTTGCTATAGTGTGTGTGTTCTCACCAGAGAGACAGAGACAGAAAGTGAGAAATCCCCCCCCCCCCCCGGGGGGGTGGCCATGCCGCAATCCTTTCCAGTCTCTTCTCAAGATCTTGGGCACTCATGCACACACTCCCAGTGTGAGTTTTAAGCCAGAGGGTGGGGGACTTGAATTGCTGTTGATTACATGGGAGTCCAGCAACGTAACCATTACGCCATCTACTGGTCCCAGGGGAAAAAATTAACCCACAAAAATATCTATCATCACTATCATTCATAAAATCAAGGTCATTTTTAACAGGTACACACAAAAAAGAAAGGACATAAATGCAGAACAAGCAGAGCTTTAAATTGGATATATTTTGCTTAATGAAATACAATCTCATCCATGTTTTCCCACTTTCCTGCAGTCCAGGAAGACCCTTGTCACAGGATAGAAATGGCACTCGAGACCCACTGAGCAGTTGTACTTCCCAGTGATTCCCGACGTCTGCAGCTGTTCCCAGGTTTCCCCTGGCTACCTCCCTGGTCTCCGTCCAATGCCAGGCTTCATAACCTTTTTTCCTTTTTTCTTCTAAATTTTTGCTAGAGGATGCATGTGCTCGTCAGAGAGAGAAAGCGCTCTTCCCCCAGTGGGGTTGCCAGAGCACAGTCCCCTCTCAGGATTTTGGGCATGCTGCACACATGCCCAATGCATTTTCAAGCCACTGGGACTGGCACCCGAACAGGTGGCAATGTGGGATCCAGCTGCCTTAACTATCAGGCCACCAGCTGGCCCAGCCTTGTTACTTTTGATGTTAATGAAAAAATGTGGCAGTTCTGGTTCTTGATTTTTGGCAGCCATTGGGATTCTTCATGCTGAAGTGTCACAGACTGAGGAAGCTGCTCGTGACCGGGTTTTACCTAAGCTCTGAGCAGGAATAAGGCAGAGGGGTTGCGCTGTGCCTTCGTCCAACGAGCACTTCCTCTAATCTGCCGTGTGCTGGGATCTCCAGCTGTCAGTGAGCAAAACAGGCCAAGTCCTTGTTTTGGGAGAAACAGTATCTTTTTTAATATGAAAGATATACTTTAATTTTTTTTTTTTTTTTTTTGCAATAGGGCATGTGTGCTCACCAGAGAGGACAGAGAGAAAGAGAGAGACAGAAAGTGAGAAATCACCCCCAAGAGAAATAGGCACACTGGAATTCCTCCCCCTCCAGTCTTCTCTCAAGATCCTGGACCCACACACAAACCTACCTGGCGTGATTTTTCAAGCCACCTTGTGCAGGACTTGAAGACACAGTTGGCCATGTGGGATCCAGCACTTTCACCTCCAAGCCATCTGCTGGCGCTGAAAGACTGTTTTTAAAAAGTCAGAACTTGTGGGTAGGTGAAGGGAGAATAGCAGATTTTTGATAATTACAATTACCGGGGCAGGAATGTTATGTGCACAAGAATTTTTGTATCATTTTCTCAACTTTTGTGCTTGTTTGGTAATTCCCTTAATAAATAGCAGGTCAGTGAAAGAAGTGCCTATCTGAAGCTAGTTGTTGTTCTTCCAGTCTCCCTCTAAATAATATATCATTTTAAAAATTATCATAAAGAGATGAGGCTCGCAGGTGGCGTGGTGGTTAAGGGCACTGGATTCCCATATGGCTGACTGTGGTTCAAGTCCTAGACCTGGCAGCTTGCTTTATTGCTTTCCCTTTCTCTCTGGTCAAATTAAAAAATAAGAATAACAAATGAAACTAAATAAATAATCCTTTTTTTAAAAAAGCATCATCAAGAGGGATGTATAAATGATTATATAATGACTTGCTCTTGTGATGCCAGTTTTGCTAACTCCTCTTTTTTGGGTCCTTTTTATTTTGGGCTGTGAAAGAATTCACAAACTCAGAAAGAAAGTGGAGGGCCAGCAGGTGGTATAGTGGTCAGGGGGCGCTGGACTCCCACATGGCCAACCGTGGTTCATGTCCCAGACCTGGTAGTTAACTTTCTCTCTCACTCTGTCCCTCTCTGGTCAAATTGAAATAAATAAATAAAATAAATAAAGTTCGATGAAAGCAAAATATTTTTTAAAAAGAAAAATCATGGATAGAAAAGATTGTATTCACTTTCCAAGAGAGGAGAAGGCTGGATGGGAGCTCTGCGTCAGTTCTGAGGAGGGTAGGGGTGGTGGTGAGGCCTTGACTGGCACTATAGGAAAGACGGGCTGTGGTCGGGTCACTGAGGCCAGCCTGGATGGGACACCTACTTTTGTAGGTCCTTGGTTTGCTTCGTAGTTGTCTCTGGGTGTCATATCTGGCTGCTGTAGGCTCCGTGTAGTCCTTAGTTGGTGCCAGCTGTTGACCGGCGTTACAGTCTTTCTGTCTGGAAGCAAGAACTCAGGGAATACCAGGCCTGCCATGTGCTGTGAAGTCAAGACAGTACCATCTGCCGGGGGAGCGAGCAGGAGGAGTACCTGGGGGTTTTTGCTGGGCCTCTCCAATTAAACCATCTGAGACAGGAATCAGCCCTTTTTCATCCCTAAGGACTTGGGGGCCAGTTAACCCTTTCACGCCCGACTCTCCGTGATTCCAGGAAGGTTGACCATTTGACCCAGATGCCATCTCCTCCCGTGGCTGCAGCCTGACAGACAGACCCAGCGTCTGTTAGTCTGTGAAGTAGCCCTGCAAAACTAAACCAGGGGCTCTCCAACTTCTCTTCAGGATTATTGGTAGTGTTTGCTAAAATGCTGACTCCTGGGCCTCCTGAGTCAGAAATATATGAAAGTGGACCTGAACTGTGTATTTCTCCATTTTGACCAGAGAGAGAGAAAGCAAGCTGCCAGGTTCAGGACTCAAACCATGGTCGACCATGTGGGAGTCCAGCATCTCTAACCACCATGCCACCTATCAGCCCCAGAAACTGTGTATTTTTAAATTAAATTATCTTTGAGAGAGATTTTTGCTATTAGGACGTGCATACTTACCAGAGAGACAGAAAGCAAGAAATCATCGTCTGGGGGAATGGCCGTTGCTGCAATCCCTTCTCCTCCATTCTCCTCTCGAGATTTTGTGCATGCATGCACATGCACATGCACCCAGCATGAGTTTCAAGCCACCAGGTCTGGGCCTAGAACCGTGGTTGGCCATGTGGGAGTCCAAGGCCTTAAACACTATGTCATCTGCTGCCTCTGAACCGTGTATTTTAACAGCATGGTTACAATGCACACAGTGTCTGGAGTCACACTGAGTGGCAGCAAAAAATCATAGCCAAAGGGGCAGTGGACGTCTCTAATTAAAACATATTTGCACAAATTCTGGCCATAAACTTAGCTTGATGTAATCTTTCCTCCTGTCTTTTGTCAGCAGAAATCTTTCCCAATGGCTTCATACAGGTTAAGTGGAATCAAGTACTCTGAGGCTGTTGGTGTAGTCCTGGTGTGGAGGGCCTGGGTGACAAAGCGTGTGTGTGTGTGTGTGTGTGTGTGTATGTGTGTGTGTGTGAAATATGTACTATACCATGTACTACTAAATGCTTCAGCGGCTCTACTCTCATCATCTTTGACAAACAGGATTGCAGTACTTTAAATGCGACCACCAGAGGTCCGTGTACCTGTACCTTGCTTCTCTGAGAGAGAACTGCACTGTCACTGCGTACCCCTGTGACTCCTACCGGGACTACAGGAACGGCCAGTGTGTGAGCTGCGGTGTGCCTCAAAAGGAGTCCTGTCCCATTCTGGGTAAGTCCGACAGGTGGTTTTCTCCCCGGCCTACAAAGAGCTCTCTTTTGGTATGAATCTCAGAATCATTTTACTATCCAAAAGTGGCCCTGAAATTGTATTTTTGTTTTCTTTTTTTGGGGGGAGGTTTTTGCTATAGGGCGTGTGCACTCACCAAAAAGAGAGAGACAGAGAGACAGAAAGAGGGAAATCATCCCACAGAAGGGATGGCCACGCCGCAATCCCTTCTCCTCCATTCTCTTGGGATCTTGGGCACGCACACACACTCAACTGGCGTGAGTTTAAGCCACTGGGTCTGGGACTTGAACTGCGGTCGACTACATGGGAGTTCAGCGACATAGCCATTACGTAAGCTAACTGCTGGTCCCCTGAAACTGTATTTTCTAGCCAGTTTATCCTTCGAACTACTTTAGTCTCTAGGGGAAACAAGCAATGTTAAAAGCAACCTGAGGGCCGGCAGGTGGCATGGTGGTTGAGGCACTGGACTGCCACATGGCTGATTGCAGTTTGAGTCCTGAACCTGGAGGCTTGCTTTCTCACTTTCTCCCTCTTTCATGTCCTATAGCAAAATTGAAAAGAATAACAATGAAATAAACAAATACTTCTTTAAAAAGAAGAAAAGCAATCTGTGGGCCCCCTATGCCATGGTGGTGAAGGCGGCTGGATCCCACATGGCTGGCTGCGCAGCTTGAGTACCAGACCTGGTGGCTTTAGAGAGGAGCTGAGTGCAGGCGCATATGTGCCCGCCCACATTCTCTAGCGGAGAATGGAGGAGAGACTACGGCATGGGCATGGCCATCTGCATGTGGGGGTGCCTTCTCATTTTCTCATTCTCTCTCTGTGTCTCTCACTAGCAAGTGAGTGTGCCTCCCAGCAAATTCGAAAGAAGACAAAAAAGTGATCCGTACAGGATTCTATCTAGAAGGTAGTATGGCCTCTTTGCATGCCTTATTCTAGCACAAAAAGGAAGGTTCCGGAGGGTTTCCAAGCCAGGGCACAGTCGCTTTACAGCACTTGCTCCTGTGCACAGAGCCTCTCTCCCAGGGGAGGGCCTTCACTCAGGAGGGCCTTAGCCCACCCTTAGCTCAGAGACCTCTCTGTCAAGTGAGCCTTCGGAGCGGTCCCGCCCAACAAGTCGTGTCTGGAAGTTCTCCTGCTGCACACTCTGGCTGTGTGTGCCCGTGCCAGCCATGGGGCGAGTGACAGGTAGTGTGGAGGCCCGGGGGGTATCTGCTAGGGGTTCGCGGACACCGACAGGTGGCTAGGACTTTGAGACTGGGTGGCTATGAGCATGTCCTATCTTTCTCAAAAGCTTAAACCCAAGTTAACAGTAAGACATATTAAAGGCAAGGACTTCTCAACCTTGATTGTGCATTAGAATCATGCAGAGAACTTTCAGAGAATACTGATGCTTGGGCTCCGCTACAGTACCGTAGGCAGGAAGGTGCCTCTGCCTGATGCTGCAGCCATAGGGGAGGCCTCAGGTTCGAATCTCAGGTAGACCTGAGCATGCTAGGAATATTGGAAGGCATGCCCATGATTTTGCTGGCTATAAGACTGGGGGAGGATTTCACGATGTTGTAAGACCCTGTCAAGAGCACCTCTTTCTCTCTCATGAAATAAAGAAATAGGGCCAGTGGGTGGCGTGGTGGTAAAGATGCCGGACTCACATGGCTGACCGCAGTTCAAGTCCTGGACCTTATAGCTTGATTTCTCACTTTCCCTCTTTCTGTTTCTCTCTGGTGAGCCTGAGCGCCCTGTGGCAAATTTAAAAATTAAAAAAAAAAAATTATTTATAAAGAAATATCTTTAAAGCAAAAATCACATATTTAGGGATCAGCAGTTGGCATAATGGCTATGTTGTTGGACTCCCATGTAGTCGACCGCAGTTCAAGTCCTGGACCCGGTGGCTTAAACATACGCTGGGCGCATGTGCATGTGTGCCCAAGATCCTGAGAGGAGAATGGAGGAGAAGGGATTGCAGCGTGGCCATTCCCCCTGGGGGTGATTTTTTGCTTTCTGTCTCTGTATCTCTCTCTTTCTGGTGAGCGCACGCCCTATAGCAAAAATCTCTCAAAAAAAAAATCACACATTTATTAGGAAAAACAAAAACAAAAACTGATGCTGGATCCCATCCCAATCAGTGAAATCAGAATCTGGAGGCTGTTTCTCCAGGGGTGGGGGCAGAGGAGAGGAAGAGCCCCATCTAGACAGCACTCGGCCTGGTTCCCTGCAAGCACAGACAAGAAGGACGCTTATCTGCTTGATGACATTGGCATGTGGCACGCCCAGGCCCTGTGCAGTGCCAGGGCCAGCTGTAGTTCTTCAAGAAGGCACACTGCTTCGTGAGAGTGGGGCTGCTTTAGGTACAAATCTGAACCTGCTTAACTAGAAAGTTCATGCGTCACTGAAAACGGTGCCATCTTTAGGTCTCGCCTGGGTGTGTGCTCCCCACTCTGCTGCTGAGACCCGGTAAAACAGAAAAGCCACGCAGAGGTGGAGTTAGCCAGCTAGATGGGGGGCCCTGTGGGTCCTCTCGTAGCGTGCCAGGGTCGAGTGGGAGGGAGGAGGTTTGGGTGGGGGCGGACACAGTCCGACTCACTGTCCTCGCCCCCTCGGTCGCTTTTCCATGGATTCCATACCTGCCGATGCTGCGCTTTCCAACGCGTTTCCCAGGCTACTACGCGGACGACTGGAAAGACTACTTACTGGAGAACCACCCTCCGATGACCAAGGCCTTCTTAGACACAGCCGAGAAGAAGCCATTCTGCAGTAAGTGGGAATGTGATTGTTTGCTTTGCCCAACCCTTTTATTCTGGGAGTGGCCGGGCCTCAGCTTCAGGGCCACTGCTTGGCACATGGGGGCCACAGGGAAACACGGACCATGGAGCTGGCAGGGCCTAGGTTGAATACGGACTGTCACCCAACAGCTGTGAGGCCTTGATCTTTCGACCTGCTTCCCAGTGTTCTGGTTGGTAAACTGGGGATAATAATGCCTGTCTTCTGGGTTATTCAGTGGAAAGAAAACTCTCAATAAACTTGGCTTGTTCGCGTCACTGGAAGGCCATTGTAATCACTAAGATCTTCCAGAAGATTGATTGATTTCCCACAGGACATGAAATTAGAGCTAGGAAACACTGGTGCCAGCCCCAGCTGTGGGCCAGCTCTGAAGCAACCAAGGTCATCTGAAGGTATCCAGAGGTCGCGTGCTCCAGATGAGGCTAGACGGGGCAGCCGATGGCAACTCTGGGGCTGACCTTATTCCTTAATTGGGT
>NW_006160231.1:1785790-1789671 GCF_000334495.1 Tupaia belangeri chinensis | reverse complement strand
CTCTCTGCAAGACTGACCAAGAGACAGCGTACCTGACTACCATGGAGGATCCTCATCTTCCTAAAGCAACTAGACCTTGAGGACCAAGGAGAGCAAGGAAGACTAATTCTCTGAGCGCGTGCTGCATTCTCATTTGTGCAACAGGAAATTATTTTTGCCCTAAAGGTGTTACTGCTGGGATTATAAAGAGGAATAATTATTCCTTCCCAGTTATTGTAGAACATTTTACTTTAGGGACTGTAATGGTTACGTCGTTTGGACTCCCATGTGGTTGACCACAGTTCAAGTCCTGGACCCAGTGGCTTAAAATTCATACCAGGCGCGGGAACCAGCAGTTAGCATAATGGCTATGTCGCTGGATTCCCAAGTAGTCGACCGCGGTTCGTGTCCCGGACCCGGTGGCTTAAAACTCACGCCGGGCGCGTGTGCGTGCGTGCCCAAGATCCCGAGAGGAGAATGGAGGAGAAGGGATTGCGGCGTGACCATCCCCCCTGGGGGGTGATTTCTCGCTTTCTGTCTCTATGTCTCTCTCTGTCTGTCTGGCGAGCGCACGCGCCCTACAGTGAAAATCTCTCCAAAAAAAAAACCTCATACCAGGCGCGTGTGCGTGTATGCCCAAGATCTCAAGAGGAGAATGGAGGAGAAGGGGCTGTGGCATGGCCATCCCCCCAGGGAATGGTTTCTCACTTTCTGTCTCTCTGTCTCTTTGGCGAGCACACGCAGCTTATAGCAAACATTTCTCTTAAAATAAAAAAAGAAAAGAATAATTTACTTAACTTTTTAAAAAACCCTGCAAGACATTGTTCGGATGATGTTGTATAGATGTCCCTATAATATTTGCCACTTCTTTTTTAAGAGAGACTTTTGCTAAAGGGAGTGCGTGCTTGCCAGAGAGACAAGAGAGACTGAAGCGAGAACACCCGCCAAGGGCGATGGCTATGCCGCAATCCATTCTCCTCTTGGATCTTGCTCATGGACGCACACACATCTGGCATGAATTTGAAGTCTCCGGGTCTGGGACTCCAATCATGGTCGACTACATGGGAGTCCATTGATGTAGCCATTATGCCATCTCCTGGTCCCTCTCTACTTCTTCTTCTTCTTCTTTTTCTTTTTTTTTTTTTAGAATTATTTATTTAACTTGTTATTATCATTCATTTTTAAAATTTGACCAGAGAGAGAGAGATAAAGGGAAAGTAAGAAAGCAAGCCACCAGGTCTGGGACTTGAACCGCTGTCAGCTATGTGGGAGTCCAGCACCTTAACCACCATGCCAGTTGCCGACCCCTTTGGCACTTATTGCGACTGTCATTCCTTCTTGCATTTTGCTAATACGGTAAGATATGCTGAGTCATGATGGGGAAAGTCCAGAGCATGACAGGAACTCCAAGAAAAGGGACCGGTGCGATCTGAGGGTCAGGGAAGAAATGACATTGGGTTGAAACTTGAAGGACAGGTTCACAAAGTGGGCAAAGGAAGACTGTCCAGGTGGGGGAAGGCCCCACAGCAGGAGACAGCTTGCCAGTGCAGGAAGGTCACGTGGTTAGGCATGACCTGGAGGGAAATAAGAGAGGCTGGCAGCTGGTGGAAGGTTGTGGAAGACCACATTAGCTATGGAGGGTCTCTATGTGGCCACTTCCAGGTTTTTGTTTGTTTGTTTGTTTTTGTTTGTTTGTTTTTAAGTTTTAAAAGAGAATGATCGATTCGATTTATTTTATGACTATTTCAAATTTGCTACAGGGTACACATATTCACCAGAGAGAGACAGAGAGGGAAGCGAGGAGTCAAGCCGCTAGGTCTTAGACTCAGACTGCGGTTGGCCATGTGGAAGTCCAGCTCCTCACCCACCATGCCACCTGCTGGCCCCTTTTTTGTTTTGTTTTCAGGTTTTTGTTTGTGTGGTTTCTGGAGAGAGACAGAGAGAGGGGGGATGGCTACACTGAAGTCCTCCATTCTGTTCCCCGTCATGTACTCATGACCGGCACAATTTTCAAGACATTGGGTCCAGGACTTAAACCACAGTCAGGTCCAGGACTTGAACCACAGTCAGTCATGTGGGAATCCAGCACCTTAACCACCATGCCACCTGCTGGCCCAGCTATTCTAAACTGGGCAGGAATCAATGAGAACCAAGCATACTCAATGGTAGGCATGGGACTTCAGTCAGTGTGGGGGTGGTGACTAGATACCACTGAATTTTGCTGTCACTTATGTCATTTACCAAAGAGAAGAGGCCCAGCTATGGCAGCACACTCTGGTAGGTGCTATGATGTGGCAGCCTGAGGCCATGTGGTAGGCCAAGGCCACGTGGCAGGCCTGGGATGGATTTCTGGCCCACCCTAAAAGCTGGTTATGCTGCGCCTATAGTCCAAGCTACTCAGGAGGACAGTGACAAAGCAAGACCATGTCTTTAAAAAGAGAGAAAGAAGAGAAAAGCATAGTAGAAAATTCTGCCCTGGATCTTTGGAGAGAAACAAGAGGAAGATTAAAGACACTGATAGAGATGGGTGGGTTTTTTGGAAGTGACCTTCAAGGCACAGTAGGGTGACTGCTCTCTCGCTGTGCTCTCCCTGCTCGACAGTGCATCACTACTTCGTGGATATCATAACCTGGAACAAGAGCGTGAGACGAGGCTCCATTACGATCAGACTGAGGGACGGAGCTGGAAGCACCACAGAGTCCAAGATCGATCAGTGAGTTGAGCTGCAGTGGTTGGCAGTTTGCTTTCTCCTTTTGCTCAGAGAAATTACGTTCTAAATATGCCTGCGTGTTATTTATAGATCTGGCTTCGGCCTGTTCTGTAAGAGGTACGCGGCGGCGACTGGGCAGGTCCCTGCACCAGCTCTGCCAGGCTCTTCACAAGTGGGAGAGGCCCGAGGGCTGCCTTTCCGTCCTGCCCCTCCTCATCCGCGCTCTCCCCCCTCCCTCTCTCCTTTACTTCCTTCAATTACACCTTCAATTACAAAATTCATCTTTGCTTTCTGTAAAGGATTTTTTTGGTAAGTTTGCTATAATGCATATACTCTCACTAGGAGAGGGAGGGAGAGAGAGGGAAGTGAGAAATCAACCCCCCCCACACACACACACACACCCCGGGAGGATGGCCACGCTGCAATCCCTTTTTCTCTATTTTCCTCTCAGGATTTTGGGCACACACACTCCTGCTCCCAGCATGATTTTTAAGCTGGTAAATCTGGGATGCTTACTGCTTAGTCAACCATGTGGGATCCCGCTGCCTCGACCCGTCACCTGGCTGGCCCATAAAGGATTTTATTTTTAAATGTTTATTTTTTTCCTTTCTTCCATGAGAGAGACAGAGACAGAGAGATAGGCACTCCCAACAGGGTCTTCACGCCATGACCCCCCACCCCAGCCAAGCCAGCCTTGGCCAGCCAGGTATTACAGGCACACTGGCATGCTCAGGAGTTTGCGGGATGAGAACCCGAAGTCTTTCCCACGCGTGACGGAGAACCGTGTGCTCCTGATGGACCAGGTTCTGTTGGGGGCATGTCGTCTCTGTCTCCCTCTTTCTCATGCAAGTGCACACACCCTCTAGCATTAAAAAAATGAAAAAGAAAGAAAGAAAACGATATTAAGGCCTCTGTCTGTCTTTCCTCTTCCTTTTTAACATTGCTTACCTACAAATTTCTGCTTGCTCTCGTTAGCTTTCTATATGCATTTAAAAACATGATCTCTGTTGGGGACCAGCAGGGGGCGTGGTGGTTAAGGTGCTGGACACTCCCACATGGCCAATAATGATTTGAGTCTCTGGTGGCTTGCTTTCTCACTTTCCTTCTCTCTCTCTCTGTGTGTGTGTGTCTTTCTCTGGTCAAAACAAACAAACAAATTAATAAAATTAAGTATATGATAAAAAATACACTC
>NW_006160231.1:1778783-1785773 GCF_000334495.1 Tupaia belangeri chinensis | reverse complement strand
AAATCCACTCTTTCTTTCTTTCAGTGAACCTGCTACATTTCAGAAATATCACCAAGTGAGTCTGCTTGCGAGATTTAATCAAGATCTGGATAAAATAGCAGCCATCTCCTTAGTGTTCTCCACAGGGTCTGTCGTTGGCCCAAAGTACAAACTCAGAATTCTCCGCATGAAGTTAAGGTCCCTTGCCCATCCAGAAAGGTGAGTCGAAAGCGCAGTTTTACAAACCCTCATCTTCGGGGACCAGCAGTTAGCGTGATGGCTATGTTGCTGGACTCCCACGTAGTCGACTGCGGTTCACGTCCCGGACCCGGTGGCTTAAAACTCACGCCGGGCGCGTGTGCGTGCGTGCCCAAGATCCCGAGAGGAGAATGGAGAAGAAGGGACTGCAGCGTGACCACGCCCCCTGGAGGGTGATTTCTCGCTTTCTGTCTCTCTGTCTGGCGAGTGCATGCGCACTATAGCAAAAACCTCTTAAAAAACAAAACAAAACCAAAAAAAACCCCTCGTCTTCCAAAAATTTAGTTGGCTGTGCTCCAGTTTGGTTGGTCTGCTGATTTAATAGGACTTGTCATTTGCAATGAGGGAAATAAGGGACTTTCCAAAAACAGACTTGATTAAACCAGCAGGTGGCGTGGTGATTAATTAAGGTGGCGGCTCCCACAGAGCAGGTGATACAGCTGAGTAATGGGCCCAGCAGCGCGGAAAACACACCAGGCACGTGTGTGTATGAGCCCGAGATCTGGAGAGAAGATGAGGAGGAGGGATTGTGGCGTGGCCATCCCCCCCGGGAGGTGCTTTCTTGCTCTTCCTTGCTCGCTCTCTGACAAGTACGTACACTCTCAGGCAAACTAAAAAAATAAAAACACGCAGCCCAGTAATCCAAGAAAAGTATACTTGCTTGTGCTTAATGACAATGGCCTGCGATCCAAGGAGACGGTGTTGCTCTTGGCTTAGAGATGTGGAATGCCACCTTAACACCCACACTACTTGCAAGTTGGTAATTCATTGGAGAATTTGACAAACTGAGAAAAGAGAACCTAGCATTTTTTTTTTTTTTTAATTTCTTTTTTTGGAGAGGTCTTTGCTATAGGGCGCGTGCACTTGCCAGAAAAACAGAGAGACAGAAAGCGAGAAGTCACCCCCAGGGGGATGGCCACACCTTCTCCTTCGTTCTTCTCTTGGGATCTTGGCCACACACGCACACGCGCCCGGTGTGAGTTTAAGCCACCAGGTCCGGGACTCGAACCACGGTCGACTACATGGGAGTCCAGCGACATAGCCATTACGCTAACTGCTGGTCCCTAAAACCTAGCTTTTTAAAAGGTTACAGCAAAGTTTAAATATTTTATTCCATTAATACAATATAGGAGTACTCTATTCATGTTAAATTTCTTAAATTTGATAAGTGCATGAGAAAGTCATCTTAGGGAATACACACTGACTATTAAAGGGTAAACAATCTAGTCTCGATTGTTTCAGAAAAAAGAAATGATAGTGTGGGTGAGTGTGTGTGTGTTTGGAGAGAGAGAGGGAGAGAGAGAGAGGGGAGTGATTTTGTTTTCTACGTCCAGACCTATGTTGGTACGTATATTTTGCAACAAATCCCACTCTACCTTATGGTTCTAGCATCTGCTCTGTGGACAGGGAGAGAAACAGAAACAGGGGAACCAGCAGTTAGCGTAATGGCTATGTCACTGGACTCCCACGTAGTCGACCACGGTTCGTGTCCCGGACCTGGTGGCTTAAAACTCACGCCGGGCGCATGTGCGTGCGTGCCCAAGATCCCGAGAGGAGAATGGAGGAGAAGGGATTGCGGCGTGACCATCCCCCCTGGGGGGTGATTTCTCGCTTTCTGTCTCTATGTCTCTCTCTGTCTGTCTGGCGAGTGCACGCGCCCTACAGTGAAAATCTCTCCAAAAAAAAAAAGAAACAGAAACGGATGTGAGCAGTTAGTACTTTAAATATTCCTTTTTCTTGAAGGTTCAGGGTACCCCGACATATTTAATTATATGTTTGTTCTGAGAATAGTCACTACACTTAAAAATTGAACTTTTAAGTATTTTCCTGATTATCAAAGGAATACATGTTCATTTCGCAAAATATGGACAGTGTTGGGGCCTGCAGGTGGTGCGGTGGTTAAGACAGCTGGATCTCACATCTCCAACTCCGCGGAGTTCTGAACCTGGTGACTTGAAAAACGCACCGGGTGCATGTGCAGAATCCTGAGAGGAGGAGAAGGGATTGTGGTGTGGTCATCCTCCATGGGTGGTTCTTTCTCACTCTCTCTCTCTCTTGCTGTCTCTCTCCAGCGATGCACAAGCCCCATAGCTAATTAAAAAAAAATTAAAAAGAGCGGAACAATATCACTTGTAATGTTATCATTCAGAGGGAACTACTGTTAATATTTTTGGCTATTTCTTTCTAATGTTTTTATTCTAGTTAAAGTTGTGCAGCAAATAAAATTTTACATACTGCTTTCTTGGTGATTCTTTTTTTGCTATAGGGCATTTGTGCTCACCAGCGAGACAGAGAGAGACAGAGAGACAGAAAGCAAGAAATCACTCCCCTGGGGGACGGCCCCACCGCAGTCCCTTCTCCTCCATTCTCCTCTTGGGATCTTGGGCACACACAAACATGCGCCTGGCATGAGTGTCAAGCCACCAAGTCTGGGACCAAAACCACGGTCAGTCCTGTGGGAGTCCAGCGATGCAACCCTGCTGATATTTTGCCTACAGTAAGTATTGTTAATCTTTTTTAACTAGAGGGTGCCTATACTTGCCAGAAAGAGACACAGAGGAGAAGCCACACAACCTGCCCATTGGGAATGGCCACACTGCAATCCCTTCTCCATCTCACTCTTCTTCAGGATTTTGAGCACACACACACTCACACCTGGCACGTTTCTCCAGCTGCTGGATGTGGGCCTTGAACAGCACAACCAGCCATGTGGTATCTAGCTGCTGTAATCACCATGCCATGGAGCCTGCCAGCTACATAATTTTACACCCTGAGGATATCATACAATTTACATTTTTTTTTGAGAGAGATTTTTGATTTAGGGTGTGTATGCTCGCCAGAGAGACAGAGAGACAGAAAGCGAGAAATTACCCCCCCGGGGGGATGGCCACACCACAATCCCTCCTGCTCCATTCTCCTCTTGGGATTCTGGGCATACACGCACACACCCCTGGCGTGAGTTTTAAGCGGTTGGGTCTAGGACTCAAACTGTGGTCGACTATGAGGGAGTCCAGTGACATAGCCTTTATGCATCTGCTGGTCCCAAATACGATTTACTTTACTGGAAACTTTTTTTTTTTCAGTTTTGCTATAGGGTGTGTGTGCTCACTAGAGAGAGACACAGAGAGGGGGAAAATGAGAAATCACCCCTGAGAGGATGGCCATGCCACAATCCCTTCTCCTTCACTCTCCACTTGGGATTTGTTTGGCACACGCCCACATGCGGCAGGTGTGTGTGTGCGCCTTTGGTTGTTTGGTTTGGTTTTTGCCACAGGGCATGCACTCGCTAGAGAGAGACAATGAGAAGGAAAGTGAGAAATCACGTCCCCTCCCCGGAGGGATAATTGGCCACACTGCAATTCCTCTTCCTCCTGGGACTTTGGGCACACATGCACACATGCCCATCACGATTTTCAAGCCACAAGGTCCAAGACTCAGACTGCATTTGGCCAAGCAGGCGTCCAGTGCTCTACCACCTCGCCACCTGCTCGCCTCTCCGGGGGTGTTCTGTAAGCTGCTGGATGTTGGGCTCACACTGTGCAGTTGACCATGTGGGATTCAGCTGCCCAAACCTCCAGGACACCGGCTGGCCCAGAAGCTGGTATTTTTATTATTTTATTGACAACTATATTTGTTTATTTCCCAGGCCCCAGCTGTGTCGTTACGATCTTGTCCTAATGGAAAACGTCGAAACGGTCTTCCAGCCTATTTCTTGTCCGAAGCTGCAGATGTAACTCCTGTCGGGCCCAGCACGGTGATAGCAAGAAAGCTACAACTACACGCTGCTTTAAAGCATCGCCTCGCCTTCTCGAGGCACAGAGAGTACAGCGAAACCAAAGGTCTCCTCAGTGGTGTCCCGTGGATGTCACATTGCGGAGCGTCAAAGCCGACCTCGTGATTATGAAACAGTCCTGGGAAGGGAGCCCTAACTAGGGCAAGTCAGAAATAGCCGGCCTCTGAAAGCCCAGTGCTTTTCTGGCTGCATCCCGGGGCCTCATTTGTTCCGACCCATCGGTTCTGCGGCCCGTCAGGCGGGTGGTTCTGTCCATCACGGCTGTGGGTCAAGCATCTTAAAGGGAAGGACCGGCTGGACAGCTTGGTTTGGATGCGACCTCGCATTTCCGGTGCCAGATTCCTCCAGAGCCCTGTGCAGGCGGTAATGAAACTGCCCTACCTCACTGGGCTGCGTCCTGCAGGTTGGGAGGCTAGTCTATGAAGGCTTTTTGAAATCCCATGGGTGCCACGCCTGTGACATGTTTGATAAATGTGACCGTGTTTTTATTTATTTTGCTATGGCTTATCAAGAATGCAGTTAGGGAGGCTCTTCTCAGCAACCCCAGCTTCTCTCAGGCTGTCTGTCTGCTCTGGGAAGGCTGAGAGCCCACCCCTGGCTTCCGGCCTCTCTAAAGCACTGTTAGGGCAGAGAGGGGGTGGGGTGGCCCCAGTCACTCGGCAAGTGCTGGGAGAGAGCGCAAGTGGGTGGGGGAAGGACCGAGGGAGCCTGGGGCCTTGCAGCAGCACCGGGACAGGGCGTGGAGCAAGAGGCAGCCGAGGAAAAGGCAGAGCTTGTGTTTCACCCAGTGCAGAAGGAGCACTTTACGAGCGCCCTCATTTTAAGCAACACTCCAGCCGTGTTTGCTCTTCCTTATCGCCAATGCGATCCGTGGTTATTGAAGAAAACCAAGAACGAGCGTAGATGCAAAGTGCAGACCTCACTGTCCACACTCCCTGTTAGAGGTGACTGAGGGTAACCTTTCGGGACAGGGTCGCAACCTGTTCTACTAACGTGCACAAAGCTGAACTGCTCTGCTCCTGGAGCCTTGCAAGCAGTTCTGAGAATAGCAGTTCTTAGGCTCCCCTGGAGCGGTGAAGTCAGGAGGTCTCAGAGAGGCCAGACTGAAGGGAGGGTGACTCCTGGGGCAGGTGCCCAGGTGAGGGTGGGCACGGCAGGGAGGTCCCTGGGGTTTCTGAGCACCACAGGCCCGGCAGCCTGTTCACCCAAGTGCCCACTCTCCTCCTGCTTTCTGTGAAGGCAGCTCTTGTAAAGAAATGGGTTATTTTAGGGTACAGGATTTGTAATTACATTGCTGTGTGACACGTCTTACAGATTTATGTGTGTATCAAATAGAGTCTACAACAATGAAACGTAAATAAGAAACTATAAAATAAATAAAAAATTTAAAAACCCAGATAAATAGAAAAAATGAAAATAAGAAAACTCGCCATACACACACGGAGTCCATGTAACTTAAGCAAGGGACAACAAACTCTGGAATGGGCCCAGTGGTGCTCCTGCCCCTGGGACATCTTGTCGACCTTCTTCCCACATTGCCTCAGCCTCTGCAAAGGAGCGATCCCTGGGCTGACAGGCCCTGGCTTCCTTTGAGAATTTCAGTGGTCCTGAACAGTCACCTTTTGGGAGTCCTCTTTCTGCAACCTGGTAAGCAGTGTGTGAAAACAACAGTGAGACAATGTCAGGGACAGAATTTCTACCCCTTTCCAAACTCTCCATGAAGAGGCTGGTGGTCTCCTAGCAAAGACTTAGCTCACTGTGGGCCCTAGTAAGTGTCTACGGGATAAGTGGATGGATAGTGGAGGAGGAAAGGAAGGAAGAAAAGAAAGGAAAAAGGAAAGAAAGGTGTCACCGGAGTGGAGGGGAATTTCAAAGCGCAGTGACCAGGAGGAAGGAAGGCCATTACGAGTGTGGCCACTCTCATCTCAAAATGTTCCTCCAAGGCCCTCGGAAGAGTTTTAGACAGGTTCTCACGATGCTGCGATCGCCTTGCCTCAGCCTCCCATGTGGCTGGACCACAGGTCCACGACACTGCTCTGGGATTTTTTAATGGTGGGCTGGGAATTGTACCCGGTCCTCGCGTGTGGCCTTGGCCTGCCAGACAGCCATGTCAACCAGCAGGGGCTACCGGGGCCGGGCCACCCCTGGGACTTGTGACTGTCTCTTTTTATCTTTGCCTTCTCTTTGTCCACCAATGTGTCTGAATCCCAAATCAAAGCCAAAATGATATTGCAGCCCATTTTCTTCCCCGTCCTCTGCACCGGGTTCCCTTACCAACTGGGTCTTGTTGGACCTCATTTCCACACGTGTCAGGCTGTCCCTCACCTTCACTGCTTTTCTATTTTATTTTTAAAAATTTGCTATAGGGTGTATGCACTCATGAGAGAGAGAGAGGGAAAGTGAGAAACCCTCCCTCAGGGGACAACCGCATCTCAATCCCATCTCCACTGTCTGCTCTCAGGACTTCAGGCATGCACACACACGCGCCGGGCATGTTTCCTGGCCCACCTGGCCTGGCACTTGAACGGCTCAGCTGGCCACGTGAGATCCAGCTGTTTCTACCTCCACACTGCCGGTTGGCCCCATAGCATTTTTTTTTTTTTGGAGAGGTTTTTGCTATAGGGCGCGTGCACTCGCCAGAAAGACAGAGACAGAGAGACAGAAAGCGAGAAATCACCCCCAGGGGGGATGGTCACGCCGCAATCCTTTCTCCTCCATTCTCCTCTCAGGATCTTGGGCACGCACGCACACATGCCTAGAGTGAGGTTAAGCCACCAGGTCCGTGACTCAAACTGTGGTAGGCTACATGGGAGTTCAGTGACATAGCCATTATGCTAACTGCTGGTCCCATAGCACTTATTTATTTATTTATTTATATTTTTTTTGAGAGGTTTTTGCTATAGGGCACGTGTGTTCGCCAGACAGACAGAAAGAGACAGAGAGACAGAAAGCGAGAAATC
>NW_006160231.1:1774644-1778736 GCF_000334495.1 Tupaia belangeri chinensis | reverse complement strand
GAGACAGAAAGCGAGAAATCACCTCCCAGGGGGGATGGTCACGCCGCAATCCCTTCTCCTCCATTCTCCTCTTGGGATCTTGGTCACGCACGCACACGCGCCCAGCTTGAATTTCAAGCCACCAGGTCTGGGACTCTAACCACGGTCGACTACGTGGGAGTCCAGCAACACGGCCATTACGCTAACCGCTGGTCCCTTTCCAAATTCCTAAGCTTACGACTCTCCTCCCTGAGATCTCTGTCCCCTGCTCCTTCCCGCAGGACCCCATCTTAGCCAAGGAGACTCTGGATTCCGGGAACAGAAACCCATTCACACCAACCCGAATATTACCGAGGCTATTGAGAGGGAGGACTTGTGGAAACCCAGGCAGTGCTTCGGGAAGGACAGGGAGGGGGGCAGCCCTGGGGCCTGCAGCTGCAGACGTTCATGGGTGCTTGGCCAGGAGTCCCCATGACTGAGCTCGGCCCTGGAAGGAAAGCACCACTCACTGACAAGGTGGTCCAGGGCCAAAGTCTGTGGAGGAGCACCAGCCCTTGGGCCCTCTTGGGAGTGTCCACCCTGTCCCAGCTGACGAGGGCTCAGGGTGCGTGCCCGTCTCGTCACTCTCACGAAACATCTCCCCGTCCCTTTCCACCCACTCTCCTGCTCCAAAGGTCCCACCTGTTTCCCAGGCCAGCGTGTGGCCCTGGTTGGTGGCAGCTGTCCTTGGTCAGACTGCCTGGGGACGTGCTGTACATGAGCGGCCTCCACGCAGGCTGGTGTGGCCCACGGCAGTAACCGGCTGGCCAGAGCTGGTTCTGCAGCTGCTGGCTCGGGCGCACGGAGGGCTGGGGACACAGGTCAGGCGGAGGTGTTGGGAGTGGTGAGGACCTCTCAGGGCCTCTTCCCCAAGCAGACTGGTTGAGGAGGAGGAGACAGGACAGGAATCTAGTGGCGCAGGTCAGGGGTGGCAAACAGATCCCTGGGTAGTGAGCTGGGAGCAAAGCGGGGTTGCACCTCCCCAGAGCGGTTTCAGAGGTCTCCCACCACCTTGTGCGGGCAGATCCCATGGCCCACAGGTCTCCCTGCTGGGCTTCTCCACAGACCTGACTCCACCACCAGTTCCTTTCCTCACAACCTTTTTTGGGCTGTCAACACTTTTTTTTTTAAAGAATTATTTTATTTAACTTTTATTTACCCATTTATTTATTTATTTAAATTTGACCAGAGATGGACAGTGAGAGAGAGAGAAAGTGAGAAAGCAAGCCGCCAGGTCTGGGACTCAAACCGCAGTCGGCCATGTGGGAATCCGGCACCCCAACCGCCACGCCACCTGCTGGCCCTGTCGGACAGTTTTTCTGCCTCTCTTCCAATATCCCTAAATGAGCCACCTGTCTTCCCCCTCCCCCCCATTGGTTCCATTATTTCCTTCTTAGACTTCTGATTCTAGTCTTCTTCCGAAAAGTGGAACACAGCATGAGATCAGGTGTGGCCTCTGTCCCTCCGTCCCCTCACCTAACTCTTCCAGGAGACTTCCCCGGATGGTACACTGGGCTGTTAAGGGTCTTTGCTTCACGAGGCTTGTTACGGGAGTAAATGCATTCACATGTAAACTGCCTACTACGGCCCGGCAAGCACTCAGTACTCACCGAGGGCCCGCTGCTGATACGTTCCTGCTCACGGCGTCCCTGGGAAAGTGGCTCCCCTCCCCACACTCCAGCTGTCTCCTCTAGACAGACGACCTCCAAGTGAGAGGTCCAGATTAAAAAAAAATTTTTTAAAGGGATTATTTTATCTAACTTTATTTAAACCTGACCCGTTAGTTTAACAGTTACTGTCCATTATAAGACAAGTAGAGGGTGGAGGGTTATGCCAGACAAGAGCTAGACGAGACACGTGTCATGTACAGACATGCTGACTGTCCACGGGGGGTGGGGGGCAGCGCCCTGGAGCACGCATTCACAGTGGAGGACAGACACTTCCTGGCTAGCACGAACACTGACAAGGAACAACTCTTACGACTGTGGAAGCTCCTCAGGGCAGGTGACGACTGTCCCGGGTATTGATGAAAGAGGG
This sequence comes from Tupaia belangeri chinensis, assembly GCF_000334495.1. Classification (NCBI taxonomy): domain Eukaryota; kingdom Metazoa; phylum Chordata; class Mammalia; order Scandentia; family Tupaiidae; genus Tupaia; species Tupaia belangeri. Next base: position 1,776,681 of record NW_006160231.1, on the reverse strand, counting down.
GGAGACGCCAGGCAGAGGGGATGCCAGGCAGAGGGAGGGAGTTGTTGGAGTGTGAACCAACATGGGGAGGGGTCAGTGGAATGGGGGCCAAGACCATTTCCCCCCATTTTCTTAAACGGAAAATTGCACACATACACGGAAATAGAGGACAGAGTATAAAATCCCCGCCACGCACCCCCACTTAGCTTCACCATGGTCACTCAGGGGCCACTCTTGGCTGTATTTGTATCCTTACCTAGTAAACCCCTGTTCCATTATTTTAAGGCAAATCTCAGACATTGAATGATTTAATTCATAGGTACTTCAATATCTTTTTTTTTTTTTTTGAAGAGGTTTTTGCTATAGGGCGCGTGTGCTCTCCAGAAAGACAGAAAGAGACATAGAGACAGAAAGCGAGAAATCACCCCCCATGGTGGATGGTCACGTCGCAATCCCTTCTCCTCCATTCTCCTCTCGGGATCTTGGGCATGCACGCACACGCACCCGGCATGAGTTTAAGCCACCGGGTCTGGGACGCGAACCGTGGTCGACTACATGGGAGTCCAGCGACATAGCCATTATGCTAACTGCTGGTCCCAGGTACTTCAATATCTTGAAAAGATAAAGTATACCCATTCTTACTTTCTAAAAATGATATAAGCCAGGAGCAGGGGTGCACACCCATAATCCCAGCTACTCAGGAGGCCGAGTCAGGAGGACCCTGAGGAATACAGCAAGACTTTGTCTCACAAACGAGAATGACAACAAATCCTAGTGTGCTCTAAGGCTGCACCCCGTTCGATTCGTATCCTAGCTAGCTATCTGGCAACTGCCCTGTACCAGGATATACACTGGGTTGTCCGGAAAGTTGTGACGCATTTTCGCATAAACAGAAAATACATCATCTTTCTTGGTGACCTAATAGAATTGCTTTTCCTTTTCTAGAGGCCACCTCGGATTCCTTTTGTGAATTAACTACAGTTAACCTAGCCAGTCTCCCAACCGATGGGCATTTACACTATTCTGAATTTATTTTTCTTTTCTTTTCTCTTTTTAAACTTTGCCAGAGAGCACATGCGCTTGTCTCAAGGAGAGGAAACGTGAGAAAGCATCCTTCGTGGGAGAATGGGCGTACCACAATCTCTTCCCCTCCACTCCTCCTCCTGTTGGGATTTTGGGCATGTAGGTACATGCACTCAGAATGTTTTTCAAGTTGCTGTGTCTGGAACTCAAACAGTGCAGTTGGCCATGTAGGAGTCAGTCACCTGAACCACCACACCATGGGCTGGCCTCCAATTTCTTAGTATCAAAACAAAGCTGAGCGAATACCCTCGGATCTACATCTCTGTCTACCTGTGGGGCATATCCGTAGGCACATTCCGGGATGTGCAATTGCTGGGATCTTCCACACGCAGATTCTGACAGGTGCTCTCTTTCACTCAAGAGGCATTTTGGATGATATGACAAAGGTGCTTTCTCTCTGTTGCCTGATTTTTTGACAGGTTGGAGTCCTCTTTGTTCTTTTCTCCATGTAATCAGTGATATGTCCTACCAACTTAACTCTCCCCAACCCATCCACTTTCCTTATTTCTTCTTTATTTGGAGAGGTTTTTGCTATAGGGCGCATGCGCTTGCCAGAAAGAGTGAGACAGAGAGACAGAAAGCGAGAAATCACCCCCCCTCCCCGAGGGGATAGTCACGCTGCAATTCCTTCTCTCTGTCCTTCTCTCGGGATCTTGGGCATACATGCACACGTGCCTGGTGTGAGTCTAAGCCACCGGGTCTGGGACTCGAACCATGGTCGACTACATGGGAGTTCAGTGACAGCCATTATGCCAACTGCTGGTCCCTCCTCATTTCTTTTCTTTTCTTTTTTTTTTTTTATAGACCACAGATTAGTTTATTTTTAACACCCATCATGCCATGAATTCATAGGGAAGAGGTTCCAGTAGCTCAGGCTCCTTTCCATTGGTTCTCACAGTGTACTTCTCTGGGTGGAGCAGGCTGGCGCTTTAGTTGAACCCAGGTACCTTTCTCTTTGGCTTCTTTCTTTTTCTG
>NW_006160231.1:1759269-1774342 GCF_000334495.1 Tupaia belangeri chinensis | reverse complement strand
TCTTTCCCTTTGTGTTCGTCATTTTGGTTCATTACTGGAAGATGGCCGTTCCGGCCAACAGCCCTCCTCATTTCTTTTTGACTATTTAATTTTATTTATCATTATTATTTTTAAAATATTTTTCTATAGGGCACATGCACTCACCAGAGAGAGAAAGTGAGAAAGCAAGCTGCCAGGTCTGGGACTGGAACCACGGCTGGCCATGTGGGAGTCCAGTGCCTTAACCGGCAGGCCACTCTGCCTGCTCCTGCATTCCCACTCTGGTCCTGGCTCAGGCCTGTGTCCTTTCTCATCAGGACACTGCTGTTATCAACTTAGCACCTAGTCTACTCTCTTGCCCCAAATGGGCACTGAATCATTGTCTTAGACACCTCTGTTGTCTCGCCACCTACAACCCTTAAATATCCACCTCCTCACCTGCCTTTCAGGGCTCTTCAGTTTGTCCCGAACTTCGGACTCATTTCTCGCACACATGGGGTTCACTGAAACTGGACCCTGGTGCCTTACTTAGGCCCCAGCTCAACTTTCCCCTCCTTTTTTTTTCCCCCCTGTGGAAGTCTTGTGAATCCCTCCTCCGCGAATCCACACAGTGTAAAGACCATTCATTTTAGACCCAGGTGGACTTGGGTTCGGATTCTGGCTCTTTGGGGAGATGTCATTTCATCTTTCAGCGATTCAAATTCTTTCACCTGTGCAGTAAAGACAAAACCCCCTACCCTGCACGACAGTTGGGAGGATTAGGGGCAATGGGATTCCACAGGCACTAAAGAAAATGATGATCTCGGTGCCCTACCAGACTGGCGCCCTGGCTATACCCGGGCTGCACGGCGCCGCCAGCAGGCTGCGGACCGACTGCCTGGACCACTTCACCGCAAGCCCGCTGCGGGCGGGTTCGTATTCCGCTCCGGATCGCCTGGCCCTGGGCGCCCGGTGCCTGCAGAGACCGAGAAGGAAACAGGGGCTGACGAGAACAGGAGCAGTCAGACCGAGAGCCGAACCACGCACGACACGACGCGCTGGCAGACTCCCCAGCCCGGGCCTGGGGCACACTGGGCGGAGTCCGGGCCGGACACGGGGCGGGGCCCGGGCTGGGGCGGGGCGGGGCTTCCGCGTGCCGCCCCAGTCCGTCCCCGAATTCGCTCCGCGGCGCAGTCCGGGCGCGGCAAGGTCCCGGCGCTGCAACCTGGGTTTGATTTTTTTACGGGGTTGGCCGCCGCGCAGAGCCGACATGCGCCGGCTGCTCGGCCTCCTCCTGGTCTTCGCCGGGTGCACCTTCGCCCTGTACTTGCTGTCGACGCGGCTGCCCCGCGGGCCGAGCCTGGGCTCCTCCGAGACCGGAGACAGGTGCATGACTGGGGCGGCGGAGATTGGGGTTCGGGTGCACGGGGAATGGGAGTTTCGGGTTCCCGCATCCGAGGCGTCGCGGGTCGGGATAGGAGGGTCCGCAGTGGGGACGGAAGGAGGAAGGTGGACAGGGTAGGAGGAGTTGAATTGGTAGAACCTGTCACTGATTAGATGTGGGAAAGGACAAAGACCCGACCTCGGAGTTTGGGCCACACGCTTCGTACAGGCGGGGGGGGTGGGAGGCTTGGCCGAGCCGCGATTTGCTGGGGACGCGCGGCGTCTTACCCGGGCAGAGCCTGCCCGCACACCTCGGGTCGCGTGGGACATCGCCTTCGCCCGGACCCCTGAGCCGGCTTTCCCGCCGACCTTCGCCCCTGCGTGCACCCAGCCCCCTCTCGCCTCCTCTCAGTCCCCTACCCCTCCCTCCATCACTCCACTTCAGCCTGGTCTGCCCTTGGGACTTTAAGACGTCAGTTCTCTAGAAGACCATGTCATGGACTTTAAATTATTCACGAATTAATGATCGAGCCTGCCCCTTTTTCTGGCTCTCTCTACTTTTCTCCTTCTCATGAAGGGCCGGACGAGGCAGGAGGCAGAATACCTGCCTGGTCTTGTTTTGTGAATGCTGCGTACTGTGTGTAAAGTGCATGGAGGTGTGCTTGGCACAGAATGGCGTTGTCGAGAAATGTACTGCCATTTAAATATTAGGACAACAGTGTTCAGTCCCTGTGTTTTTTTTTTTTTTTTTTTTTTTGGAGAGGTTTTCGCTATAGGGTGCGTGCGCTCGCCAGAGACATAGAGACAGAAAGTGAGAAATCACCCCTCAGGGGGGTGGTCACGCTGCAATCCCTTCTCCTCCATTCTCCTCTCAGGATCTTGGGCACGCACGCACACGCGCCCGGCGTGAGTTTTAAGCCACCGGGTCTGGGGTAAGAACCATGGTCAACTACGTGGGAGTCCAGCAACATAGCCATTATGCTAACTGCTGGTTCCTGGGAATCTTTTTTTTTTTTAATATAATTTTGTCTCAGTTTTTTTTTTAAAGAATTATTTATTTAATTCCATTTGTATTATATTATTTTTTAATTTGACCAGAGAAAGAGAGAGAGAAAAGGAGGGCAAGAAAGCAAGCCAGTACGGGACTTGAACTGCTGTGGGCCCTGCAGGGATCCTCAACCACTGCCACCTGCTGGCCCCCTGGAGGATCTTTAATAGCTTTAGTGAATGATAAAACCTGGCTTTGCCTGGTAATTCAGGAGTTGTGTGAGGTCTGAATTGTTTGGCTTGTTGGGTGGGAGGCATCCTTGAAGGGCCATCTTTTGTACTTGCCTGGGAACAAACATATTTGGCTCTTAAAAATCGATCATAAGGGACCAGCAGATGGCATTATGGCTGTCACTGGACTCCCATGTTGTCCACCATGGTTCAAGTCCCAGACCCGGTGGCTTAAACTCACACTGGGCACGTGTGCGTGCATGCCCAAGATCCCGAGAGGAGAATGGAGGAGAGGGGATTGCGGTGTGGCCATCCCCCCGGGGGGTGATTTCTTGCTTTCTGTCTCTGTCTCTCTGTCTCTGTCTTTCTGGTGAGTGCACATGCCCTATAGCAAAAACCTCTCCAAAAAAACCAAAAAATCCATCAAGTCTGAATGCTAAAGGAGAACTGTAGTGATTACCCAGCACTAACTCCTTCTCGTTTAGACAAAGACACTGAGGCCCAGGGACTAGCTAGGGTCACACACCTGGTAGTAGCCAAGTTGGGGGAGGTGCCAGCCAGGTCTCGTTCTTAGCCACCGGCTCAGTCTGGACTCGTTTCCATCTGCTTTCTCCTAGGTCGCTGTGGTTCCCGTCAGACCTGGCCGAGCTGCGGGAGCTCTCTGAGGTCCTGCGCGAGTACCGGAAGGAGCACCAGGCCTCTGTGTTCCTGCTCTTCTGCAGTGCCTACCTCTACAAACAGGCCTTTGCCATCCCTGGCTCCAGCCTCCTGGTCAGTGTCCTGCTTCCTTCCCAACCTCCTTTATCTGCGGTGTGGAAACCCAGCACAGCTCATGGGGTTGCTGTGCGGAGGGTTAGACAGAGCAGTGAGCGTCAAGGTGCCCGCTCGCCTTGGCCCTCGGCATTTCCCGATTGCGTATGGGATCAGGACCCTGAGGCTGCTTTCTCCTGCTGCTCTTTCCTGCCCTAGCATTTCTTCTCCACTCCAGGCTCAGGCTGCATCTGCTCATGAAGTGTCTTTGTTGGAAACTGGAAGAAAAGCAAATGTGTCCAAGAAAGGTGCAGGGGAGAGGCGTGATGCTTGCAGTCAGGACTCACTGCCTGGGCCTGCCCCGTCTCTGTTCTTCCCCTTGAGCAATCCCTCTGCAGAGCAGAGAGCCAGCTGCTACTTGGGGGCTCTCCACCAGATCGGGAGGCGAATCCCGGCCCTGCAGATGATCTTGGACAAGATACTTAATCTCTCACGCCCAACACGCAGTGCGGACAGTGTAGACACGGGGGTGGGAGGGCACAGGAGCGTGAAGGGCTTAGCATGCAGTATTCCTCAGCAGATCGCCTCACTTCCAATGCTCGCTTTTTTTCTGTCTTGCCAGAGAGACAGACAGAGACAGAGACAGAGCCAGACAGACAGAAAACACCCCCACGCCGCAGTCCTTTTTCTTCCATTTCCTCCATTTCTCCATCCTGTCAAGATCTGGGTCTGGCGTGTTTTTCAAGCTGCCAGGGCTGGGATTCAAACTGCTGTCAACCAGGTGGGACCAGTTCCCTGTACATAGCACTCAACCACTGTGCTATGGGGCTGGCCCCACCATGGCTCTTGAGCTGTCTCTCTCGGATCCCATGTTTTGGCAGGTTGACGCCTACCAGACAGACTGCCTTTGGGAAGTACTGGTTCATGTTTAAGTTTTGATAAGCTGAGACTCTAAGTGCCAGCTCGGTTAACATAGAACCCCTAGTCTCAGCGTTCCTCACAGAGTTCCAGCAGAGCCGAGACGAGGCATCTTAGATAGCTCACGAGGTCCGTTTCTGTTTACGTTCATTTATTTATCCCGTGAGTAAGAGAGACAGAGGGAGAGACAGAGATAGCACCACCAGCAGGGTCCCGAGGTCAGACCCCCGCCCCAGCCAGCCTTGGATCATGTCCCGGCCCCCTCAGAGGTCTCTGGGCATGAACCCAGCCCCTCGCCGTGTGGTGTACCTCTTCCACCGCCAGGTCCCAGCTGGTGCAGTCTCGCTGAGGGGTATTCGTGGTTTGTGTCCGTCCTTCGGGGTGGGGAAGAGAATGTGCAGGTTTCGCTTCCGCCTTCATGGAGCCCGGCAGACACAGCTTCGCCACAGCGTGCAGCAGGCTGGGTGCCGCATACACGTTACTCCACTTCAGTTCTCTCCTGCCCTCTGAGGCTTTGATGCCTGCCCCATTTCAGAGGTGAAGAGACTGAGGCCGGGGTGACCATTGCTTCTCATTCACCTCTTTAAAATGGGAGCTGGGGGCCACGTGGTGGTGCCACAGTAACAGGGTGCTCTGTGAAACTGGCCCACGGGGTAAGGTCCTGGGTTTGTGACCAGACGCCTCCCTGAACGCTTGGTGCTCGTGCGTCCCCACATCCAGGGCTGGCTGAGAGGCAGGGTGGCTCGAGGCATGGCGGCCCTGCAGAGGGTGTCTGTTCGTCTGTCTCGCTTATGGAAAGAAATGCATAAGTAAAACAAAACGATAAAACAAACCAGGTGTTGAATTTTGGCTGTGGAGACCACTGGAAGGGGAAGGAAGCCAGGCCTCCCAGGCTTCAGGATGAGGTGACGCGAAGCTGCCCCATGTCCTCACGGCTGAGGTCTGTTTTCCTTGCAGAATGTTCTAGCTGGCGCCTTGTTCGGGCCCTGGCTGGGGCTTCTGCTGTGCTGCGTGTTGACCTCGGCGGGCGCCACGTGCTGCTACCTGCTCTCCAGTGTTTTTGGTAAACAGCTGGTGTCCTCCTACTTTCCCGACAAAGTGACCCTGCTGCAGAGGAAGGTAAGGGGGGACACCCAAGTGCCAGGCCCTGGAGAGTCACGCCCAGTCCTGAGGAGAGGGCAGGAGGGCTGTCGCACAGCGCTCTTCCATCCTGCCTTGAGAGGCTCGAGGTTCTCTGGATGTCTTCAGAAGGCATAGACGTGGGGTCGAATCCCAGCCCCATCATTACCAGTTTTGTGACTTCGGGCAAGTTCCCGGCTTCCTGGTCCTCGGGTACCTCCGTTTTTAAATTGGGGAAAAGCCAATTGGACAAGTCGGGAGTGTATCGTGTCTAGAACAGCGCCTGGCACCTGCAGGTGTGACTAGCCGGAGACCCTTTCTGCTGCTTAACTGCCCTGTGCTCTTTGGCTACAGGTGGAGGAGAACAGAAACAGCTTGTTTTTCTTTTTACTGTTTTTGAGACTTTTCCCCATGACACCCAACTGGTTCTTGAACCTCTCGGCCCCGATCCTGAACATCCCCATCGTGCAGTTCTTCTTCTCGGTTCTTATCGGTGAGTTCCAGTCTAGCGCTGCCGTGGTGCAGGGCTGCAGTGGGTGCGCAGCCCCTGGGGACACAAGCGCACAAAGAGCCTGTCTCGACCTTAGGACCTAAAGTAACCTGCCCTGGTTTCAGATCTACTCAGGCCTGAACGTGAACGCGCTCGGGGGCAGAGAAGGGTGGTATGTAGCACCTGCTGTGTGCCAAGCGCTATGCTAGGCACCGGGGTCATCAGGGAGCGTCTCTGTAAGCACACGGGGTGGCCTGTAGTAGGTGCTCGCCCGTAGCAGGTGCCCAGTGACTGCTGCAGGATGCACACGGCTGGAGTGAGGGTGTGTAGCCGGGAGGTTTGGGTGGGAGTGGCAGGAGGGAGCAGAGCCTGGGTCTTCCTGTTTGACGTTGGCCCCTGCTTAGGTTAAGCTCCGTCTTCAGAGAGCCGGCATCCACGCGGTTCCTTCTTGCCCTTGCACAGTTGCATGACCTTCAGCCAGTCGCTCACCCTCAGTGGCTGCTTCGCCAGAGGAGGGGCTGGGAACAGAGCAGTGTCGTTCCGAGCGTGGGCCTCAGCCACCGTTATCAGAATGGCAGGGTCAGGGGTGTGTCGAGTCTAGACTCGGGGCCTACCATAGATATCACTTGGAAGTGGTATCTGGGAATATGCTTTTAATCTCACTCTTTGTCAGTGACTGTCAAACTTTGCTATCTATTCTTTTTTTTTTTTTTTAAATAATTATTTATTATTTTTTATTTTGACCACAGAGGGAAAGTGAGAAAGCAAGCTGCCAGGTCCGGGACTCGAACTGTGGTTGGCCATGTGGGAGTCCAGTGCCTTAACCCTCCATGCTACCCGTCCCTTTTTTTGCTATAGGGTGCACATGCTTGCTGGACAGGCAGAGAGAGAAAGACAGAAAATGAGAAATCTCCCCTCAGCGGGGATAGCCACGCGCAGTTCCTTCTCTTCCATTCTCCTCTTGGGATCTTGGGCACGCACGCACATGTGCCCACTGTGAGCTTAAGCTTCCAAGTCTGGGACTTGAACTGTGGTCCACTACGTCAGAGTCCAGTGATGTAACCATTACTCCATCTGCTGGTCCCATGGGTCACCATCTTTTGATGTTTTCCAGGTGATGCACATGTTCAGTAGGAGTAGTTCCTAGGAGGGATTCTGCTGGATCCCGAGTTCTGCAGTTGTGGAATTAGATTTTCTTTCTTTCTTTCCTTCCTTCCTTCCTTTCTTTCTTCCTTTCTTTCAAGATTTTGGCCATAGGGCATGTGCACTTGCTGAAGAGAGAAAGTGAAAAAGCACCCTTCGGGGGGGATGGCTGTGACATAATCCCTTCTCCTCCATTCTCTTCTTGGGATTTGGGCATGCGTGAACACATACATGGTGTGATTTTTCAAGCTGCCGGGTCTGAGACGCGGACTGAGTTGACCATGTGGCCTTAACCACCATGCTATCTGCTGGCCCCATAGTTAGATGATTTCTTTAGTCTTTCCCTGCCTTTGACAATTGTACGAGCACCAGCAAGCTGCTCACCCCACCTCGAGCCACACAGCCGCCCCAGAACCTGAGCAGGTTTCTCAAAGTGTGGGTCTTGGACACCCGGTCAGAAAAGTGTTCACATCCCGTAAAATCAGTGAGTACTGCTTTCTCTGTGCAGGAAATAAACCACCCTCCTTAAGCCAAGGGTCGTCTTCTCTGAAACCCTTCGGGTGTGGCGGGAAAGGTGATACGGGGTGTCTGGGTCTAATAGCTGCTATTAATAGGGAACGCCTGGGAGGAACTGAGGTCTTAAACAAGATCCACCACAATGAGTTCTGGCCACATGGCTTTCAGCCAGAGAGCCTGAGCACCTCAGCTAGCAGGGGCTGGCAGCTTGTCAGTACCCGGGAGGCAGGAGGCTTGGTTCGATGCTGGAGCCCGGAGTTCCTGTCCTTCATAAGCCGTGTGACCCTGAGTAGGAGTGGGTCATGTATTGTCCTTGATCTTTACCTGTTCTGAATTCCTCCTGCAGAAGAGGAATCGCTTGTCAGAGAATGCCGCTCAGGATCTGGGGGTTGGGGTGGGAAGATGCTTTTCAGGTTTTGGGGACGGCAGGTGGTGCGGTGGTTGAGGCATTGGACTCCCCCATGGCTGTCCATGGTAAGTCCTGGAGCTGGTAGCTTGCTTCCTCACCCCCCACCCCACCCCCACCCCCGGTCTGGTGAACACATGTGCCCTGTAGCAAATTTAAAAGTAATAATGATAAAATTAAATCATTCTTAGAAAAAAATACGGGCTTTTGGGGCCAGCAGATGGTGTGACCATGGCATAATGGTTATATCATTGGACTTCCCCAGCCGTGGTTTGAGTCCCAGACTCAGCGACTTAAAACTCGATGCCAGGCATGTGTGCGTGCCAAGAGGAGAAGAAGGGATCGTGTCGTGGCCCTCTCCCCTTGGGTGATTTCTTGCTTTCTGTCTCTGCCTCTCCGGCGAGCACACACACCCCATAATAAAAATCTGTTAAAAAAAAAAAAAATCAGATTCTTGGTCTCTACTCCAGAACCAAGTAAGCAGAATCTCAGGGGATGGTTTTTTTGTTTTGTTTTGTTTTGTTTTTAAGAGGTTTTTGCTATAGGGCGCGTGCGTTCGCCAGAGACAGAGAGAGACAGAGAGACAGAAAGTGAGAAATCACCCCCCCCAGGGGGGAGGGCCACACAGCAATCTCTTCTCCTCTCGGGATCTTGGGCACGCACACACACGCCCTTGGTGTGAGTTTAAGCCACCAGGTCTGGGACTCGAACCGTAGTCGACTACATTGGAGTCCAGTGACAACCATTACACCAACTACTGGTTCCCAGGGGGATGTTTTTAACAACTTCATTAGGGGATTGTGCTGCATCTAGCTGTCCAGCCACCAGCCAGACTTGGGACCCAGCGGGTTCGGTGTCCTAGTAGAGGCAGTAAGGAATGCGGACAGACTGTGGCCCTCATAGTGACGGTGCTTCCTTCCCCTTGGCGGGCACTCAGGCAGATTCGGCCCGGCCGTCGGCGGACCTTGTGCCTTCGTGCTAACTGCACTCCCTGCTTCGTTCCTCTGCACTCATTTCTGTCTTCGCTGTTACAGAATTTTATCGTACTGTGCAGTGTGTGCATCTTTGTAAACCATCTCAGTTCTTTCACTGAACAAGGCAGGTGTTCCTGAGGAGTGTGGAGAGGAGGGAGAGGAGGAAGGAGGCAAGAAGGGAAGGAGGTACAAACACGCAGAGGTCAGGAATCCCTGTCCCGAGCTCCTGATGACATCGGAAGGTTCCCGAGTTTCCTAGCTCCAGTAACAAGCCTTTTCTCCCCTTCCTCCAGGTTTGATCCCTTACAATTTCATCTGTGTGCAGACGGGCTCCATCCTGTCTACTCTGACCTCCCTGGATGCTCTTTTCTCCTGGGAAACTGTCTTTAAGCTGTTGGCCATGGCCCTGGTGGCCTTAGTTCCTGGAACTCTCATTAAAACGTTTAGCCAGAAACACCTACAACTGAACGAAACAAGCAAGGCTCGTCATGGCAGGAGCAGAAAAGACACGTGATTCGGGCTGTCTGCCACCGCCCTGGCCCCACTGCTCATCCGTGTGATGGCGTGGCCCCCAGCCCCCTCATTGTGTTTTAGCTACCCTCAGCAGGTCATTTGGACACTCCATCTCTGTGCAGAGTCTCGTCATAAAGGACATTCTGTCCCTAGAAGGTGACTTACGTCAGGTTCTCAAACCAGCCCTGGTTTAGCAGGACGCTCTGCAACATGGATGGCCTCTTAGGAAATCCTGCTGATATTTTAGTGAACAATTAGGAACTCAAAAGATAATCTGTTGTAACCGCCTCTTGCCAGTCGCTGCCCTGCCTTGGGAGAAGATGCTGACTGGCTTTGTCCGGAGTGCCTGTCTTGCCGTGTTCCTAAGTCCCGTGGGTGGTGTTTTACCCGTGTTGCATGTGAGCCCACAGCCCTGACAGCGCCCGTCACCTGTGAGTCTCCTGAAGAGCATCTCTTCTGTCCTCTCCTGCCAATGACCTACCTCTTCCTAAGCCAAAGGAAACACAGTGCAGACTGACTGCCTAGGACTTCCACGTCCGGCCCAAGTGCAGTGCTTTCTGATGCTCCTGTGCTCGGACGCACCGATGCCACCGTGCTGGGCAGACCTCACGGCGGCATGTCTGGGCAATGAAGCTGACTGCAGACAGACTACTAAGTGTGAATGGAGCAAATTCTGTATGCTGTGGATATGTCCTGGAGAAATCCTTACCCATCTGGGCGGGGCAGGACCCTTGACTCACCTGAACCAAATGATGCTACTCTTTGTGAGAAGCCCTTCCGTACTGTCCCACTAGGAGGGTGGATTCAGTCCACTAGGCTGTCAGCCAGTGTACTCTCTGAGCGTTTTTGATTTTGTCACTTGCTGAGAATAATTGAAGAAGAATTCTATTTTCTAATTCATAGGGGAAAACTTGGTTTCTGGTTACTTTGTTGCATTGTACCCTAATTCCCTAAAGCGGCATTGCTTCCTACAGCTGCAGTATTATATAACACAGACCTGGATCACTGTGTCCGAGGACGGTTGGACTGTGGCACCTAAGCTGCCCAGCTCTGTGTCCCTGGGTGCCGCGGGAGTAGCTCATAACGACCAGAACTGCTGCTCCACCTCAGCTGCTGGGTGTCTGGCTTCGCCAGGAGCCTTGCCAAGGTTCCATCTAGGCCCCTCCTTCTACATGGGTGCTTGTGAACACTCATGTTCTAAGGAAGAATGGATTTCCAAGGAGAGTTTTTGGACATGACATGATTTTCTCACACCAAGGATCTTAAAGAAGCTTTGATAGCCAGAGGGGGTGAGGAGGAGGCAGAGTGGACTTTGGGATCCATGGCACTTCGTGTGCAGGGGTGGGGCAAGGGAAGGAGGAGCAGGGCAGTGCCACAGCTCGGCAAGGATGTGCCCTTTGCTCCCCCCCCCACCCCCCCTGCGCACCTTATCAGTTGCAAGTTCGCAGGCAGAGCAAGCGAATCAATGGGTGTAAATAAACGGAGACAAACTGCGGCTGTGGCGCCTGAGCGTCCGTGCTGCTCGCTTACAGCTGCCCTCGCCGATGGGACTCAGGATTGGCTGAAGATCAGACAATCCAAAGTGGCGCTTTAGCTTTCCACTCGCAGTGGGCTTCTTACCGAAAGGGTTCCAGACCCTCAGTGTCCTCTCGTTCCCCTCTGTGCTCACGTTATAGTGTGCCACTAATAACAGGAGCAGCTCTGGGGACAGCAGGGGCGCGCAGGGAAGCAACAGCACCTGCTTCGGCTCTGGCAGAATACTCAAGAGGGGACCAGCAGTTGGCATAATGGTTATGTTGCTGAACTCCCACATAGTCGACCATAGTTTGAGTCCCAGACCCAGCAGCTTAAAACTCACCCAACATGCATGTGTGTGCATGCCCGAAATCCCGAGAGAAGAACCAAGAAGGGGACTGCAGTGTGACCATCCCCCTGGGGGCGATTTCTCACTTTCTGTTTCTGTCTGGTGAGCGTATGCGCCCTATAGCAAAAATCTCTCTAAAAAGAAAGAAAGAAAAAATACTCGGGACCAGCAGGTGGTGTGGTAGTTAAGGCGCTGGACACTCCCATATGGTGCAAGTCCTGGACCTGGTGGTTTGCTTTTTCACTTTTTTTCTCTCTCTCTGGTCAAAAAAAAAAAAAAAAGAATAAATAAAACTAAATAATTATTTTAAAAATACTCAAGAAGGGGCTGGAACCAATGGGGAGAATGGCTGTCCTTTTGGGGCTGGGCAGCCTGCTCTTCTCGCACCTGTTCTGGGTGCAGGAATCCCAGTCGTGTGAAGTCTTCCTTTTGTGTAAATTGACACATGTGAAGACGTAAGGCAGCTCCCAGGACAGAGACAGTACCTTTAGGAAAAGACAGGATCAGAAACCTGAGGTACACTTGGTTCTAATTCCATGCAGTTCTTTGATAGTCACTCTTGTTCTGTCGCTGTTCGGTACAGAGGGAGCCCGCATCGGAAAGTAACACGGAGCAGGGGACGCACAGTGCAGACCACAAAGGAAAAGGAGGGGGTTCATTTTGAGAGTTGGCCACAAAAAGGAAATTGATTTGCTCCAAATTGATAGGAACTCAAATGATCAAACAATCCAAGAGGGCCTCCCCACTTCCAGACCTGAGAAGCGGTCACTCGGTGTGGGGAATCGCCTGGGTGCGAAGATCAATAGAGACATCTTCCCAGTAGCTTGCACATGCTGGCTGGGGTTCCGGCTGGCCCAGAACCATTGGAGAACCCTGTCTCTGGGTCACGTGATCCCGAGTGCTGGGAAGTGGCTCTGGAGGGCAGGCCTGGGATTCTGCCCGAAGCTTCCTTGAGTGGCCTTGCCATCTGCTCAGGGTTTGGCCCTAGTGTGAAATCCTGCCATTGTGCCTGGCCACATGACAGCTAACAAAGCCTTAACCCAGCTCTTTTGGGTAACCCCGGTTCTTAGAACAATGATTTTCGAGCTCTCCTCTCCTGCCACCTGTCCCTGAGAAATGCTCCAGGTTCCACAAGGGCCCACTTAGCCTAGCTCATTCCAATCCGAACAGGCATTTGAGTACCAGCTGTACCATGCAAACAAGCAGGCTAACATGACGGACGTGCCAGTCTGTGAGGTTGGTAACACTGGTGGCGAGTATACTGGGCCATTTGTTCTGTGAAACTGGCAAGGAAAAAATCTTGCTGCCTGAGAAGGCAGTAAATTCATCCCGACAGTACACATTCAAGTCTTGAGAAGACCGCCACATCGTTCTGGTGCGCGTCTTACAGAGTCGAAGAGGCAAGTAACTGGGACTTAACACATCAACTCCGTTCACAGGAGGTGAGGGAGGAACGTGCTCGTACGACACAAATGAAGGATGGGAATGAAGACACGGAATATGCCCCAGCAGCTGGTGATTCAGCTGGGCTGTGGTCCAGAAGGGCAGTGGTAGAGGCAAGTGGCCATTTCACTGTCCATCATACTCCCCTACCAGCCCTGCGTGGGACCCACTGGGACGCTAATGCCACCCTGCCATTCTCCCGTCATGGCCAACTCAAGACCTCGAACCACCTTTTGGAAATTATTGATAGTTACGGGCTTAGACTGGGATGGCAGACAAAATGTCCCTCCCATGCCGATTTTCAGTCAGGCGGTCATCACTGCTACAAGTCCTGTGCTAAGGAGCTCCAGCTCCATCAGCAGGAGGGAATCTGGCGCTCTCAAAACCACGTGAGTCTTGGGTGTTTACGATGGAGATGGTTTGTGGCGGTATTCTGGCATCTGCCTCGGTGGAAAAGGAAAAACAGCATGCACTGTGCTGTGGGGCTGGAAGGGATTCTTGGGTCCCAGACGCTATGTTCTGAAGATTCAGTTTCAGAAAGTTCCAGTAGGAGTGTTTTTAAGACAAGGTAAAACTCAGACATAAAAGCATGGGGAAAAAAAAAAAAGAGTAAAGCGTCTGATCAAAAAGGACACATTTAGGGGACCAGTTAGCGTAATGGCTATGTCGCTGGACTCCCACGTAGTCGAACACAGTTCGCATCCCGAACCCGGTGGCTTAAAACACGTCGGGTGCATGTGCGTGCGTGCCCAAGATCCCGAGAGGAGAATGGAGGAGAAGGGATTGCGGTGTGGCAGAAGGGGGGGGAGGGGTGGGGGGGTGGGCCCCCCCCCCGGGGGGGGATTTAAAAAAAAAAAAAAAAAAAAAGGACACATTTACACTGAGGATGTTAGTGCTCCACAGCGGGGAGGGCGTTAAAATTGTACGGATTGTTGGGCCAGCAGGTGGCACAGAGGTTAATGCAGCTGGATCCCACATGGCCAGCTAGGTAGTTGAGTCCCGGTCCCAGGGCTTGAAAAACACCCTGGGTGTCATTCCCCACTGAGGTGTCTCTGTCTCTCTCTCTCTGTCTTTGGTGAGCACACGTGTGCTATGGCAAAAACTTCTCAAAACAAAAACAAAAAAACGAACAAAAACACACCGGGTGTGTGCATGCCCAAAATCCTGAGAGGAGAATGAGAGGAGGTTGCAGCGTGGCCACCCGCCCTGGGGAGTGATTTCTCACTTTCTCTCGCTGTAACTCTGTCTCTCTGCAAATGCACATACCGTATAGTGAAACACACACACATGTATGTGTTGGTGCCCGGAAACCCAAACCATCAGTCTCTTACTTGTGGTAGGAGAGGGGAGTAATTTAGCACAATGAGGCCCTGTGCATTGCTTGTTAAATTCCTCTAAAAATGTCCTTAAGGATGGATATGTTGATACTAAAGTTTTTAAACATCTGAACTTGAAGTAGGGCATACCAAATCATCTTAAACAGGGCTGGTATTTTATCTGAGCAGGCGCTCCCCCACAATCTGGCAAACAGGTCTAAACTTCAGTGGTGGTAAACGCTATTATGATTTCTAAGTGGATGTAGGCATCCCAGTCCCCCTGCTACGCAATTTTCAGAGGAATTGCTATTTAGAGGACTTGATCTAGAAAGAGATGGAAATCAGAAGCAAATGCTCATCTGCAACACTAATTAAACTCCTCTTGCAGTCAGTCAAAAACAGATGCTAAATGAATGTGGACATTTATCCCAGGGGGATTCACCTTACAGTCAACGATGAAGCTTGAAATCACAGTCTCGTGAGGGTCTTTGAAGTATTCCTGCAGTCTTCAGACGAATTAGCTCTTGAATTTCCTTGATTCAACACTTTCCAGATGAGGACTGTGGCATTGTTCTCAAAGAAACACATCATTTCAATCGACATTTTCCTGGTTAAAGCGTATGGCTGGGATAGAGAAGGCACCACTTTAACCTTAACTAAGGACAGTGTTCCCTGAAACCTCTAGCCAATTTTTTTTGAGAGTTTTTTTTTGTTTCTTTTTTTTTTTTTTTTTTGCTATAGGGCGTGTGTGCTCACCAGACAGACAGAGACAGACAGAAAGTAAGAAATCACCCCCCGGGGGGATGGCCACGCCGCAATCCCTTCTCCTCCATTCTCCTCTCAGGATCTTGGGCATGCATGCACACGCACCGAGCGTGAGTTTTAAGCCACTGGGTCCAGGATGCAAACTGCAGTCGACTATGTGGGAGTCCAGCGACATAGCCATTATGCTAACTGCTGATCCCAACCTCTAGTCAATTCTACAAAAAAAGGAAAAAAAAAAAAGAAGGGTTTGATGTGGACTTTATTCAGTTCTTAGCACTACCCTAATATGCTCATCAC
>NW_006160231.1:1728989-1759203 GCF_000334495.1 Tupaia belangeri chinensis | reverse complement strand
GTTTCCTGAAACCCTTTTACCATTTTTTTTTGGAGTTTTTTTTTTTTTTTTTTTTTTTTTTTTTTTTTTGCTATAGGGCGTGTGTGCTCACCAGACAGACAGAGACAGACAGAAAGTAAGAAATCACCCCCCGGGGGGATGGCCACGCCGCAATCCCTTCTCCTCCATTCTCCTCTCAGGATCTTGGGCATGCATGCACACGCACCGAGCGTGAGTTTTAAGCCACTGGGTCCAGGATGCAAACTGCAGTCGACTATGTGGGAGTCCAGCGACATAGCCATTATGCTAACTGCTGATCCCAACCTCTAGTCAATTCTACAAAAAAAGGAAAAAAAAAAAAGAAGGGTTTGATGTGGACTTTATTCAGTTCTTAGCACTACCCTAATATGCTCATCACAGCTAACCCAGACTAGGTGGCATTGGCACTGACAGACAGTCAAGATGCAAATTCAAAACCCTCAGCAACATTCTGAGGTATGAGGGTGGGTTTTCTAGGACCATCACTGAATGAGGGTGGGTGTTCTAGGAGGACCATCACTGAAAAGGGTGAGAGGTTGACTTCCATGTTTCTCTGCTGCCACCAAAGGTGAGCAAGAACTGAACGAACTGAAAAGTCAGTGTTGAATGTTGGACCAAAAGAAGACGGAGCATTTCTATTCCGAGGAGTAATAAGCCAGAGATCTGCGGTACAGTGATCTGAAATCGAAGGATGAAAAATATACCTTCCGAAGTCCTTGTCGAGCCCTATGACCTTTGAATTGACTAAGCCTCGTCCTTAAACTTCTTATTATGGGATGACACAATAGTTTGGCATTTTGTCATGCCATATATATGCACCTATATATTTTTTTCTTTGCTTTTGTAAATCTTTCTGCTACTCCCAACTAGAAGAAAAGAGGTTGACTTTGTGGGTTTTGGCAGGAAGGAGACTAAATACTATGATGTCAGTTTTTGAAACCAACCCATGAGCCCCCTGCAGAAACTCTAGATCTGTTCCTCTTAGGACATCAAATAATTCTCTTTTTGCTTCTAAGGTAGTCCCATGATTTTATTTCTTAAGAAATGAGAAATTTTACAGCTTCTGAACTATTTGTCCATCCACTCGGTCATCTGCCCATGCAGGAGCTTCCACGATCAAGTCGAAATCACAATGTATACACTGGGCTTCAGGGCAGAACGCACATCCTCAGATGATTGTGGTCGTACACAGACACTTAGGGAGTAACAACTAAGATGAACACCAGGGAGCTCCCAAATGGCAGTTCCATTTTCATTCCTTCATTAAAATCATAAAGCCCATAAAACTCATGGTTAGCAATAAACACAATCATTGTGCTACATCGTAAACCACACCTTCTGATCAACAGAAAATGAGAATGGTAATATTATAAAATAAAAATAACAATAATGCCATAACTTAAGATCGTTCATGTAGTCCAGCTACAGAATTTATACAAAATGGATAATTTAATGCAAACAATACTGCTTTATGGATAAGTTAAACATTTTCCTTCATTCTACCTAAGAGCCATAAATTAAAGACACTAAATTTTAAATCAACGTAGCAACATAAAATGTAAACAACTGGAGGGATCAAACAAGCAAAAGGAACTGCTCTGAATTCCCTCCTGTCTTTCCTTTTTGGCTGATGCAATCAGTAAAACCCAGCAGAGGGAAAATATTTTCGTCTGCACTGGAAATAGTTTAATACCTGTATGTGTAGGTCTTTCATAACATCCACCATGAAGCAGTGCCAGAGTCTAGCCAGTCTAGATGGACTATTTGACAGTAACCTCTCTCAAGACAGAGACAGGAACTAAGTCAACATTTGTCTGTATATAAAATGCTAGATAAAAACTCTTAAAGCCAAGGTACCACGAATACCCTGGGTGCTGTTCAGAGCCCATAACTCTGGAGACAGGACAGAAGGCCTGCTTTTGACGATGTAAACTCTTCCCAATCCCTGCTCAGCACCAGCTCTTTCCACACATTTTCAAATCCAATGATTCAAACTGCATTGATTTGGGGTAAAGTAAAACACATTTCGCAAGTAGCATTTAACAAACATGTTATGTGGTGAAAGAGGAGTTGCCTTTTGCAAGCTGCTAATCTTGTTTTTATTCTGACAGTGGTAGCCAGTCAACAAAGCTTCCAGGATAGAACGAGTTAATGGATGAAATCAAAGGAATGGTTTGAGATTCAACACTGGACATACACACACACACACACACACACACACACGCGCACGCACATCCTAGCTGCCTTCAAAGTCTGTCCCCGTTTGAATCAATGTGACTCTAGTAGACAAGCAACCTGGTTCCAGAGGAGTGGTTCCATCTTCCTGTGCAGCTGAGCGGAGCCATCCTGAGAGTGTGCTTGACAAACCCCACACTCGCTCTCCTAACACTGTGGTAGGTGCTCTTTTCCTCTTACCCTTCCTCCTCCTCAGCACCCCTCCCACCCTTTCCTTCCTAAAGGAAGTGGTCAACAGGTGGAAAGGAAAATAAGCCACAAGAAAATGGCACTTGAGTCTGAAATATCAACACATTGGTCAAAGGAACACATTTGTCAAGGTACTGACAATGATAGCATTAAAAAGGGAAGTTTTGTCAATGACGAGGTTTGATGCTATCTGTAGGCTTCACTACCAAATGCTGCTTAAAATTTTAAAAATGAAGTCAACGTTCATGTATACAGTTTTTTTTTTCCTCCTAGAGGAAGCGCTTGCCCTCAGAGACTGGGTGCAGGTATCTGGTCACCCATCAGGTCTAGGCCGTTGCCATCAGCCACCTGGACAAGCTGGCTGAACTCTGTCGTCCGTTCGCACGTTACCTGGAATTGCTTTTCTTTTGCTGTTCTTTGTGTGTGAAATGCTCAATATGTCTTGCTCTGGCTCTTCTTCGGTCAGTTACAGCCAACAGACCCGGTCCCCTATTGAAGCAGCAAGAATACCTCCCGGCCCCACGGACTCCCAGGGCTGTTGCTCCTAAATTCCATTTCTTCTTTCTTTCTTTCTTTTTTTTTTTCTCTGTCTCTCTTTTTTGCAAGAAATTATTGTCTCTATATCATATATAGTTCACTCTTTACAGTACAAAGTGTTAAAATGTCAAACAAAAATAAATATCAATGTTACAGTAGCTAGAATATTCAATAAAATAGATCCCTGCCATTCTTGATTGAAATGTTCAGTGAGACTTAATTTCATTTGGATATTATTTTTCCAGAGATTTGCAAAGTCTCATGTTCCTGTTATTGCAGCTCATTTCTAGGGGGGAGTAACGATGGGAAGCTCTCTTCCCAGACAGAAAGCAGGGAGAGAGCAGGAGGAGTCTGGGGTGTGGACTCGAATGCCCGTGTGGTCATGAGACCTGCAGGACGGTTCTGCTTCACTACCAGGTGGCGGAGCTGTAGTGCTTATTGGTCCTAACTGTGGCGTCAGAACACTCCCCATCCGAAGAGTCACAGTCCGATTCTTCAAACTGCAAAGGGTTCTGCAGTCAAGACAAAACCAAACAAAATAAACACTTTAGCTCATGTCTCAGCATCCAGTAAACACACATGGGCCCTCCCCACAAGACAGGCTCTGTCCTAGGTAGGGGGCCGTGAAGACAGTGAGAGGGCTGATGGCGGAAGAATCACAATGATGCACCCCACAGCCCCACCCTCATGGCGTTTCCTATGCTCGAGGCACTGGAGCGACTGCATTTACGGCTGTTAGTCTTCTCATCCTCACAAGGACCCTAAGAGATAGATGCTACCACCATCCCCATTTTACAGGTGAGGAAACTGACCCGCAGAGAGGTTCAGTGGCTTGCCCAAGGTCAGACCGAGATAGGAGTTAGACCCACTTCCTGCTAGATAGGCTAAGGCCCCAAAGGAAGTCCCTGTGTTTGTCTTTTTAATGACGTCTCTGTGGTTTTCCTCTTAGGTCTGGTTAATGTACAATATACACCCTCTTACATGTCTCCAAGGAATTTATGATTCCTTGCTAATAACACAAGAGATAGGGACACTGAGTACACAGACAGGGTAAAGACCCAAGATGGAGTCACTGTGGCTAAGTCTTCACAGCCACAAGCTGGCTGCACTGGGACTCACAGCAACTGTAGCTAAGGGCGACGGCTTCTGTTCAGTAACTGCGTTCTAACAGGAAGTACAGGGCACTATGGTCTGCCGACCCCACGAAGAGGGTAATAAGTCACGCAGACTACCCTGTAACCATGTTCTAATGCCCACTTCTTATCAGAAAGCCAGCCCGCTGCTCGGACTGCTGCATAAAACCTCATCTCCAGCCCCTTTGGCAACCCATTCGGGGCCCTCCACTGCATAGGAAGCTTTTCCTCCTTCTCTAATAAACTCTGCTTTCCTATCCTTTCCATTTTCCATGTCTCTAATTCTTCCTGGGCGTAGGAGAACCACCCAGCACTCCCACAACAACACGGAAGTGGAAAGGCTGGGATTTACACCCCTGTAGTATACACGGAATGAAGGGTTACGTGGGTGGTGACTGTCCAGGGGAGAGTGGAGACACATAGGAGGGGGGCTCGGACCCTCAACCAGGATGAGGCGGGGCTGGGAGACGGTGATGTTCGAGTGAGAGCTTGAAATGACTGGTTCCTGAGCAGTTCAATGTTAGGGCTTGTTTGGCAGGAACGACCTCATTTCTGTGGGCGTGTTGCTCTCTGTACCTCCAATTCATGGAGGCAGTTGTCTTAAAGGCTCCAGGGACTTGAACATTTTCCAACTCAAGAGAGCTAGGAAGGGGACAGGTCACCTCATAGCCCCGCTCCTCGGCACACAGCTTGCCCAGGGACATCTGCGTCTTCACGCGGCGCACGGCGCACTCCTTGTCCGAGAGCCCGTCCGAGTGCGAGGATATCTCGATGGGGGTCTCCGGCGTCTGGGAGAGCAGGTCATCCAGCTTCTCTGCCAGGCGGTCCTCCAGCCTACCAGCCAGCTCGTCAGGGCTGTTCGAGTGGTCACTGGTGTTTCCCTCCTCTCCATCCGACACAGAAAAATTCTCAGAGCTAAACGTTGAGTACGACTGGCAGCTGCTGAGACAGCGATGGGGCCTAGAACCGCGAGAACCAGAGGAGCTTAACCGCAGGGACGGCTGCTGTCCTTTCCTTCCTCAGGGACAGGTAACCTAGTCTTTTTCCTGCCCCGAGGAAGACTGGTAAAGAGCGATAAAGAGGATTTATTTTGAAGCGACGGCAAGGTGCTGCGGACTGCAGTGTGCTCTGGGCTGAAGCCGAGCTCTGAGTGACTGCAGCTGGCGGGTGTCTCAGGAGGCAGTCAAGGCTAGACGAGGCCGAGGGTGGGGCTCTAGTCTGGTAAGACCGTGGCTGTTTATTTTTTAGATTTTTTGCCATAGGACATGGGTGCTCAATGGAGAGAGACAGAGAGAGGGTGGAAGTGAGAACTCACACCTCAGAGGGGACGGCCATGCCACAACCCCTTTTCCTCCGTTCCCCTCTTGGGATTTTGGGCATGCATGTACACGCACTTGGTGTGTTTTTCAGGCCACCAGGTCCGGGACCCAAACAGTGCAGTCAGCCAAATGGAGTCCAGTGCCTTAACCACTATGGCACCTGGTGGCCCAAGACTGTGACTATAAAAAGGGGAGGAGGGTCTTCCCTCTCTCTGTGTCATGTGAAGACACAGCAAAAAGGTCGCTGTCAGCAAGCCAGGAGGGGAGGCTTTACCAGGAACCTAATCAGCGGGCCCTTTGATCTTTGGCTTCTCCTCCACCCCAGAAATGTGAGAAATGCATTGCTGTTGTTTAAGCCCCCAGCGTGCGATTTTATAGGAGCCTGAGCACAGGACCACAGGGAGGTCCACGGGATGCCAAGGAAGTTGCCCTCAAAGCAGCAAGGCTGTCCCCACGATCCGAACTGCCCCTGTACTCTCGACTGTAACTGGGGGTGGGCATTCACAGGCCTCCTGCTGGAGTTCCCACGAAAGGGACTCTGATCAGCTGGGGTCTGCTGTGCACAGCCACCTGCCACAAAGTGGCGGTTCACACGTCCTGGAAAGCGGTGGCCGGAAGCCTGTGGCTGGACAGCTGTTGGCACACTCGAGGCCCCCGTTACTCGGAAAACCATCGTGTGTTTGGGGTCTTACCTCTGTCTTCGTGGAAATTCAACTTCGCTATCTACTTCCCCTTCTTCCTCTTCTGAGGAGTCATCTCCACTCTAAGAAAAAAAAAGTGATTTATCTTAGCATTTCCCTCCCTCTCACCCCATGCCTCCATAAAATATTTAACTACCATCCAGAAAAGGCCCTCAGTAGCAGCTTGCTGCACCCCCTCACACGTCACGAGCCCCGTCATTCACTGCTGCTTTGCCGGGTGCCCAGACGCCAGGCCCTGACCCACACGCTGGAAGCCTTTCGGAACTGAGCAACTCTGCCTTTGCCCTCAGGGAGGCGAGGCTCCAGAGTGCCCAGGAGGGAGTGACGGGAGGGGAGACGGAGAGGAGCTCCTGGGTCCTGTGACCTCGTCCTAGTCCCCTGTGAACACTGCCATCAGTGCTTCCCGGCCCTGCCAGAGACCCGACCAGTGATCTTCCACCATTGGAGGGAAACAAGAAGACCAGCGTCTCTGTCACCCTTATTTTACACCCACCAACATTCGTGAGTACCTGCGCGTTTGCTTTTGGAGCAGAATGACAGGGTGGGGTTACCCTGGCCGGCGAGGAGAGCACTTGACCCTGGGAGTGCCCGTGGGAGCGCATCTCGGCAGAGAAGCTGAGCTGTGGGTGCGGTTCTAAGGGGGCCAGATGCACAAGGCCATGTCCTGTGGCCTGCAGACCCGCAGATGGCATCGGGGTGGGCCAGACATAACGCCACTTGGGGGCTCTGGGGGGCTGCCGAAGGATGTGAGGTTTCTTTTAAAAACTGGTTGGTAATGGCGATGCCACTTGGTGGGTTAAAAAGCCCTGGACTGCACACTCGTGCTACGTGAGTCCCACCGTAATAAAGCCGCTACCAAAAAACACACGTCACTGCCCTGGGGTGGGTCCGTCAGCGCAACTGCACCAAAACACTGACCTCTGTGAGCGCGGTCCATGGCAACGGAGGGGAGGGAGGAATACGATTCTGAATAGCCCTCGGCTTCACCTTCTCGCTTACTAAAAATCTAACTGACCAAAACATACTCATTTCCATTTTAGACCCTTTCAGCCCTTCCGCTAAATACCTGACAGGCAGTGGTGAAGCGATGAAACGATACTTGGAATTAAGTGTTTACTATGTATGAACCATTTTTCATATAAAATCTTATTTTTTTTTTAACTCATTAAGATGAGCTAACACTTTCGGAAGGCTGTTTGCTATGTGTCCAGGCCTATGTTCTAAATGTTTTACATGTATTGACTCATTTAATCCCCACACCAATAAACGAGGCAGAGCTCTTCATTAGCCTCGCTTTGTAGATGAGAAAAGCAAGGTTCATGGAGGCACTAAGCAGAAGAACCCGGCTTTGAATTAAGAATTGAGGCCTCAAACGTCCCGGTGGAGGAGCTGAGATCAGCATGAAACTGGAAATATTTAAAGCGGCTACACAGCTATCTCAGCAATGCAGGCAATTAAGGGTGGCGGTGTGTGTGAGGGTGCGGCTGGTAAAGCCCGCCTCCTGATAGCCTAAAAAACAAACTTCCACCTGAGCACGTACCAGCTCCTCTTCGGCTACGCAGCCGCCGATACGACTGGTGGGGGCGCGCCCGCCGTTACGACTGGTGGGGAGGCGAATGCTCTCGGGCGATTATGACAGATTACGACCGCTGAGTTATCCACAAACACATGTATTTCTACTTTGTTCTTCAGTGGTCTCTCCGCCTCATTTGAAAATGTGAAAGTGACAGAGATAACTCATCACTGTCCAAAGACTGCTTTTCTTGCTTGTTGGGACCCAAATTGATCTCAGCGATGACGCCTGTACTATTGAGAAACTTGCCAAGAACAAGCAGAAGCCATCACTCCAGAGACTGCAGAAAAGCTGCCCGCGACCTGAAGGCTGTCAAGTCTGTGGAGTGTTCTGCACTCACACAGAAAGGCCTAAGCAATGTCTCTGAGGAAGCAACACTGGCTGCCCTGAGCCTCCAGAGCCCAGGAAGAGCTGCAGGGGTGTGCTGCTATGAGCGTCTCTCCAGAGCCCTTCTGCACAGCTGGTGTCGGCCTCATACTAAAAGCAATGTTTAAATCAAACTAAAGATTAAAAGTTAAAATTCATTTTTGAAAAAAAAAAGAAAAAAAAAACAACTGAGGCCTCAGCTCACACCCTTGACCTCCTTGGTGGGCCACCTTCCAGCCAGTAGAGACACAGGTTTTAATGAATAAGAACTGGCTGGGTCATGGTGGTCGTTAATTAAGGCAGTGTCTCCAAAGTATATTGTGGAGAAAGCTGGGCCAGTGGGGGATTAATGTTATTTTCAAAAGGCTACGTGGCAAAATGGGTACAGAAACGTTGGACTCAGTCTACTGCACGCTTTCTTAAAGCTATAGTTTGATAATGTGCACTAGAGACCTCGGCGAGGTCAACCATGTAGGAGTCCAGTGCCCTTAACCACCAGGCCACCTGGAAAACAGGAATGGAAGGCAACTGTGGACACCTGAGACAGTGTGGGAGGAGCGTGGGAAATGGCAGAGTGAGTAGGGGGAAAAAAGTATATATATATACACACACACATATATATATATATGAAACTAGAAATGGAA
This sequence comes from Tupaia belangeri chinensis, assembly GCF_000334495.1. Taxonomy (NCBI): domain Eukaryota; kingdom Metazoa; phylum Chordata; class Mammalia; order Scandentia; family Tupaiidae; genus Tupaia; species Tupaia belangeri. The sequence goes on along the minus strand of NW_006160231.1, from coordinate 1,750,488 downwards.
AATTATTGACAATAACATGTATGGTTAAGCTACTCTGCAGCATCTTCTGGATGGGAAATCACATTTTGTATGCCGTGACACTGCTCAGTGAATAAATATAAATTAAAAAAACAACAACAAAAAAACCCCCCAAAAAACAAAAGAAACCTCCGACGAGGAGACAAGAATACCCAAGGTCTCAGGGACCAGCAGTTAGCATAATGGCTATGTCGCTGGACTCCCATGTAGTCGACTGCGGTTAGAGTTCTGGGCCCAGTGGCTTAAACTCACGCCAGACGCGTGTGCGTATGTGACCAAGATCCCGAGAGGAGAATGGAGGAGAAGGGATTGTGGTGTGGCCATTCCCCCTGGGGGGTGATTTCTCACTTTCTGTCTCTCTGTCTGTCTCTGTCTTTCTGGCGAGCGCACGCGCCCTATAGCAAAAACCTCTCCAAAAAGAAAAAGAAAGAATACCCAAGGTTTCAAACTTATTTTACAATGGGACCCTTCCTTCTTGCAATGCCTGACAGGGCTAGGGCTCTGGGATAGTGAATTCAATGCTGTTTTGATGATATATTCACAATATCTGGCCACCTGTTTATCAATCCTGTACATATGAATCACCCCCCTGACTCAGTAGTTCCCCAAGTGCATTTCCTAGTTCATCACTGAATGAGTATGGAGAAAGTACCTGACATAAAAGAAACTTCTACTCATGCTTTTGCTGTCTCATCCTTTCACAAAGCGTGGATGTTTTATGCACATTTTCTAATGGCCTAAGCTGACAGGCTCTGGCATGCTTGGAGGTGGTGCACAGGTGCTCACGTCCGCACGCTTACCTTCTGAAGGGGTCTTGTTTTTCGAGGTAGCATTGGGGGGGTGATGTGATGAGGGGTACCAAGGGATGACATGGACCTACGGCCACTGAATTCATTCTCCTCCGGGTCCTCAGAGCGGGCGTTGTCCGAGAGGGGATGGTGTGCTGGTGAGTTGGAGAGGCTGGGGCTCCTCCCCGCCGCCTCAGCACAGGGTATGTCTGAGGCGCCTCTCTGCTCTGGCCTGCACTGGAGGCAGGGCTCGTACGGGTCAGCCTGGCAGCAGCCCCAGGGACCAGGCTGGCCCTGGTCAGGCTCAGAACCTCTCCAGCAATCTGCCGCCATGGCTGTAGAGATGAGGTCAGGGCTGGAGCCCGGCATCTGTCTGTGAGCGTGGTTGCTGAGCGGGCTCCGCAGGGCTGCCGCTGGGCCGAAGTAGCGCAGGTTGTTGGCGCAGGTCGCAATGTCCTGCCCGTGCATATTGAGTCTGGGGTGGTGACTCTGAGAAGTGGCAGGAGCGGGGTGCTGGTATTGCTGCTGCAGAGGGTTACTGGGCTGGAGAGGAGGGTGCTGGGGCTGGGCCTGGTGAGGATGGGTGGGGTGGGGGGGTTCCTCCCGGGCTGGCTGGTTCTTCAGGATGGCCGCAAAGTCACTATGGCTGCCACTGCTGCTCCCTCGGCGATGGCGTGGTTTGCCGCGGGGTCGGCTTTTGCTGCTTGAGGTGGGCGTTTTGGGACTTCCAGACAGTGGGGATGCAGTGGGAGGCACATCTGTGCTGGGGATACCTTCAGACCTCAGCAGATCTGGTCTGTGCGACAAGGACAGGGTAGGTGTAAACACGTGACAGCATGTCCTGAGCCTTAACTCACACACACCCTTCGAGCGAGCAGTCACACACACACATGGCAATTCAACCAACGAAGAAACGGAGGTGCACAGGGACCACGTCTGACATCTGTATTTGAGAGGTTTTTGCCGTAGGGCACGTGTACTCTTAGGAGAGAGAGAGAGAGAGAGACAGTGAGAGGGAAAGTGAGAAATCACCCCCCAGGAGAGATGGCCACGCCATAATCCCTTCTTCTCGGTTCTCCTCCTGGGATCTTGGGCACGCACGCACACACGCCCAGCGCGAATTTCAAGCCACCAGCTCTGGGACTCGAACTGCGGTCGGCCAACTGGGAGTCCAGTGATGTAACTGCTATGCCATTTGCTGGTCCCAGTGATATCATGGTATTCTTTAAAACAGCAAACAGCTGAAAACAATCTAAGTGCCCATTTGCAGAGAATGCCTTTTATTCCTTCTGGATTTTGTCCTGTGCCTCACTGGCCTGGGTACTCAATCCTCCTGACACTAATTCTACTCTAGAGGCCTCTCGAACTCTCTCTCGTAATCTCTCTCATAATCGCACCTATCAGCTTGGTGCCGACAGAAACTGTCTGATGATGGGCGGGGACTGCTCTGCTAGGGGTCACAAAGGAAAGCGTCTGGAACCAGAGAAGGAGCGCTCTGGGTTAGGACAGAAGGGGCTCAGTTCAGGGAGCTTGGCCTGATGTGTTTTCCTTGAGGGCAGGTACTATGTCCTGTCTTCATACGTGAAGGACCCGATGAGTCTTTTCATGGTGGGTACATAACAACATTTCAAACAGAAGGAAAAGAGAGGGAGGGGAGAAAGCCTGGGAAGTTGAGCAGAGGCAGCAAGGTAAGGGCTGACGAGGAGTGACACTGGGGTTCTACTCTGACGCTGGAGGAGGGGGTCCTCCACGGCCCTGCTGTACGTGCGGCTGGGGAGCAGTGCTGGGGTTCTACTCTGATGCTGGAGGAGGAGGTCCTCCACGGCCCTGCTCTAAGTGCGGCTGGGGAGCAGTGCTGGGGTTCTACTCTGACGCCGGAGGAGGGGGTCCTCCACGGCCCTGCTCTACGTGCGGCTGGGGAGCAGTGCTGGGGTTCTACTCCGATGCCGGAAGAGGAGGTCCTCCATGGCTAAGTGCGGCTGAGCCAGCACGAAGATCACATGCAGGAGGAAGCCAGGGCTAGAAGGTAAATGGTGTTGACGCCGACTCTGAGGCTTATGGGTAACAAATGGTTTCTGAACTGGTGCACTGATTCGGGGCAGAGATGCCCAGATTACCAGGAAGTACTGCCACTTCCTTCCTACCACTGAGTAGTCTCGCCTTCCTTGGGACTAGACAGACATAAGCCAGAAAAGAATTTAATTCAGAGGCCCAAATGTTTTAGGCCTTTAACAATAGAATCCTTTTCTCAAATGAATTAATATTTTTTTCTTTTAGAGAGAGATTTTGCTATAGGGCGTGTGTGCTCATCAGAGAGACAGAGAGAAAGAAAGCAAGAAATTAACACCCTCCCCTCGGGGTGGAGGGTGACCACACCACAATCCCTTCTCCTCCATTCAACTTTCAGGATCTTGGGCATGCATGCACATGTGCCTGGCATAAGTTTTAAGCCTCCAGGTCCAGGACTTGAACCAGGGTCGACTACGTGAAAGCCCAGCAATGTAGGCATTATGCTATCTGCTGGTCCTCTCAAATGGTATATGAACAAATGAGGGAGCCAGCAGTTAGCGTAATGGCTATGTCGCTGGACTCCCACGTAGTCGACCGCAGTTCGCATCCCGGACCCGGTGGCTTAAATCTCATGCTGGGCACGTGTGCATGCGTGCCCAAGATCCCAAGAGGAGAATGGAAGAGAAGGGACTGTGGCGTGACCATCCCCCCTGGGGGGTGATTTCTTGCTTTCTGTCTCTCTGTCTCTCTGTCTGTCTGGCGAGTGCACGCGCCCTATAGCGAAAATCTCTCCAGAAAAAAAAAAAAAAATGAGGCAGAGCTAGCTGAAGGTGGAGGGCAGAAGGTGCCCTTGCAGGATCCCCCCTCTAAAGTGCCCCGTGAGATGCCCCTATGCCGGCCCTGCTTCTACCGTATGGGACAATGAACCCAGTGCCCAGCAAGAGTGGCTCAGGGCTTCACGGTGTGTTGGTGATGGAATCCAGACCACAGGTCTCTCCTCCTTCCAGCTTGGCTTGCTGGATAGGGTACAAACTTGAAGCCACACACAGATCACACAGGGAGCTTGTTAAAATGGAGATTTTCATTCAGGAAGCCTGGGGCGGGGTGGAGGAGCCTGTAAGTCTAACAGACTCTTAGATGATGCTGAACTAACGATTACCCTTTGAACGGTCAAGACTCCCAGAAAATTAGTAGGTACCAGGCAGTAGGAGATGGGGTTTAACCGACGTTAAAGGCGCATCTGAACACAAAGTCCTAGTGTTGCTAGGCTATGACGAGGCCGGGCTCTGCGGCCATCAATGGCTTCCTGTCCCGGACACGAAAGTCTGTGATGTTCGAAGTGATGGGTACGCTCATGGGATCACTGCACACGGTACACACATATCAACTATCTTATTACACTCCATAAATGTGTACAATGATTACGTGCCAATGAAAAAAACTATATTCTGCTGACAAACTTGTGCTGCATAAAGTATCTGGATTGATGAGGTCCTCGGGATTGTTCTGAGGCAAGAGCCCTCCACAGCCCGGCTGGAGGCATCGACTCCCACAGGATGGCAATCGCGGTGACATCTAAAGGAGAGCTGAGGCGGAAGTGTCCTCATGGGGAGAGTTGCTTCTACAGGAGCCGGCAGTGCAAAAATCAGAGTGACCCTGCTGCAGAACTGCTCCGTTGGCAGAATGCTTTATAATATAAAGGGCGTGGTTCCTACTATTGCAATATGTGTTTGGCAGATAAGGTACTGAGGGGCCAGCTGGTGGGATGGTGGCTAGGCAGCTGGATCCCACATGGCTGCCTGCATGGTTTGAATCCCAAGTCTGGCAGCTTGAAAAACATGCTGGGTACATGTGTGTATGTTCCCAAAATCCTGAGAGGAGAATGGCAGAGAAGGGAGTGCGGCCTGGCCTTCTCCCCTAGGGGGGTGTTGTCTCACTTTCTCTCTATCTCTTGTCTCTGGTGAGCAAAACAAACAAACAAACAAACAAACAAACAAACAAACAGAAGCCAAGAAAACAGATGCGGGCACTGAGGTGGGCTGTCTTGTGCTTGTTACAAAGCAAATGGCAGAACTCGCAACCTGAACCCACGTTTCTCCAGGGCAGCGCTCTTCCCTAGTGCCAGCTTATCTTACTGAATTATACTCACTTGTGGCAGGCTTGGGAGACCTACAATGAGACCGCATACTCTTCTTTCTAGTCTAACTAAAACCAACCACTACACATAAACCTAGGCTTAAGGGTGGTCTCCTCAGAGGCCTCTAGAGTGACGACTTGGTCGTTACTGACTACCAAGATAACCTGAAGCTTAAGTCCTTCGGAGGACTAGCAATGACAGAGCCACTCTGGCAGCTGCGTCCTGCGTCCAGCCAGCCTACTGCCTACGCACCACCGCAGGTGGGCGCTGTCCAACACTGCCCGGATAAGGCAAACACAAGCTCGCCTTCCGAAACATTGAAGAGTTCTGTCTCCTCCCCCTACACTTCTGGTTGTAGTTACAGACAATGCAGGGAGGTGCCAGCAGGTGAACCTGGCCCCAACTAGAACACATAAGAATAGAGGTGCTGGGATCCCCCCGGGTTTCCAGAACTTCCGCAGACAATGGTCAGGGCGGCAAGGCATCGCAGAAGCGGAATGAGTCTATACGGTCACGCATGAGCTGTTTGTGCCAGTCGTGCCGTGGGAGGAGGGCCATGACTGCGACGCCTTCTTGTTACCTGTACTCGCACTGCACTTAGCTCAGTCTCGCTCCTGCGCCTACGCCCCAGGGTTGGAGACATTTCTTTTAGCTTAGAGACCAAATCCTGCTATTTAGGAGAAATAAGGCTGTGCAGAGTTTGTTTAGAAAAAAAAGTGTAAGAGTATTCTAAGGTTAAACGAACAGGAGGCCGATGGGTTACAAAAAGGGACAGGGCCAGCTTTTCGTAACTAGGCAAAAACCTATCTATGATTTGACAGGTGATTTCACACATTGCCTTAATTAAACCTTACACAATCCCACGCAGGAGTGAAATAAGAGGACCCACAGGGTTAGATACAGGTGATTATCAAGGCTCCTGCTTTGGCTCTCGGTGGTGAGTCTGCAAGCAGTTACTAAATTATTAAAAGAACTAGCTAAGTGTACAGGAAAGCGAGTCGTGCATGGACCATGTCCCAAATCAAGGGTTGTGGTTAACCCAATTCCGCATCCTAGCGTTCATAAACATAGAGAGAACTCATGTGCTATAATCATGCTATTTCACACATGAAGATGCGGGGGCTGAAAGAGGTCAGGGGACATGGCCTAGGTCTCACCGCGTGTGAAGCAACTCCTGGTTTGAATCTGGTCTGTCAGGCCCCAGGTGCCTTTCTCTCTCCTCTCGTCCATGCTAAGACAGTAGATGTCTACACTTGCAGTAGCAGAAGTTCGAGTCCTGGAGTCCAGGACACGCTCTCGCCCCTGCTCACTTGGTTTCCTCTAGACACGCGTGTGCTGGCCATGAGCGACCCAAGCAGCCACAGCCAGCCCCTGTGAGCGTGTGCTTTCAGGGGCCCAGGTCCCCACCTCTCTGAGCCCCAGGCTGGGACAGGGGTCTCACCGTCTGGTCTGCATCCCAGCCTTGTGAGGCACACCTTTTCTTTTCATCAGTTTCTCCATGGCATTGGGGTGGATGATTGGACGCACAGGGTGTCGCTTGTAGGTCCCGGGATACTTCTTCTCCACTGCTTGCTCACGCCTGCAGAACAACAGAAAAAGCCACATCGCAGTCCCTGCAGACGGAAAGGACAGGAAGGACGGGCGGTTGTTTTCACAGGCTAATTCCACCCACGGATTCGGGCTGTACCCGACAAATACTGGCTATCTGAATGAGAGGGCTGCTATTCAGGTTAAAAACAAGCAAATAAGCAAACAAAACAAGAAAAATACTAAATTTGAATTACTCTGACTTGCACTCACTAGAGAAAGGGAAAGTGAGAAATCACTCCCCAGGGGAGTGGCCACTCCACAATCCCTTCTCCCTTCTCCCCTCAGGATGTTGGACATGCAAGCACATGTGCCTGGCGTGATTTTCTTTCTTTCTTTCTTTCTTTCTTTCTTTCTTTCTTTCTTTCTTTCTTTCTTTCTTTCTTTCTTTCTTTCTTTCTTTCTCTCTCTCTCTCTCTCTCTCTCTCTCTCTCTCTCTCTCTCTCTTTCTTTCTTTCTTTCTTTCTTTTTTGATTTTGGAGAGGTTTTTTCGCTATAGGGCGCGTGCGCTCGCCAGACAGAGAGAAACATAGAGACAGAAAGCGAGAAATCCCCCCCCGGGGGGATGGTCACACCGCAATCCCTTCTCCTCCATTCTCCTCTCGGGATCTTGGGCACGCATGCACATGCACCCGGTGTGAGTTTTAAGCCACCGGATCCAGGACGTGAACTGCGGTCAACTATGTGGGAGTCAAGCGACATAGCCATTATGCTAACTGCTGGTTCTGCCTGGCGTGATTTTCAAGCTGCTGGGTCCAGGACTCACGCTGTGGTCGTCCATGTGGGAATACAGTGCCTTAACCACATGTCACCTGCTGGCCCCTGAATGACTCTGACTTTATTCTGCCGTTCAGCTTGTGGACAAGAACCTTCCCTTTGTTTTTCTTTCCTTTTTTTTTTTTTTAAAGAGGTTTTTTTTCCTTAGGATGTGTGTACTTTCCAAAGAGAGAGACAGAGACAGTGAGAGGTCAAGCAAGAAATCACTTGCTAGGAATGGCCACGCCACAGTCCCTTCTCCTCCACTCTCCTCCTAGGATCTTGGGCACGCACACATTCACACTTGGCATGATTTTCAAGCCATTGGGTCTGGGACTTGAACCATAATCAACCATGTGAGAGTTCAGCAACGTAGCCACTATGCCAACTGCTGGCCCCAGACCTTCCCTGTCCTAACACGATACAACGGCAGAAGTCCTGCTTAGTTTCTGAAGCTGCTATCTGGTCAGGACCTCAGGGTATCCTTGCCACCATGGGGAATGGCTTAAACGACTTTCTGCAGCCTCCGTACTCGGTTGAAACGAGCTTGCAGAAGGTGACGTTCAAGCGCCTATGGCGTGCATGTTCCCTATAACCAGCCCTGGGGCTACTCCATCCTCCTGTGCTTTACCAGGAAGGCACCCGTGCACAGCATCCCTCGTAGGATGCTGGTGAATGGATGAAGGGCCTGTCAGTTCTGAGTGGCAGTGACATGGAGAACAGTAGGACTCTGCTGACTGACAGACACGGCTCCGTCAGGACAGACCTCGGTCTGCACACATACTTAATGAGCTCCTTCTCGCGCATTTCCAGCTGCAGCATGATGGCACTCAGCTCCATGTATAAATTATTCGCCCGCTCGAGCTTCCTCTCGTAGTGTTCACGGATGTCCAATGCATGCCTACCAGAGAAAGCACAGGGTCGGGGAGGACAAGGCATGCTTGGTGAAAGCAGCAGCCGGAGGGTCTCTCACAAACAGTGCCAGGGCCCTCTATTTTGAGGCTGGCCTGTCTGGTGCGACGGCTCAGACGAGGTGCGGTGGGAGACAGGAAGTTCAAGCTCTCCCCTGGTTTAGCCATAAAGGCCCATCTAGCCACGTGGAACAGCCAAAAGGCCCGCAGATGAAGTCTGAATGTGATGTATCGTTTGTCACCTTCAGCTGTGCACCGTTGGCACTATGTTAACAAGAACATACACGTGTGTATTAAGGGAAATGTGCAGTTAAAGCAACACCATGACCACCCATTCATACTTCACATGGCTCAGGTCCTATCTGATATAGGTCTGTATCTGACTGATACAGTCTGGTGGCTGTGTCTCCCAAAATTCATATTTTGAAATCTGGGTCCAAAGTAATGGTATTAAGAGGTGTGGCCTTTGGGGGTATTTAGGTTAGAGTGTCCCTCTTGAATGGGAGGCTTAAGGGAGCCCTTTTGCCATGCGAGAACATATAGAAGGTGTCATGCACAAGGAGCAGGCCTCGCTAGACACTGATCTTAGACTCCTGTCTCCAGAACTGTAAGCAACACCTTTCTGTTGCCTATAAATCAGGTCTCAGGTATTTTGCTATATCAGCTCAAGCTGACTGAGACAGCGGTGGTCTAGGAAGATGTTCGCATCCTTTAATAGATCACAAGCATCCTGAAACCAGGGACCACACTGGATGCATCTCTGGCCTCCTACGGCACCCGGGACAGCAGCTGAACGAACAACTGGCATTTCTCCGGGTGTCTGTCCCAGAGATAGAGTGAAGAAGGTCACAGAGTTGGGGGAGGGAGTGAGGAAAAGATCAAAGGGTGGCTAGCTTTTAGAGTCATTCTAAAGAGCGTAACCATAAAAAGCAGAGGGGAAATGTGCAGAAAGTGAAATGGTGGTTCACCAAGAGGGTTCTGCTAATATCTGAAAACCTGGGACGAAGGGGAGAAGGCGAGGCCAGCCGACCTGAGCTCCTCTCTGCGCCTTCGGATCAGCTCCTCGTCCAAGCGGTGTATACACGCGCCTTCGCTTTTGATCTTCTCAAAGTGCTTTTTCACTTCTTCTCTCCATTCAGCCTGGGTTAAGGGCAAATAACATTTTGATAATCTTCTAGGACTTTCAATCCCTGATATAACCATAGGATCACGTACAAGATATTTTCTTTCTTATGTGCGTCTGCATGTTCTTCCTGAATTTCCTACATGCTTCCTGTGTGGGCCTTATTCAGAATAGTTGTTCAAGGAATATTAGTTGATTGATGGCAACATATCTCATACTACTGTAAATGCATGTCCAAACCACTGTTTTAGTTTTTTTTGTTGTTGTTGTTTATTTGTTTGTTTTAATTTGCCAGTGGGCACATGCACTTGTCAAAGAGAGAGAGAGAGAGGAGAGGGAGAAAGCACCTCCCCCAAGGGGGCATGGTCCCACCACAATACCTTCTCCATTTCTCAATTCTTTTGAAAATTTGAGCACACATAGACACACACACCCAGTGTTTTTCAAGCTGCTGGGTCTGGGACTTGAACTGTGAGGCAGGCCATGTGAGATGTGGCTCCCTTAACCACTAGGCTACAGGGTTGGCTTCCCTTGCCCCATTTTCTGCACTTCCCCTCCACTATGCTGTCTCCTTCTCTGTTTCCCTATTTTTTTTTCCTACAGTACTGTCTACTAAAACCACCACACCTCGCACACTGGCTATTTTCTGGAACAAAAAGAGTTCAATTTAAGTCAAGATGGTAGCTGAGAAAACCCAACCAGAAAGAACAGCTCCGATAACCATGTGGGTACGTGTGTGTCTGTGAGAATGATTACTATTACAACTGGCACCGGAAATGCTCTTAGGCTTTATTTATAAAAATACCTTAACGTACTTGGAGTAGAAGACCTCGGGACAAGAACAACAGGAGAGGGGATACAAATACAGAGAACTACACAGGAAGTCGGAATAGAGTGAGCAAACACAAAAGACAGGAGGAGGAGGAAGAGAGGGTGTAGCCAAACAATTTAGTAGTCGGGCAAAATTTAAGGACAGTGATGGGTATCTTGCATGTGATTTAGCTGTTTACAATTTAAACCTTTAATTTCCTAAGCTTTTAATAGAGACACTGACATTTACCTTGGTTTGGATGAGTGTTTTTGTTTATTTGTTTGTTTTGGAAATCAAGGAGAATTACTGAAAATCACATTTGAGTCAATGACAGGCCAAAAATAAAGAAAGAACTAGAAGACAGCAGGGGGGGGGGGGGGGGCAAGATTTTAGGAAGGCAGAGCCAACATGGCCAGGAAGTTATAAATCTTTCACGAATTCACAGAGGTGTGGGAGAGGATATTTGGCTTTCCACAGAACATGGAATTTCAAGTCAGATTTATTTACACTTTACGGAGCAGGAAAACCTCTGCCCGGATACGGTTTACTGGTAGTTTCTAGGAAAACAGGCTGGAAAAAGAAGTTCCTCACTTATAAAGAGACTACTATCTGAGGAAGCTAATGAGATTAAGATAATTGCCAGTGGAGTCTAGACATGTAACTTTCTCCATATAATCTGCTCCTAGAATTTTTCCATGATCTTTAGATTCATGTTAAAAAGTATCCTTCTGGGCCTGTCCATGGCCTAGCGGTTAAGGTGGCCGGATCTAATATGGCTGACCATGCAGTTGAAGGTCTAGACCTGGCAGCTTGAAAAACATGCTGGATGGAAGTGTGTGTGTGTGTGTGTGTGTGTGTGTGTGTGTGTGTTCCCATTTCCCACAGCGGATGCTTTTTGCTTGTGCACTCTCTCTCTGGTGAGTGCATATACTCTCTGCCAAATTAAAAAAAGAAAAGCATCTTTCTGAATTATAAGGTGGTTCTATTTTTAATTTGCTGGGGATCTCTCATACTGTTTCTTACATCAACTGTACATTTTGCATTCTGACCAACGGTGTACAAGGATTCTTGCCAACACTTACTGTCTTGTTTTTTTGATAACAGCAATTCCATTTTCTGGGTATTTAAGCAAAAGAATTAAAATCTGAATCTTGAAGAGGTGTTAGCACTCTCATGTCCATTGCATTATTTATAATAGCCAAGATGTGGGAACTGCCTAAAGTCATCAGTAAATGAATGGGTAAAGAAAATGCCATATAGACATATAATGGGGGATTGTTCAGACTTAAAACAGAAGGATATTTGGACTAGCTCCATGGCTAGTGGTTAAAGGAAGTTGGATCCTATATCACCAGCTGCATGGTTCGAATCCCACCCGGCCCCTGGGCCTTGAAATACATGTGTGTGTGCACACCTGCCCCCAGACCCAATAGGATGAAGAGGGGATTACAGCCTGATGCACGACCACGCCCCACTTGCGAGTGCCTTCTCCCTCTCTCTCTCTCTGTCTCTGGCCAGCACACGTGCCCTCTGACAAAATTATTTTTTAAAAAGGAGGAAATTCTGCAATACATGACAACAGAAGTGAACCTTGAGGACATTATGCTAATTGAAATAAGCCAGTTACAGAATGAAAAATACCATACAATTCCACTTATACAAGGTGTCTAAAGTGGTCAAACTCACAGAAGCAGAGGAGAGAAGGACAGTTTCTGAGGGGAGAGCAGGATTTTTTTTTTGCTAATGGATGGGTAAAAAGCTTCAGTTTTGGAAGAACAAGTTCTTCTGTACAACATCCTGCCGATAGCTAGCAAACTGCACCGCAAACTTACAGTCTGTAGAGGACAGATCCCACATTAAATGTTCTGAACACAATAATGAGAAGTATTTCTCTGAATCATGCAAGAAGTTATTCTTACGTAATTGTGAATTTATTGCAGGTTTTCTTTAAATGACCTAGTTTGCATTTACTTTTATAGACGTTACAATTATAGTTATTTAGAATATGACCATCATGCTTATCTGTTTATGACATACTAGGTATGTTGCCCACTGGAGAGAGCTGTCTGCTAGTCAGCTGGTTTTCAGACGTTAAACCATTGGAAAGCGAAATTCAAATGCACTGCCCTGTTGTTTGGGTAGTCTTTGCCAGCATCTAAGCTGATGGTTACGGGAAACTTGAAGAGAACTGTCTGGGGCTAGCAGATGGCGTAGTGGTTAAGGTGGCTAGGTCCCACGTGGCCAACAGCATGGCTTGAGTCCAGATCTGGTGGCTTGAAAAACACACTGGGCACATGAGCACGTGGGCCTAAAATCCTAAGAAAATAAGAGATTGTGGTGGGGACATCACCCCAAGGGGTGCTTTCTCACAGTCTCCACCCTGTTTCTGGTGAGCGTACACACCTGACAGCACAAATTAATTAATTAATTAAGAGAGAGAGAAAAAAGAGAGTTAACTGTCTGAACATTGAAACCTATAAGGAAGTAGATTTCTAAAATGAAGTTCCTTTTTATGAAGAGGAAACAGGATGTATAGGAAAATGCCAGGTACTTATTAATGACGTTTTCCCTGAAGGTGTGTTCCTGGTAGATGTTAAACTTAGAATCTATGTAATAGGAATTCTGATTTGAGCTTGCTTGGCAATTTAGGCATGTCTAGTCTTATCTGAAGAGCGGAGGGTGGGTATGACTACAGCCAGTTTTCCCAGAGACAGGAGCCTCCAATAGAGAACATACCATGGGGAAGGAGGCATCCTGCTGGAACTTGACGTCACAGGAGGGAAGGAGCATTCCCCATTGCTTCATCAAGAACCCTGAAAACGCTGGGCCCCCAGCATCGCTCTGTCAGCTCCCACAGAGTGCACCTCCATGAGGAGAGGAAAGGTTCAGGGCATACAGAACAGTTCTGGAGTAGCGAACTCCAGCTTCCACTGCAGCAGGATAGGGCAGCTTCCGGGGGTGACTGGCAGTGCCTTAAGAACATGGCAGCACCCAAGGGTGCCGAGTGGGGCCAGAGTACTTCAGCCCAAAGCAGTGGTGGCTGACTGACGAAGGTGATCTCCAGCAGATCTGGGCAGGAGACTGTGTCAAGCCAGTCAATGCAAAGCACAACACATGCTAATATGAGGCCAGTCCCTTATCTTCACTGAGGAGCCTCCAAAAATGCATGTGGTGGGGGGTGAGGGGTAGGAAATGCTTAACAAGGTACTTAGGTCTCAAGTGAGCAGGTCAGGGGAAAATCTAGTGAAACGCGGACTGCTTCATTGTAATACCCTCTTTATGTCCCAGATAAAGCTGGGAAATCCATAACATTTAGAAGAGTTTTGTGTTTTCTAGTCTTTCAATTATTCAGTCAGTATACTGAAGCCCTTGCACCCAAACTTGCCTTTTATCTCCTATTAAAACAAAGTTGAACGGGGAACCAGCAGTTAGCATAATGGCTATGTCGCTGGACTCCCACGTAGTCGACCGCGGTTCGTGTCCCGGACCCGGTGGCTTAAACCTCATGCTGCTTGCGTGTGCGTATGTGCCCAAGATCCCGAGAGGAGAATGGAGGAGAGGGGATTGCGGAGTGGCCATCCCCCCTGGGGGGTGATTTTTCGCTTTCTGTCTCTCTCTCTGTCTGGCGAGCGCATGCGCCCTATAGCGAAAATCTCTCCAAAAAAAAAAAAAAAAAGTTGAACAAATAAATGGAGTATTATGATTTTTTTTTGGAAAGTTTTTATCTTTTTTTTTTTTTTTTGCTATAGGGCATGTGCGCTCACCAGAAAGACAGAGAGAGACAGAAAGACAGAAAGTAAGAAATCACCCTCCAGGGGGGATGGCCATGCTGCAATCCCTTCTCCATTCTCCTCTTGGGATCCTGGGCACGCACACACGTGCCCAGCATGAGTTTAATCCACCAGGTCCGGGATTCGAACCACAGTCGACTACCTGGGAGTCCAGCAACATAGCCATTATGCCAACTGCTGGTTCCTAGATGGAATATTATTTACCCACAAAAAATAATGAAGTTCTGATACATGCTACAATATAAATAAACCTTGAAAACATGCTAAATGAAAAACAAGCCAGAAACAAGAGGACGAATACTAAACACATTTAAATGCAGTGTCCAGTACGGGCACACGCATACTACACAGATTCTAAGTTTAACATCTACCAGGAACACACCTTCAGGGAAAACGTCATTAATAAGTACCTGGCAGCGATGCCCAGAGATCGAGGGGAGGGGCCAACGGGGAGTTGCCCATGGGCTTAACGGGGCAATGACGGCTTCTGGAAACATGCAGTGGCCATAGCTTCACGACACTGTGCATGTAATGAACGCCACTGCTTGTAAATGGTTAAAATGGCAAATATCATACTCTACATTTTACAATGTAAAAAGGTCAACGACAGCAAAAAGAACGAGCCGGTTTCAGCTTAGCTTAGTATGAAGCAATCACAGGTAGAATCGGAAAAGCTCAGTGAGCAGCAAGTCCGCCCCTCAACTGGCACATAGACCTCGTATCTGCTCCCCAGGGATGAGTGCCCAGCCTCCGCCTACGTGTATCCCCACTCATTAGGAGATGGCTCTTATTTTTTGAAAAAGAGTTGTTTGCCTTAGGGCATGTTTGTATGGTCACTGGAGAGACAGACAGACACAGTAAGAGGGAAAAGTGAGAAATCAGCCCCCAGAGGGGACAGCCATGCTGCAAACCCTTCTCCTCCTTCCTCCCTCTGGGATTTTGGGAGGAGAAAGTCCCACCAGGTCTGGGACTCAAACCATGGTCCGCCATGTGGGAGTCCAGTGACGTCACCACTTTGCCATTTGCAGCACCGGGAGATCACTCTTAAGGCAGCACAGTCTAGCCCATTATGCACTTGGTGTCTCTGCAACTCCCAGCCCCTGGATTTCTTGATGATCCTGGTGGCAGTCAAGAGGAAACTAGACCTGGGCAAAGGCAGCGGCTGGTGGAAGAGCCTAGGAGCAGGGCACGTGACCCACGAGCAGCTGGGCTCTGGGACGAGAGAAATGTTTTCTAAAGATGCAGATCAAGCGTAATTGAATACCAGGAGCAATCACTGTTACTGGGAGAGACGGCTGATTGGGAATGACGCGATAGCTTTGACAGCATCTAATAACCTACTGAAGTTGCTGCTTTGTCGTCTGTCCTATATACACGTGGCATCTAACACGCACTGTTGACGAGACTCATGACGGGGTCAGCTGGACTCTTGGCTGGACTCCTGACTGACAGTTTGGTGGAAGGTAGACACCAGGGGTAACAACCAGCAATTGATAACTGATGTACAGAAAATCTTATCAGCAGGCAGGAGTAGGTGAGGCCTTACATACAAGACTGCTGTTAAACAGCAAAACCAGAGACCAGTAGTTGATGTAATGGCTATGTTGCTAGACTCCCATGTAGTCGACCACGGTTCGAGTCCCAAACACAGTGGCTTAAACTCACGCGTGTGCATGCATGCCCAAGATCCCAAGAGGAGAATGGAGGAGAAGGGATTGCGGCGTGGCCATCCCCCCTGGGGGATGATTTCTGCTTTCTGTCTCTCTGTCTCTCTCTGCCTTTTTGGTGAGTACACATGCCATATAGCAAAAACCTCTCCAAAAAAATAAACAGCAAAACCATGTGTGTGCTAATAACTAGGGCTTCCCTACTGGGGCAAGATGAAGCCAAACATAATTTGATTGGCGTTCCCTAGCTGCCCTCTTACTCATCTCAGGAGTTCACTGCAGGAAACACCTAGAACGTAACCCAAAGCAGCTCAAATGTGTAGCTTAAATTTTGGAGAGGTGAAATAACAACACCTTCTGATAACTTACAATGCACTTTCATTTTTATCTTATCATTTGATCCTAACAGAGACTCCCTAGAAGAGAAGATACAGTTATCTTCACTGTTCACATGAATAAGATGAGGCTTAGAGAAATTTAGGGACTTATCCGAGATCGCACAGTACAAGTGACAGTGTTCAGATGCAAGGACCATTGCCTTGTGCCTCCCCAGCTAGTTCATAAAAGCTTCGTTACCATTAACCAGAGACGGTCTCCATTTTAGACTCAGAGACAATTTGGCTTACAAATACCTGAAAAATTCTAGGAACTAGCAGGGACAGAAGATTTGGGGCTATTTAAGGAGAAGTGAAATTTTATATTGAGAAGAAAATGTGGAAGAATTAGCGAATATTAGAAGACACTGGAGCTAGCCCATGGCATGCTGAGTAAGATGCCGGTTCCACCTGGCGAGCTGCATCGTTTGAGTGCTGGGCTCAGCAGCTCGAGGAGCATGCTGGACGCATGTGCATGAGTGCCTGGAACCCCCAAAGGAGGGAGAGATGGAGGCGAACAGGGGGTGCTTTTTCATTCCTCCAACCCACCATGAGTGCACACGCCCTCTGGAAAAAAAGAAGAAAAAAAAAAAAGAAAAGAAAAAGATGCTGCTATGGTCTGAATCTGTGTCCCTGCAAATTTCACATTTGAAACCCTAACACTCAGGTGATGGTGTTAGAGGAAGCTGGGCCTTCGGGAGGAGGGCAAGAGTCCTCATGACTGGATAGGTGCCCTTATGAAATAGGCCCAAGCAGCTTGCTGGCCTTCCACCACATGAGGACACAGAGAGAAGGCTCCTCCAGCACCAGAATTCAGGCCCTCTGCAAGCACCACGTCCCCAGGCCCCGTGACCTGACCTTGAACTCCCGGCTCCAGGACTCTGAGAACTGCATTTCTGCTGCATTTATGCCGTCCCTGCACAGCATTCTGCGGCACAAATGGACGGAGACGCTCCGTGTCGTGTCTTCTCTTCCCTCCCTCCCTTCTCTTTGCCGCCTTCTTCCTCTCCTGTCTTTTCATTTCCTCTTACTTGTGCCCGAAGGAACATTTCCTGGGCTGGATTTTAATATTTCATGCTGTGGATACCTTGATAAAACGAGACTTGGTTCGGATGAGTATAAGGATGGGTATTTAGTTGCCCTGCACAGTCTTTGCATGTGGTAGGTTCTCGAAAGATGTAGTTTCAGAAGTGTTCTGGGAGCACTTGAGTAATACCTGTACAGAAAGGGAAGCTTTTCAAATATATTCACTCATACTGTCTAAATGGCGCGTGACTTAATACCTTCACCAAAAACTGCTTTCAAAACGGTGATACGCATAGTTGTAAAGGAGGCAAAGCTGTGATTAAAACCATCTTAGGGACCAGCAGATGGCATGATGGTTATGTTGCTGGACTCCCATACAGTCAACAGTGGTTCAAGTCCCAGACCCTGTAACTTACAGAACTCACGCCGGGCGCATGTGCGTGTGTTCCCAAAGTCCTGAGAGGAGAATGGAGGAGGAGGATGGCGGTGTGGCCATTCCCCCGGGGAGTGGTTCCTCGCTTTCTGCCTCTCTGTCTCTGTCTCTCTGGTGAGCACACACCCTCTATAGCAAAAGTCTCTCTAAAAAACAAAAAAAACCCAAATCTTAAAGTTTGAAAGATTTCCCAGAGCATAGTTTCTGTTCTCTTTCATTTCGTAAAAGGGTTAAGTCCTTTCTGAATACTAATAGAAGATAACAAATATTTCTCTACTTTATGCTGGAGAGAAAGCACCCCTTCACACACAAAGGGGGGTGATCACATCACAAAACCTCCTTCTCCATTCTCCTCTTGAGATTTGGGGCATACACGTCCATGTGCCTGGTGTGGTTTCCAAGCCATCAGGTGTAGACTCGAACCGCACAGTTAGCCACGTGGGATCCAGCTACATTAACCACCATACCACCTGGCTGGCCCAGCTTTCTCTTTTCTTTAAAAGTTTTGTTTATTCATTTCCTTCCATGAGAGAGAGAGACAGAGAGAGGGAGAGAGAGAGAGAGAAAGTAGAGAAAGGTACTGTCGGCAGGACCCCCATGCCGCTACCCACGCCCAGTCTCAGTGGGCCTGGGTTATGAACGGTGTGTGCCCGTGTGCTCAGGGAGGTCCTTGGCACGGACTTAAGACCCTTCCTATGTGGGCCCAGTAGCGTTACCACCACTTGGCCCCTGAAAGACTTCTTAGCAGTGCCCCGAACCTACATGCAGTTATTGAAACAAAAGACACAATAATTTTAACAGTACTAAGAAAATCTACCTGAATGTTTATCAAAGACAGGCAATGCCGTGAAGCCAATCACTTATACCCTCTTGTTCTCTCTAGAAGCAAACAGTTTACTCCTATAAGTTCTAAGAAATACTGAGGAAGCATAGGAGCAGGCCTGACTACTTAAGCACACAGTTCTAGGGAGAGCTAAGTTTGTGGATCAAAGATAATATATTAGGACTTCGGGCAACAGGCCAAGAGTCTGTGATTTATTATTCCTTAGAAACTGCCCCAAAATGTGTGCCTTTATGAAGACGGTCCTCCACGTGCGGCAGGCAGCGCCTCCGTCTATGAAGACGGTCCTCCACGTGCGGCAGGCAGCGTCTCTGTTTATGTAGATGGTCCTCCACGTGCGGCAGGCAGCGTCTCTGTTTATGAAGATGGTTCTCCATGTGCGACAGGCAGCATCTCCGTTTATCAGGCACAGAGAAGCAGGCCGTCCGAGCTTCAGGTTGGGCAGGTGGTGAGGCACGCCAAGCACTTGCAAAACCCCCAAGAGTGACACGCCCCCACCCCCCAGCTCTTCTCAGCAGGCCACTCCCTGGTAGGCAGACCCCTCACCCACTGGGGGAGTGGGCAACGAGAAGTGGGTTAGTGCCTCACAACAGTGGTTCTTAAAAACCTTTCAGTCTCAGGCCCACTGAAGACCTCAAAGAGGTTTTGCTATGTGGGCTATGTCTACTGATATTTACCAGAGTAGAAATTAAAACTGAGAAATTATTTATTTTTTTTTGGAGAGGTTTTCACTATAGGGCGTGTGCTCGCCAGACAGACAGACAGAGACATAGAGACAGAAAGCGAGAAATCACCCCCCAGGGGGGATGGTCACGCCGCAATCCCTTCTCCTCCATTCTCCTCTCGGGATCTTGGGCACACACGCACACATGCCCGGCGTGAGTTTTAAGCCACCGGATCCAGGACATGAACCGTGTTCGACTACGTGGGAGTCCAGCGACATAGCCATTACGCTAACTGCTGGTTCCCATAAACTGAGAAATTATTAAGTACAAGAAAATATAAGCAAACATCCCATTATCCATCTGAATTTTCATAATCCCACACCGTATACCTTCTAGAACATTCCACTTATACTCCTGAGAGAATGAGGGGGTAAAAGGTAAATAACAACCTAATATTATGAAACTAGTTTTGACCACATGGATGCCTTGAAAGGCTCTCAGGAACCCCTAGTAGTCCTCGGACCATGCTTTGGGAATTGCTGACTTATACTTAAAGAAGCCAAATTACATCATTCCATTAACATTTTTCTTATTTGTATCTTTTAAATGGGTAATGTCTACTTTTCCTCTCTGGGTTAGCATAACTTTCTTTGCATTTTAGTATTTTTTTTTAAGCCCATCGGTAATAACATGTCTTTTCTAAGGATGAATCTTTGAAACGATACTAGAAATCAGTGGAGGGGGGGAGATGGAACTCACTGTACAAAAATTCATTTCAGAAACAGTAACACTGAGTGAGACTAAGCGATAGAATAGGGCGTGTGCTCGCCAGACAGACAGACAGAGACATAGAGACAGAAAGCGAGAAATCACCCCCCAGGGGGGATGGTCACGCCGCAATCCCTTCTCCTCCATTCTCCTCTCGGGATCTTGGGCACACACGCACACATGCCCGGCGTGAGTTTTAAGCCACCGGATCCAGGACATGAACCGTGTTCGACTACGTGGGAGTCCAGCGACATAGCCATTACGCTAACTGCTGGTTCCCATAAACTGAGAAATTATTAAGTACAAGAAAATATAAGCAAACATCCCATTATCCATCTGAATTTTCATAATCCCACACCGTATACCTTCTAGAACATTCCACTTATACTCCTGAGAGAATGAGGGGGTAAAAGGTAAATAACAACCTAATATTATGAAACTAGTTTTGACCACATGGATGCCTTGAAAGGCTCTCAGGAACCCCTAGTAGTCCTCGGACCATGCTTTGGGAATTGCTGACTTATACTTAAAGAAGCCAAATTACATCATTCCATTAACATTTTTCTTATTTGTATCTTTTAAATGGGTAATGTCTACTTTTCCTCTCTGGGTTAGCATAACTTTCTTTGCATTTTAGTATTTTTTTTTAAGCCCATCGGTAATAACATGTCTTTTCTAAGGATGAATCTTTGAAACGATACTAGAAATCAGTGGAGGGGGGGAGATGGAACTCACTGTACAAAAATTCATTTCAGAAACAGTAACACTGAGTGAGACTAAGCGATAGAGAAATATGAAATTCGGTAACACCGCAGGGAAATTCCATGAGCACGAAGCTATTTTAGGATCATCACATCACACATTTCTTAGCATCATTACAAAGCCATAGTCTCACCCGATTTGATATTGCCTAGGTCTGATAGGAACGAGGGCCTGCATACTCATCTCTCACCATTCTCTATCCACAGTGACAGTGCTCAGACCGCCAATCCTTAGGGCAGTTACATTCTTGTTTCACAATTCCTTCCCTCTCTAGATCCATACCCTTACATATGCAGCTGCAGATTCTCTTGTCAAGAGGTGAAGTCTATTTCTCAGTCTCTGGATTCTGGGTTGACCTATGACCTGTGCACTGGGGCTTGCTCTCTTGCTGCATCTGTTAGCTGAGAACGCCGTGGAAACAAACCTGAACTAGCCTGTTAAAGGAGTGGAGGCAGCATGGAGGAGAACAGAGATGCTCCAGCTAATAGCTGCCAATCACTACTGAGGTGAGGGCCAGCTGGCCTCTCAGCCGACCTGACAACTGACAGCTAATGCATGAGCGAGCCCAATCAAAGCCAGCGGGAGAACTGTCGATCTCAAAGAGCAAATCCATACTATCGTAACTAAATAAATGCTCATTGCTTTTTAGTGTTTTTTTTTTTAAGAGGTTTTTGCTATAGGGCACGTGTACTCACCAGAAAGACAGAGAGAGACAGAGACAGAAATCACCCCCCAGGGGGGATGGCCACGCCGCAATCCCTTCTCCTCCATTCTCCTCTTGGTGTCTTTGGCAAGCATGCACATGCACCCAGCGTGAGTTTAAGCCACCAGGTCCGGGACTCGAACCATGGTTGACTACATGGGAGTCCAGTGACATAGCCATATGCCAACTGCTGATCTCAAAGAATTATTTAATTCCATCTTATTTATTCATTCATTCATTTTAATTTGACCAGAGAGAGACACACACACAAAGATAGAAATATAGAGCCCTGCGCGGCACCCCCTGGGCCCCGCGCCAAGGCTGCGAC
>NW_006160231.1:1719071-1728328 GCF_000334495.1 Tupaia belangeri chinensis | reverse complement strand
GCACAGCTGGGTACTACTTTATAGTATGTTCATTCTACTCACTGGGGTTTATGCCTAGGGTCAGATTTGGGTACATGTATAGGTATGTGTCAGCTGTGCTAGCTATTGGATATATTTAGACTAATTAAGTTCATTGGCAGAACAATTGAATGGGGGGGGGCAGAAGGCATGGAGGGCAACCATGGATGCCAGGGACAATGGAGGAGGAAGATGGGACATGGCAGAGGGTGGGGGATGGGGAATCAGGGATGGCAAGACAAAGGGCAAGGTATGTAGGATGTAAGAATTGGAAAATTATTTGCTGAGAACATGTATGTTGATGTGCTTGACTGAACCAATGCACAGTGTATTTTGGATGGAAAATTCATTGGTGTGTTGTGATGGTGTATAGTGAATTAATAAAAAAAAAAAAAAAGATAGAAATATAGAGAGATAGAAGGAAGGTGAGAAAGCAAGCCACCAGGTCCAGGATTCGAACCATGGTCGGCCATGAGGGAGTGTCCAGTGCCTTAAACACTATGCCACCTGCTGGTCCCGGAACACAATCCTTTCATGGAAGTCAGCAGTCATTCTGACCCAGATGTATGTATGTTATAGTTTTTACATCCTCTTTTTCCCTCAACAATTTCACCAGAACCCACTATATAAATGACATTCTGATACATGTTCTAGTCAATGAGATAACAATGTTTGTTCAGTGTTTAAAATCTCCAAAATGCCATATGAGTGGATCAGAAAGTTCATAGAAGAGGCCAATGGCACAGGAGTAAAATGTGATGCTCTGTGAGGCAATCCGACATGGGAAGGTTTCCAGTTCAAGTCTGGAGACCTCCTTGAATAGACCAGGCACATATTTGCCTATTTTCTGGGGCTGGCTGAAGACTAAGGCTGATCACAGTGTAAAAGCCATGTCGGGGCTGCCGTCTCTCTCTGTCTCCTTTACTCACAGAAGAGATCATTAAATACGCTAGGGAAAAAAAAGAGAAGTTTGGGACAGCTCTATAAGGCTGTAACCACTGTTAAGGGAGCTGGATCCCATGTGGCTGACCACAGTTCGAATCCCAATGACAGCACATGTGCTCAAAATCCTAACGGGAAGAAGGAATGGAGAAAAAAGAATTGCAGTGTGACTGCCCATTAGAAAGTCCTTTCTCTCTCTCTCTTCCTCTCTCTTTCTCTCTCTTTCAGTGAGTGAATATATCCTCTGGGAATAAGAAAAAAAGTACATGAGGGATCAGCAGTTAGCATAATGGCTATGTCGCTGGACTCCCATGTAGTCGACCGTGGTTCGCGTCCCGGACACGGTGGCTTAAAACTCACGCCAGGCGCGTGTGTGTGTGTGTGCTCAAGATTCCGAGAGGAGAATGGAGGAGAAGGGATTGCGGCGTGACCATCCCCCCTGGGGGGTGATTTCTCGCTTTCTGTCTCTCTGTCTCTGTCTGTCTTGTGAGCGCACGCGCCCTATAGCAAAAAATCTCTCAAAAAAAAAAAGTGCATGAAAAATTAGCATTATGAAAAACTTACACATGGATTTTAAAAACTTTTGTACCAAAATAAACTCATACTTTCTCTTTCTTTCTTTCTTTCTTTCTTTCTTTCTTTCTTTCTTTCTTTCTTTCTTTTTTTTTTTTTTTTTTTTTTTTTTAAGGTTTTTGCCATAGGGAACATGCACTCACCAAAAAGAGAGAGGGAGTCAGTGAGAAATCACCCCTAAAGTAATGGCCACACCATAACCCCTTCTCCTCTATTCTCATCCTGGGTTTTCTGGCACGCATACACATGTGCCCAGCACAATTTTCAAGCTGCCAGTTATAGGACTTGAACTGTGGTCAGCCATGTGTGAGTCCAGCCTCTTAACTACCATGCCACCTGCTGTCCCCTTTTTAAAAAAATTTTTTGCCATAGGATGCATGTATTTGCTGGAGAGATAGAGAGACAGAGAGAGGGAAAGTGAGAGATCACCTCACAGGGGATGGTTGTGTTGCAATGCATTCTCCTCTCCGGACTTTGGGCACACATGCACATATACCCTGCATGGTTTTCAAGTCACTGGGTCTGGAACTCTAACCGTGGTTGGTTATGAGGGAATCCAGCACCTTAACCACTACGTCACCTCCTGGCCTCCCAAAATACACTTATATTTTAATTTCATTTTCCCACAAACAAAAGTCTCCTCATATATGTAAACTATCATAATGACCATTTCTTTTTTTTTATTCATTCATGTATTTTTAATTTGACAAACAGAGACGGGGAGTGAGAGAGAGAGAGAGAGAGAGAGAGAGAGAGAGAGAGAGAGAAAGTGACAAAGCAAGCCCCAGGTCCAGGACTCGAACCATGGTGAGCCATGAGGGAGTGTCCAGTGCCTTAACCACCATGCCAACCTGCTGGTCCCCATAATGACCATTTCATAATGAACACAGTTAAAAAAACTGTTATAATTATTTTTCTTTTCTTAAAAAATTTCCTGAGGGTGTGTATGCTCAAGAGAGAAAGGAAAAAATACCCCAGGGGGGTGTGGTCATATCACCATCCTTCTTCCTTCACTTCTACATCTGCTGGGATTCTGGGCATGCACAAACAATGTCCAGTGTATTTTCCAAGCTGCTGAGACTAGAACTTGAACTGCGGTCAGCCATGTGGGATCTGGCTTCCCCCAGCCACTTGCCTATGGGGCTGGCCCATGAATAGCCCCCTTCTAAGAGTTATTATTTTTCATTGAGAGTTTTTCCTGTCCATCTGGTCAGTAGCCCCTGGTAGAAGGTTCCTGGCTTACCTGAGACTTGAAGTAAGTTTCTTGTGGGGTGGCAAGTACATCTGCAGAGGCGATGTCCAAATGCATGAGTGTCTGCCGAAAAGAAGGCCGGTTGCGAGGTTTACTCTGCCTAAAGGTAAAAAAGACAGTTCGCGCATTTCAGTTGTGTCCAGAAGAGGAAGGTATTATTCTACTTCATGGAAAATATTTCTTACTCCAAAATGTCTACATGTCAGACAGGTCTGACCTGCTGAAAAGACAAAGCAAAATGCAGTTATGGATAGCCCTAAGGACGAGGTGGGGACCCAGACTCAGGACCTATCTGGTAACAGTCCATTAGGACTGGTCCATTGACAACAGCTGTCATTTACTGGGGCTGCCATATCAGACACCGTACCAATTCTCTCTTTATGAATTTCAGTTAAGCACAAACCAGTTCTATTAGTGGGTGCTGTTTCTGCTTTACAGATGAGAAAACTGACAGTTGGATGACATGCTGAAAATCACACAAGTAGAAAAGGGCAGAGCCAGTATTTGACCTTCAGGTTCTCAGACTCCAAGGATCCTTGTGTTTTCCTCACCAGACGGAAATACACTTCAAATACACATCAGCGATCCCTCCCTGCTGTTTTGGGGAAGGAGGAAGGCAAACGGATATTGGAGGAAATGTATTTCTTACCATGTCTGCTTCATAAGGATTTTGAATCCATCAGGGCAAGTGGAAGGGACTGGAAGATGCAGGCTGTTGCTTCCAACACCCCAAATAATGGCTGAAGAATCTACATCTTTGTATGGGATCTCTCCTGTCAGCAGCTCCCAGAGCACCACTCCAAAAGACCTGCAGTAGTACCAGAAAGGAGCACAGAAGACACTTCAGAAAGACTGATTTGCATTTTAGTTCTTTATTCATTTTTAATTGAATTAATACATATATCTAATTTCAAAATTCCAATACTGCTATATGAAAAACAGAAATATTTGGAAAAAAACCTCTAAAAAAGAAAATCATTGAAGCCTAATCAATACTATTTTTTTTTTTTTGAGAAATGTTTGCTATAGGGTGCATGTACTCACCCAAGAGACAGAGAGGGACAGACATAGGAAATGGGAAATCACCCCCCAAGGGGAATGGCCACTCTGTAATCCCTTCTCCTCCAATCTCCTCTTGGGATTTTGGGTGCACACGCAAATGGTGTGAGTTTTAAGCCTCTAGGTCCAGCACTTGAACAGCAATCAACCACGTGGGAATCCAGCAACACAACCATTACGCCACCTGCTGGCCCCAATATTAAGAGACATTGCAAGACCTCAGTAATGGACTCTGGCGCGTGAATAGATAGTCAGACAACTAGGCGGGCACAGAAATAGAGCAAATATCTACAAGGACAAGTATACTGTAGAAGTGCCATTGCAAACTATTGTAGTAAGAAAAAAACGATTACTCAATAAATGCTGTGGGGATAACTAGGAAAAAGACTAGATCTCACCATGAATCGAGATAAATTCCAAATGAATCAAATATTTAAATGTGAAAAATAAAACCATAAAAATTCTAGATGGGCCAGCCCCATAACCAAGTGGTTAAGGGAGCCAGATCCTATTTGGTCTGCTATGGTTTGAGTCCCAGTCCTACTGTGAAATGTATTCATGTTGGGTAAATTCAACTGACAAGCAAAGTGACGCATAGTGACTAAGTGTGTAAAATAAAAATTAAAAAAAAAAAAAAGAAAAACATGCCCAGCTAGTGGGCACGTGTGCCCCAAGTGGAGAAATGGAGAAGGGACTGGGGCGTGACCATGCCTGTCACAGGGCGCTTCCTCCCTCTTTCTCTCTCGGGTGAGTGCACAGATCCTCTGGTAATTTTGAACAACACAAATGAATAAACAAACAAACAAAAACCACTCTGGTTTTGGAATTAGGATCCCTGGCCTCAGCTGCTGATTTGAGGGGGGAAAATAAATCCTTGAAAACATGGGGAAATTTCTTTTATAATCTTGGCATGATGAAGGTTTTCTAACTATGCAGTCTAGAAGCTGTAACGGAGATATTGAGAAGTGGAACTGCATTACAGAGCCTGGCACGGAGGGCTGCTCCGGCAGAGCACGAGCAGTCAAGTGCACCACGGACACTGGGTCTCAGGCTGACCAGGGCTCCAGTCCTAGCCCTGTCGGCTTGAAAAATACGTCGGGGGATGTAAGTGTGCGCCAGTATCCTGCCAGGATGGAGAATTGGAGGGAAAAGGATTGTGGTGTGACCAGGCCCCGGGGGAGGGGTGTGCGCACCCCCACCTCAAGTCATCAAGTGCATGTACATGCCCTCTGGCATTAAAAGAA
This sequence comes from Tupaia belangeri chinensis, assembly GCF_000334495.1. Taxonomy (NCBI): domain Eukaryota; kingdom Metazoa; phylum Chordata; class Mammalia; order Scandentia; family Tupaiidae; genus Tupaia; species Tupaia belangeri. The sequence goes on along the minus strand of NW_006160231.1, from coordinate 1,723,240 downwards.
GCTGGAAAAAAAAAAAACCCACAAGAACCACCATAAGCTAAATAGTAAAACAGCAAAATGTGATAATATCTGCAATAATCTCCTGAACATACCAAGTCCATTATAAATTGATACGAACAAACATCAGAAGTCCAAGCAAAGGATATGAATCACTCACAAATAACCTTACATATAATAAGAGGAACCCAAATTGAAACTATATTTAAGATACAACTTTACTGGTATAATTGGCAAAAATCCAAAAACTTAGCTTATTTTGGGAGGGTGGGAAACTAAGAAAACACTTTCATACATCTCTTGTGGATTATAAATTGGTATAATCCCTACAGAGGACTCTTCGGTAATAACTTCCCATATTATCAGTAGTCCCACGTTTCTACTTTATTCTATTTACTGTGGTGTTACATACACTTTTTTTTTTGAGATTTTTTGTTTGTTTGTTTGTTTGTTATAGGATGTGTTGCACTTGCCAGAAAGACAGAGAGACAGAACGTAAGAAATCACTCCCCAGGGGGTATGGGCATGCCACAATCCCTTCTCCTCTGTTCTTCTCTTGGGATCTTGGGCATGCATGCAAATGTGCTGGTATTGAGTTTAAGCCACTGGGCCCGGGACTTGAACCGCAGTAGATAACATGGGAATTCAGAGACATAGCCATTATGCCAACTGCTGGTCCCATTACATATCCTTTTTTTTTTTTTTTTAAAAAAGAATTAATTTTATTTATTTAAATTTGACCAGAGATAGAGAAGGAAGGTGAGAAAGGAAGCTACCAGGTCCGGGACTCGAACCGTGAGCAGCCATGTGGGAGTTCAGCACCTTAACCACTATACCACCTGCCATCCCCCATTACATATACTTTTAAAAAGTTTTTTTTTTTTTTTTTTTAAAGTTTTTGCTGTAGGGTATGTGCTCTCACCAGAGAGATAGAGAAAGAGAAAGAAAAAGTGAGAAGTTGCCCCCCGGGGAGGACAGCCACTCCTCAGTCCCTTTTCCCCTACTGTCCTCTTGGGATTTGGGCATGCATTCACACCTGCCTGGCGTGTTTTTCAAGCCACCAGGTCCAGTATTCAAACCGTGCGCTTGGCCAACACATGATTTTAATATATGCTATTATTTTGGTTTTAACCTTAAAAGTTCTTAGTTGTCCATTTTAAAGGTAGAACAAAAAAATAAGTACAGGGAAAAATACTGTTAACAGTAAAGATTTATAATCTTAGAGGAAAAATTGATAAATATATAAAAAAGGGGGGGTGCTAAAAAAACAGCATAGCCTAAGGGTTATGAGAAAGAGAAAACAGTCCTACCCATCTCAAATAGCTCCAGAGCACTTACCCGTATCACAACACAGCACGTGACTAATGACAACGTACATAAGGATAATCTGAGACATCAAGAACAGGTAAACTCGGGACCAGCAGTTGGCGTAATGGCTATGTTGCTGGACTCCCACGTAGTTGACCGCGGTTCGCGTCCTAGACCCGGTGGCTTAAAACTCATGCTGGGTCGGGAACCAGCAGTTAGCGTAATGGCTATGTCGCTGGACTCCCATGTAGTTGACCACGGTTCGCATCCTAGACCCGGTGGCTTAGAACTCATGCTGGGCGAGTGTGCGTGCGTGCCCAAGATCCCAAGAGGAGAATGGAGGAGAAGGGATTGCAGCGTGGCCATCCCCTCTGGGGGGTGACTTCTCGCTTTCTGTCTCTTTGTCTCTCTCTGTCTGTCTGTCTGGCGAGTGCACGCGCCCTATGGCAAAAACCTCTCCACAAAAAAAAAGAAAAAAAAAGAATTTAGTAGGGACTATGCAAAAACCTTTCTGTGCATTGTTTTAACACACAGATAATCCTTTTGAGATTGATGGGTGCTTTTCATTTCATCCCCATTTTACTGATGAGTAAGCTGAATCACATACATAAATTAAGTAACCTACATTTCCTAGTAAGGGGTGGAAAATGGAAATAAACTCTTTAATAAAAATAGGTTTATTTTGCAAGACATTTTGGCTTGAGAAACCACAGCGTATCCTCTCAAAAAAAAAAAAAAAATCACACCTGGCATGTGTGGCTACACCCCGGAGAGGAGACTGGAGGAAGGACTGTGGATTGCAGCATGGCCATCTCCCCCCCCGGGGGGGATTTCTCATTTTCTCTCTCTTTCTTTCTCCCTCCCTCTCTGTCTCTCTCTAGTGAGTGCATGTACCCATAGCAAAAATAAAAAAGAAAAGAAAATAGGCGATCTTTGTTTAATGTATTTACTTAAGAAGGTGAGGATTATGCAATACATTTCAGAAAGACTTCTATACTAAAAGCTCACAGAAATAATGTTCAGTGTTTTAGAAAGTTCAGGATCTTCTTTGACGGTCCCCAAAACTGACGGTTACTGAAAGGATATTCACCCTGATTCTGCTCCTAATCCTTCTTACCATTTATCACCATACTGGGTAGTACCTCCAAGAATGAGCCTGAAATGATTCAGAGTGAGCAATGGGAAAGGGTATTCTGGGGAAGTAAAAATATTGAAGGAAGAATGTGTTAATAGGGTATAAGTTGGAAAACGGTTTTCTGGGTGGTTCAGATGACACCACTCACCATATATCAACTTTTTCGGAGACGGGCTCATTCCGAATCACTTCTGGTGCCATCCATGCAACTGTGCCAGCAAAGGACATCTTGGTACTTTTATCACTGAGCTCCTTAGATGTACCAAAATCTGAAATTTTTACTGCATCTGTGTGAGTCACTAAAACACTTTAAAAAGAAATAAAGAAAACACCCAGATCATTAGTAGCACTAAAAACCACGACTAACAGGCAACTGGAGATTTTGTTTGCTCCTTCCTGCCTGGAACTCAGTTTGCGGTTTCCAATACTGCGGGGCGTTGGCTACATGCCAAACAGCACCGCTCGTACTCTCAGGCTGCCGGGTGCAGCGGCTTTTAACACCGCCTCCGCACTGGCCAACTACCTAACTCCTCTAAGCCCGTTTTCTCATGAGGCAGAGACAATTCAGGTCATGATCTCATCGGCAACTCAAAGATGCAAAAGGCTCTCACAATGGTTTACCAGTACTTTTTCATATGTATAAGTTAAACTCACTGTATCTATTCCATTTTGTGTGAATACCATAGGTTTCGACGGATACGTTAAGGTGGCTGATTACAGGGATTTCAATCGATGCTAAGGCACCGTGTCACCGTGCCAAAATCATATGGTGCCAAGAGCTTTATCTCAGACAAGGGACTGTGGACCTGTAATAATGACCTCGTAAAATTGTTCCAATTAAATGAAGATATGTAATCCACCCATGCTTGACAAATATTGGTTTCCATCTTTGCTGATCTCAGCCAACCAACTAAGCAAAATGCTCTCTTTAAAAACATTGTTGGAGGAACCTGCAGATGGCATAATGGTTACATCACTGACTCCCACACAGCTGACCATGGTTCGAGTCCCAGACCCGGCAGCTTCATGCCTGGTGCGTGTGCATACGTGCCTCAAATCCCAAAAGGAGAATGGAGAAGGAATTATGGTGTGGCCATCCCATCTAGGGGGTGATTTCTCGCTTTCTGTCTCTTTGTCTGTCTGGCACACGTATGACACATCTTATAGTAAAAATCTAAAAAAAACAAAAACAAAAACAAAACCAAAAAAACACTGTTGGACTGTTGGGCCAGGCTTGGCCCAACAGTTAAGGTAGCTGGATCCCATAGGATTGCCTGAACTGTTCAAATCCGGCCCTGGTGAGGTGACTCAAAAAACAAGCTGGGGTGCTGTGTGGCTTGCCAAACAAGCCAGGTGAGTGTATGCCCCAACTTCTGACAAGATGGAGGAATGGAGACGGGAGTGTGGTGGGTGTAACCATGCCCCATGGGAAAGGGTACTTTCTCCCTCTTCTTTGCTGTCTCTTTCTTTTTTTTGGAGAGGTTGTTTTTTTTTTGTTTGTTTGTTTTTTTTTCTTTTCTTCTATAGGGCGTGCACTCACCAGAGAGACAGAGAGAGAGAGAGAAAGCGAGACATCACCCCCCAGGGGGGATGGCCATGCCACAATCCCTTCTCCATTCTCCTCTCAGGATCTTGGGCACACACGTACACGCGCCCAGCGTGAGTTTAAGCCACTGGGTCCGGGACTCAAACCATGGTCGACTACGTGGGAGTCCAGCGACACAGCCAT
>NW_006160231.1:1700017-1711904 GCF_000334495.1 Tupaia belangeri chinensis | reverse complement strand
AGAATGGAGGAGAAGGGATTGCGGCGTGACCATCCCCCCTGGGGGGTGATTTCTCGCTTTCTGTCTCTATGTCTCTCTCTGTCTGTCTGGCGAGCGCACGCGCCCTATAGCGAAAATCTCTCTCAAAAAAAAAAAAAAAAATCACACCTGGCATGTGTGGCTACACCCCGGAGAGGAGACTGGAGGAAGGACTGTGGATTGCAGCATGGCCATCTCCCCCCCCGGGGGGGATTTCTCATTTTCTCTCTCTTTCTTTCTCCCTCCCTCTCTGTCTCTCTCTAGTGAGTGCATGTACCCATAGCAAAAATAAAAAAGAAAAGAAAATAGGCGATCTTTGTTTAATGTATTTACTTAAGAAGGTGAGGATTATGCAATACATTTCAGAAAGACTTCTATACTAAAAGCTCACAGAAATAATGTTCAGTGTTTTAGAAAGTTCAGGATCTTCTTTGACGGTCCCCAAAACTGACGGTTACTGAAAGGATATTCACCCTGATTCTGCTCCTAATCCTTCTTACCATTTATCACCATACTGGGTAGTACCTCCAAGAATGAGCCTGAAATGATTCAGAGTGAGCAATGGGAAAGGGTATTCTGGGGAAGTAAAAATATTGAAGGAAGAATGTGTTAATAGGGTATAAGTTGGAAAACGGTTTTCTGGGTGGTTCAGATGACACCACTCACCATATATCAACTTTTTCGGAGACGGGCTCATTCCGAATCACTTCTGGTGCCATCCATGCAACTGTGCCAGCAAAGGACATCTTGGTACTTTTATCACTGAGCTCCTTAGATGTACCAAAATCTGAAATTTTTACTGCATCTGTGTGAGTCACTAAAACACTTTAAAAAGAAATAAAGAAAACACCCAGATCATTAGTAGCACTAAAAACCACGACTAACAGGCAACTGGAGATTTTGTTTGCTCCTTCCTGCCTGGAACTCAGTTTGCGGTTTCCAATACTGCGGGGCGTTGGCTACATGCCAAACAGCACCGCTCGTACTCTCAGGCTGCCGGGTGCAGCGGCTTTTAACACCGCCTCCGCACTGGCCAACTACCTAACTCCTCTAAGCCCGTTTTCTCATGAGGCAGAGACAATTCAGGTCATGATCTCATCGGCAACTCAAAGATGCAAAAGGCTCTCACAATGGTTTACCAGTACTTTTTCATATGTATAAGTTAAACTCACTGTATCTATTCCATTTTGTGTGAATACCATAGGTTTCGACGGATACGTTAAGGTGGCTGATTACAGGGATTTCAATCGATGCTAAGGCACCGTGTCACCGTGCCAAAATCATATGGTGCCAAGAGATTTATCTCAGACAAGGGACTGTGGACCTGTAATAATGACCTCGTAAAATTGTTCCAATTAAATGAAGATATGTAATCCACCCATGCTTGACAAATATTGGTTTCCATCTTTGCTGATCTCAGCCAACCAACTAAGCAAAATGCTCTCTTTAAAAACATTGTTGGAGGAACCTGCAGATGGCATAATGGTTACATCACTGACTCCCACACAGCTGACCATGGTTCGAGTCCCAGACCCGGCAGCTTCATGCCTGGTGCGTGTGCATACGTGCCTCAAATCCCAAAAGGAGAATGGAGAAGGAATTATGGTGTGGCCATCCCATCTAGGGGGTGATTTCTCGCTTTCTGTCTCTTTGTCTGTCTGGCACACGTATGACACATCTTATAGTAAAAATCTAAAAAAAACAAAAACAAAAACAAAACCAAAAAAACACTGTTGGACTGTTGGGCCAGGCTTGGCCCAACAGTTAAGGTAGCTGGATCCCATAGGATTGCCTGAACTGTTCAAATCCGGCCCTGGTGAGGTGACTCAAAAAACAAGCTGGGGTGCTGTGTGGCTTGCCAAACAAGCCAGGTGAGTGTATGCCCCAACTTCTGACAAGATGGAGGAATGGAGACGGGAGTGTGGTGGGTGTAACCATGCCCCATGGGAAAGGGTACTTTCTCCCTCTTCTTTGCTGTCTCTTTCTTTTTTTTGGAGAGGTTGTTTTTTTTTTGTTTGTTTGTTTTTTTTTCTTTTCTTCTATAGGGCGTGCACTCACCAGAGAGACAGAGAGAGAGAGAGAAAGCGAGACATCACCCCCCAGGGGGGATGGCCATGCCACAATCCCTTCTCCATTCTCCTCTCAGGATCTTGGGCACACACGTACACGCGCCCAGCGTGAGTTTAAGCCACTGGGTCCGGGACTCAAACCATGGTCGACTACGTGGGAGTCCAGCGACACAGCCATTGCGCTAACTGCTGGTCCCTCTGCTGTCTCTTTCTGGCAAGTGGACACACCCTTTGGCAATTAAAAAAGAATGATAGGTTAAATAAACAGAAACACTGTGGAAATGACGGCCGACTGATATGAAAGAGACCAGGACACTAGAGAGTCATTATAGGAAAAGCCAAATCAGCATGCTGGAAATTCACAAGTGTAGCTAGGAAGAAGCAGGAGTCATCTGAGCTTAAGTAGGTTCTATACAAGCCACGTTTTACTTTTCACAGTAGTCACCTGAGACGTGGCGTGTGGAGACTGCTTTTGCACTTTTTAAGATGTGATTAATACCATCTGGAACCAAATCCAAAGTACTGAATTCCCTTAAAATAACTTGTTCAGAACTTTAGAACTTTAATGAGAGCGTTTCAGAGACTTAATAATAGAGGGACTCATTTTAATCATAGCAAGTTCAATTCTCAAATAGTATCCGAACTGAGGAGACTGGAAAACAGAACCCTCTGAGTCTATCCGGTCCCTCATCCTTCTCACTTGCCGCCCCAAGTGGATATTTACGGAACACCTCAGTTCTTACACTTGCTTGAGAATACTTTCATTTATATCCTTTCCCTGCAAATTTAGGAGTTTCGATTTAGTAACATTAGTCTAGATAAAATGAAAGAGGATTCTACTGCTATGGGTATATGGATGACTGGTGGTATCATATACCATGAAAGTCAGAAAAGGTGATCAACCCTAAGAAGAGAACGCTAAGAACTTCTCTTCCGCATCTCCTGGCATGACAAGAGAGAACGGACCTGGAGCCTTCTAGAAGTGATGCAATGTTGGAATTTTTCTGAAACCTCAGAGACAGAGCTGGAGTGATACAGCCTACAGATTTAATGTAGGTAATGAAATCTCTCGTTGCAGCAAGACAGGTGGGTATTCGTCTTCTTCAAGTTAGCTTGAGATCCGAAGAGGCTAAGGCTGCCAGGGTGGAGGGGCGCGGGGTGCTCCCGGGAACGGGAGAAAGGCTTACTGGTTAACTAACTTCCAGGAGTTAAGGAGTGTAGCATATCATCTTATGTATTCTAAGACTTCATGACTCCTTCCCTCCAAAAGTAATTCTCAAGGAGAATAAGGTGGTTAAAAAAGAGGCCATGCAAAGAAGTCTTTGGCAAGTATTCTGTGTACTTTGCACGTACGGAGATGACGGCAGAAGCAACAGGTTAGTCTAAGAACGTGAGCAGAGGTGTGAACACAATGTAAGAACGTGCGTGTGCAAGTACAGCAGGAGGGGGCTGTTCAGGGAACTAATTACTGCACTAGACATGGTCGAGAACGATGGTGATCAGGAAGACCTGCTTTGAAGTGAATCATCTAGAACTTATTTGTATCTTCCGTGGAGAAGAGGCAGGAGTCACTGTGAACTCCTTTCCTTCCCATAATGCAATAGTTTTTACTTAAAACTTGGGGCTCACACTGTACTCTATGATCTGGGGCTGAGCCCTAATTGATCTTATCTAATAAGAATAATGGTACTTGTTGCCAGTGTCAAAGGAGATGTGATAATGGATTTTAGAAGATGTAAATGATGAAAGCATTAAACAACTTCATTTTTTTTAAGAGTTTTTTTTTGCCTTAGGGTGAGTATGCTCAGTGTTGGGGGGATGGAAGAGAAAGAGACAGTGAGAAGAAAAGTGAGAAATCACCCCCTCCCCCCTCAGAAGGAATGACCATGCTGCAATCCCTTCTCCATTTTTCTCTTGGGATCTTGGACACACTTGCACATGAGCCTGGCGGGATTTTCAAGTCCCAAGGTCTGGGACTTGAATGGCGGTTGGCCATGTGGGAATCCAGGGGTGTAACCACTATGCCATCTACTCACACTGGGTGCGTGTGCTTGTGTGCGTGTGTGTGTGTGCATGCCCGAAATTCCAATAGGAGAATGGGAGAGAAGGGATTACAGTGTGGCCATCCCCCCTTGCTTTCTGTCTCTCTGTCTCTCTGATGAGTACATAGCCTATGGCAAAAATCTCTCTAAAAAAAAGCGCATCTATTTTATTTAAATATACCTTTCTTTTTAAAATAATTATTTTAATTTTATCCATTGTCATTATTTTATTATTATTATTATTATTATTATTATTATTATTAAAGTTGACCAGAGAGAGAGACAGAGAAAGAGAAGGAAAATGAGAAAGCAAGCTGCCAAGTCTGGGACTTGAACAACGGTCAGCCATGTGGGAGTACACTTGCCTTAACCACCATGCCATCTGCTGGCCCCTGTAACTATGTTTTTTAAAAGAGATTAATCCCTCTCTGCTTCTCTAAAGTAAAATGTAATGAGAAATAATAAAAATAATGTTTAAAAATAGGAGGTATTCTAAAATATACCATTTTATCAATTCCTTCCTTTCCTTTATATAATTTGGGGACCTAACGAACATTCCTTGTCAACTGACTTATTTAATCTTATATTATTATTATTATTATTATATTTTACATTTTTCTATAGGGCGTGTATGCTTACCAGGGAGAGACACACAGAGAGAGAGAGAAAGTGAGAAAGGAAGCCGCCAGGTCTGGGACTCGTACGTCAGTTGGAGATGTGGGAGACCAGTGGCTTAACCACCATGCCACCTGCCGGCCCCAGCCTCACTTCTCTTAAATAACCAGTTTTCATTTTTCTTATAGTCAGCTACAAACCTTGTAACTGTTTATTTTCTTCTTTGTTTAGACATTAGGGAACAACTCTACAGAATCTTCTAGCATACATAGTGTGAACAAGTTTTAGTTCTAATTTTTTTTTCTCTCTGTCTCTGTTTTTTATCCATTTTATTCTCTTATGTTGCGTGCTTTTCTGAAACTCAGTTAAGACAATTTTTCTGGAATACTGTAGGAAAACAAGTCAAACCTTCAAGTGGAGAAGTTTGGCATCAATGATCAGAGATAGGTAAATACTTGAGATAGTAATGAATTATTTAAAAGTAATAAAAGAGAAAACTAGTCTCAGATTCTTGGACATATCTGCTATATAAGAAAGTAAGAAGGTCAACCATAATCCAAACGACCTACTGTGATTTAAACTTCAACTGTGGTTGATAGAAATTCATCAATCCAAAATAACAAAACAAAATAGCTGAAAAACTAGGTCCAGAACTCACTTAGGTGATTTGAGATCACGATGAATAATTTTATGGAGGTGCAGATAGTTCATCCCACTTGCAATGCCGGTGGACCAGTCTACCAGCAGCCGAGGTGTGATCTTCCGGCCAGCTCGCAGGACCTCGTAGAGCTGTCCGTGGGCACAGTATTCCATGATGATGCAGTAACACGGGGCCTGAGTACACACGCCCCTGCCGAGAAGGTGCAGATGCACGTGAGTACACACGCAGACACACACCAGTACATACTCGGGTCTTAGGAATAGTTAACATATTTAATGAAGACCAGTTCTCTATCTAGATTATTTTCAAAGCTCATATAAATGATGGCTCCTGATTCTTGCAACATTACAACTCCTCTCACCTACAGGCTTCGCTAGTAAGCACACAGACCGTTTTTGTTTGTTTTAGTCACTCCAGATATATGTATATGCTGTGCTATGTTGGTGCTTCTTCTATGCAACCATTCCATTCTGTGACAAAGAACACCGTTTCCTGAGGTTTGTGCGGGCTGCATAATGTGTTATTTTGGATTATTACAAACAATTTGAAATATCTTCCTTTTAACTTAGAGAGTTTCATATGTAGGGTACGGAAAGGGAATTCTAACACAAAATCGCCAATAGTATTATTATTTGTTGATTTTTTAAAAAAGATTTATTTAATTTTACTTATCGTTATTATTTGCTACAGGCATGCATGAACACCATAGAGAAAAAGAGAGAAAGAGAGAGAGAGAGCGAGAGAGAGAGAGAGAGAGAGAGAAAGCCACCAGGTCTGGGACTCAAACCATGATCAGTCATGTGGGAGTTCAGTGCCTCAACCACCATGCCACCTGCCAGCCCTTATTTATTGAATTTTAAATTATTCAAATTTAAAATAAGAATCCATTTTACTGAGGATAAAAAAAAATAAAAGAGTAAATTTTCTATCTCATATAGCCTTTTCTCCCCCTCTGGCCTCAGCCTTCTGAGGGACTAGGACGGAGGGGAGCACCTCTGTCCAGCTCCTATCTTAGTCTTTGAAAAATATTTCTGTTCAGAATAAAGGCAACGTTATGCAATATATTACACATATGCAGCCTGTATCTCCATGAATTCTACATCTTCCAGAAAGTCTTTTCTTATTATTTCAGTCTAAAAATGTCTTTCTCTTCTTTAAATTCTTATAATACATAGCGCCCACTAGTTTTCTACCTGGAACTCTTCTCTGCCCATATAGATTACAGCGTCCTTGAGGGAAAGGCCTTCTAGTTCTTTCCTCCCTACCAAAGGCCTAGAGGTTCAGAGCAAGTCCTTGACAATTATATCTTTTTTTTTTTTTTTAAGAATTATCTTATTTAACTTTATTTATTTATTATTTCTTTAATTTGACCAGAGAGGGACAGAGTGAGAAAGAGAGAAAGTAAACAAGCAAACCACCAGGTCCAGGACCTGAACTGTGGTCAGCCGTGTGGGAGTCCAGTGCCCTTAACCACCACACCATCTGCTGGCCCCCGACAATTCTATCTTAATCTCACCTCAGCGTTCTTTGCTGGAAAAAGCCTTTACAGTAACATATGCAGGGCATGGGGTTGAAGGCAGAATAGTAACAAAGAATATTTTTCAGGCAAGTACACATGGTTACTTATCTGTCTTCTTCAGTCTGCCTCCAAGCCATTTTAAGACAGGGACTACCTTTCCTGTTGTTTACAGGCAAGGCTCAGAGGGAGAGACTAAAGTGTCCTAATCACAGCTAGATGGCACAACTGAAGTGACAGAGCTGGGATCTAAGCCAGTGTCTCCAGTGTCAAAGCCCATGTCCCGGTCATACGCTATGCCACCCTGCCTCCCTTCTAGCTCTTCCACTTTGGTATAGACTAGCACATTGAGCAGAATAACACCATTATCTCATAAAAGTGGGAACAACCATATTATTCCACTTCACAGTTTTGTTCTTAGAATGAGAGAAGAAAAATTACCACATGTAATTTTCTGTCTCCCCTCTCGTTTGAAATTTTCAAGTTAACAGTGTACTCTGTCTCTACGACATCCAGGTAGTCTTGAGCCAACTACTAGTTCATGTCCTGTCTCTTCGGCTGCTGTAAATGGTAGAATGTAGAGGCTGGGGCTGGAGGTGCTAATCCTATAAAGATCTTGTAACAACCGCAAGTTATTAGTTATAAGAAGTCTTCATTTTTCTTGTCTTGATATACTTGTCGAATGCCATAAAACCATTTCTATTACTCTCCTTTCATTTTGTAAGCTACTCAGAATTCTCATCTTGATTTTTTAATGACATTTTTTTTTCAAGTTTCTATAATTTGATTCTTAGGAAAGCTCAGTGGAACACAAGGGCATAGCAACTAAAACAGATCATTTATCATTACAGAGAAATAATGAACAGAGCCGGGATAATGTAATGTGTTTCAGAATATCAAGACAAATATTTGAGGGTACTCAGCATCCTATTCAACTCTGTTTTAACTTGTCACACACACATAGAAGAGACCTAACAGTGATATGCTACACACTGTTCATTTCTCGTGACTGACGAATGAGAAGGAATCATTCTATCAGCTTTATACTAGCTTCTTAGTAGCTATAAATAACAGCTCTACAATCACTTATAATTGCTACCTTTTCTTCCCTTGGTACTAACTCCCATTAGGAATAGTCAGGTTGGGTGTTCTTAAAAGATTACTTAAAAAAAAAAAGACAAAAGAATATAGTATTCTTATCTTGTACTTCCCCTTCTGTACATGGTTCTTACTAACTTCAAAAGAAACTGTAAGGACAAAAATCAATATCTAGAGAGATGTACTAAAATTTAATTATGGGCTCATATCTTCCAGACGGTCCCGAATGTTTTTCATTGGCCAAGCAACACAAGGCACAGATGGCTGCAAACACAACACTGCACAATGCCCCAAGAGCGTGTGTGGCCGGCCAGGACATAGCCCCACTATTGTTCTCCATGTAGAGGTAAAGACTATCCAAGCATCTTCAGCCAAAAGAGTTGGACACTCACAGGACAATACTTGTCCAACGACGCTAAAAACCTCATGGCAGGTAGGAGGGTCAGAAGAGTGAGGTGGGAAAAAGACTGCAAGGAAAAAGGAAGCAAAGAAAGGAAGGACAAATAAAGCTTCTTACCCTCCATCTTGTTAGAATACATTTCTACATTCAGTTACTCAGGACACCCTGCTGGAAAACCCTCTTACCTGAGGTACACAGCCTAGTTCTCTTCAAGAGACCAAAAACCCATACTTACCTACAGAATATTGTATGTCTCAAACCCAGTGTCCAGTGGTATAAGTCTAAAATGTGCTGGCCCTTCCTTTGGGTGAGGAGGGTGCAGCAGGTGCAGTACAGTGGAAGTAGGGATCATCTCAGTGAAATATGATGAGACCAAGAAGCTGGAGAGGGAGGGTCTCGGTTAGCCTGTATGATTAAAATAATCTTCCCATTGTCTTTTTTTTTTTTTTTTTTGAGAGGTTTTTGCTATAGGGTGTGTGAGCTCACCAGAAAGAAAGAGACAGAGACAGGGACAGAAAGCAAGAAATCACCCCCCAGGGGGGATGGCCATGCTGCAATTCCTTCTCCATTCTCCTCTCAGGATCTTGGGTCCACACATACGTGCCCGGATTAAGTTTAAGCCACCGGGTCCAGGACTCGAACCACAGTCAACTACACGGGAGTCCAGCGACATAGCCATTATACTAACTGCTGGTACCCCCATTGTTTTTTGAAATCTATTACCTTTGGAAAGATTGTCAGTGGTCTGTAATGCATTCTACTTTAGTCAGACATTCTCCTTGCCCTACTAGGACAACCACAGATAGTATGACTAAGTAACCAAAACTCTCTTTCATGTCCTCTGTGTAAATGTCTCTTCCACAAGAAATAAATCCAAGCACTTTTCTCAGTATCTTAGTATCTTAATTGAATGCTTTTCTTCTCACATATTTTTCCCTTTCCCTAAAGTTCTTATTTGGGAGTCAAAACTCAACCTCAGGCCAAAACATGGTGCCACAGTGGTAGCACACACTCTGCATTACTGGAAGCCATATGGAAGATCAGGGTTTGGTTCCTGGGTTCATCCTGTACATTCTGGTGATTGTGTGTATGTCCATAGTCCCGGCTGGCTGGGAAGGTTAGAGAGAGGATCTTGGCATGAGACCCCATTGAGGATACTTATCTTTCTTTCTTTCTCTCAAATAAATAAATAAATAAATAAATAAACAAAAAACAAACTCAATCTCAGTATTTAAATTCATTCTATAAAACCTATACCCAAGATTCCAATTCCTTATTTTGAGGATGTGATTCAAATTAAGACTTATCACAGTAACATTTTTAGCTTTATAATGAGAATTTAATCAAGGAAGGATCCCTCTTAAGCCTGGGAGAAGTTCCTCCCAGTTTAGAAAAGAGGGATTTGTAAGTTTCTCCCATTTAGCTGTACCCTCATTAGTCATACTATTTCCCAGGAATGAAGAATATATATTAAATTACACCAAGCTCCAGTTTCTAAACTTTCATCCAATCTACAGGCAGCCTTTACTGTTCTTCACCTTCCTCCTCCAACATCACTTACCATTCACTTGTTCGAGGCTAAAACAACATTTGAAGGCTGGCAGGGCACGAAGCTCAAAAATTTAGGCAGAAGAGATTACAGATATTTAGAGCTCAGCACTTCCAAGTTCGGTGACGTCCACAAATTTACCTTTGTTGCTTATCCTTCTGTGAGGGGTCCCAGTCAATATTATGATAATCATGGTCTAGACTTGAAAACAACCACTTTGTGGTTGTTTAAATATAAGATGTAACTTATTTTGAAAGTATTTAATTAAGATATTTTGTGAGCCACTAAAATGTGAAACAAACAAACAAGAAAAGCTACCGTAGATACCAGACAGTGTGGAAGGAGGATGGAAATGGCAGAGGTTGAGAGGGAGAAAATCAAGGGGAGGGGAGTAAAATAGATAAGAAACAAGAAATGGAAAAGCATTTGTTGGAGAGAACATGCACAGTAATATCTTTGAGCCAATATACAGTGTATTTTGGGGGAAAAAAGATATAATTTATGACTCTACTATCATTAGATTTAGAAAGCTGAATGATTGGCAGTATTTGAAAAGGAATCTAACAAAACCTGTGGCTAAATGATGAAGGTACCTATGATTACGAATTAATATTTGTAAAAGATGCTAACAGAATCTAATAAAAATTACATGTCTATTACATAGGGTTTGATTGTTCTCTGATCACTACAAATGTTTATTTTATTAACTGAATTTTAAGATGTTCAGGTCATCTTGCAATATCTTCTATCATTCCACTCATAAATAAGGGTGACAGAGTAGATCTGACCACATGTCAGAAATCCGCTCCCTCCCTCTTGCTCCACGTGCATCCCTTCAAGAAGTACATGCTTCAGTATGCCAAAGCTACTACATTCTAAGGTGCTTGAGAACATGACTCAAATTTAATACTCCACTGGTTTCTTTCCAAAGCATCTAGCACAGTGCAAAGTCTATAAAGTGTCTTTGAAATGACTTCCAAGTATGAACTTACATATTGGGAGAAAGAAAATACCTCTATTTCTTTAAAAAACAAATCAGAAAAGAAAAGCCTTGACCTACTTGAATGCGATGATGTTAGGGTGCTTCAGCTTCCTCAGATGTTTGATATCCGTCTCATTTTGTTCTCTCACTTTCTTGATGGCCACTTCCTCCGCTCGGAACTTGCCCAAGAAGACAGCCCCTTGGGCTCCACTACCCAGCCATTGTAGCTCTGAGATCTCTTCAAATGGCACTTCCCAAGTATCTAGGCACACAGCAAGAAACAAGCTTGAAGAGATCTTGGAATTTGCTTGAGAATCTGAAGATGCCAAATTCACCCCATCATCCAGAATGCCCTCTACCTACTGATTCCCACCAGAATATATATCCTTTCTATGGGCCTAGCTATTATAGATCAAATATTAGTTTGTATAAACAATTTTTAGAAGTTTTTTTGCCTTAGGGCATGCTGCACTTACTGGGGTGTGTGGGGGAGAGAGAGAGAGAAAGAGAGAGGCAGAGGCAGAAACAGACATGAGAGGGAAAGTGAGAAATATCTTCCCAGGGGATGG
Source organism: Tupaia belangeri chinensis (assembly GCF_000334495.1). Lineage (NCBI taxonomy): Eukaryota > Metazoa > Chordata > Mammalia > Scandentia > Tupaiidae > Tupaia > Tupaia belangeri. The sequence goes on along the minus strand of NW_006160231.1, from coordinate 1,700,385 downwards.
CTACGCTGCAATCCCTTCTCCTCCATTCTTCTCCTGGGATCTTGGGCATGCACGTGCATATGCCCAGTATGATTTTGAAGCCACCATGTCTAGGACTCAAACTGCAGTAGGCCATGTGCGAGTCTAGCGATGTAACTGCTATGCCATCTATCATTCCTAGTTTGTATCAGTTTTTAACCACTGAAATCAAGCAGATCAGAGATCTCCAATAAATCTCCCCCAAACAAAACATATTCTGACACTGCTGCAATCCTACCTCCTCACCTTAAGCTTGCATACTCAATTTACCTCTGTCTCTATACCACTATCCTACCTGATCACCCATTGTAAGTATTGTTTTGTTCTTCTTTGAAATACTAGTGTAGGGA